>NW_020897703.1:10207833-10468384 GCF_003984885.1 Neopelma chrysocephalum
TGCGGGCCCGCTCCCCCGGCCCCAGCGCCCGGAGCAGCGCGCCCGGGCGGCGCCCCAGGAGCGGCGGCGGAGGGTGGCCCCGCTGGCCGCGGCCCCGCCGGCCCCGGCGGGGGATGAGCCGCTCCTCAGGGGCATCTTCGAGATCGACAAGAGGAGCTGCGACGTGGTGCTGAGCGCCCGGCGGCTCCGCTGGAGCCCCATCCTGCCCGAGAGCCCCACAGGTGGGACGGGGCGGGGCAGGGGGTGTCCGCCCGGCTCAGCTCAGGCCATGCCGCGGGGAGCGGGCGGCGGGACGGCCCGGGGCGAGCGGGGGCTCTCCGGGCAGGACGGGGCAGAGTCACCTTAGAACGGGATTAGAGTAAAGTGGTTAAAGGCGGCGGTGTCAGGCGCATCTCTTCCCTTCAAGGTTACTCTGGTGATTAAAAGGAAAAAGAAATTGCGCATAATGCAATGAGCGTCTTGTACCTGAACCACCTCTTTCTGGCAAGAACTTTTCCTTCTTGGTGGGTCATACTTGGTGGATCAGGCAGAGCAGTAAGAGGATTTGATTTTATTTCTGCTGCATCAACTGTTCCCTGCTTACTCTCTCAGGCAGGTACATAAATTAGAGCACATAGGGGAGGGTATTGTTTTGTGTGATGCACCTGCGTTTTGTGACGAGGCACGTCGTCGTTGCTCTGCACAGCAACACACTGAGAAAGTGCAGGTAAAGGATTTGATCAAGTGAAACAAATTGTACATAAAAGTTTTAGAAGGAAAGGAATGCTTCTTGAACTTATCCATATAGTCATGTTTCTTCTAGAAACTGTGAAAACATAAATTTACTTTAAAACTGCATACGCACTCTTAAAGGTGCTTATTTACTTCAGTGACCTCTCACTGCTTACGTGAAGGAGAAATTAAACTTGTATTCAGGAATGCAGTTTCCAGACAGTGTATTTGTCTTCTGGTATGCTGTAGTTAACTTGTCCATGCTTAAAAGACCAGGTTTATGTTAATAGTATTTTGGACAGAACTTAAAACTTCATATAGATAAGATCCAACAGCCATAAAGTCAGCATAGAGAGAAACAAATTTTCTTTTGCGTACCAGTTTTTCTATGTTATGATGATCCTTTTCTTTTCAAGATAGTCTGTATGCTGCAGAGGCTTGGGAGGGATGTGGAAGCATTTTCGGTACTGCTGCTGCAAAGAAATACTGAGATGCTCACGGCTGAAGTCATTATGCTTCATTTCATGTAACTGTGCTGGGATACCAGAGCTACTGAAACCAAACAAATATGATACCATGCACTGCTATTGAGTCCTCTCCTCCGATTAGTGTAACCATGTTAACGTAGTGCTGTGTTCAGACTTACGTACCTGCTTTTCAGCAGGACCACTGGGTTCTGGTGACCCCTCCACTGGTGTGTGCGTACAGTCCTTCCTCGTGTGGAGCCAGTCTGGGTGCCTTAGGAGTGCTGTAGGCTCTCTTCCTTCCCTTTTGGGATTAGCTACAGGTCTCTGTGTATATGATCTGTAGTATGATTTATTAATTACTTAGTTCTATGTGTAGAGCTCTAATATGATTGCCACTTTATGTTCTGGTTCCTTGAATGTAGGTTGAATTGCCATATATCAGGAACCAGGGCCCATGATTGTCTTTTAATTGTCACCAGTGAAGGATTTTAAGGTACAGACAAGAAGAATAAATTTTTGTATATATTGCTTCATGCTTCCAGAATGGGGAGTATATTCTGCTGTTTGGGATTTTGTGTGTGTTTGGTTTGGTTGGGTTGGCTTGGTTTGTGTTTGTTTTTTTCCTAGGAAAAATTCACTCCCCTAAATTGCTACTTTGTGTAACAGCTTTTCATCCTTAGATTAGTAATACATACAGACATTGAAAACTTTTCTTAGTTCCTGCAAGGTAATGAAGTATTCAGTGCTTAAAGTCAGAGATATAGCAGATAGCAGAACTTCAGGAATCTTACAGAGAGTGGCATTGACAAATTGCTGTCAATGGTATCAGAATTTGGGCTTTACTGCATGTGTATATGCAGTAAAATATATGCTGTTACTTCTCTCTCTGACAATTGGGTTTTATACTACTTAGCGTTGAGCTGCTGAATGTTTTGATTTTTGAGAGGCTCTTGATGTCCTACTTCTTTACTAGCTTTAGTGGAAAAGACAGTGGTGTCTTCCAAATGCCAGATTTTTCCTGAAGACTGGGGTAGATGAGTTTTTACTGTAGCATTTTCAAATTCTTAAATGTTGAACACTGATATTGAAGATAAAGGGTTTTTCAGTTTCTCTCTTGCCATAGGTGCCACAGTTATGTCATCTGCTCCTGTTCCAGGATCTTTTGGAGACTGAAATAATTTTAAAAGGAAAATTATTAGGCCATTTCTAAGACCCTTCCATCCTTCCATTCTCTTTGTAATGGGAACACAACGATCTACCCAAGCAGCATTCTGAAGAATACTTGTGACCCCTTCCTTTGGGCCAGCATGGCTCTGTGTGTGCCTGCCTGTGACTGAAGATGAGCGGAGTAGGAACTGGAAATTTCACCGTGTGGGGCTTGTTGCTCTTGGAGGGATGAATTCAACAGAAGTCTTGTCTGTTTTTCCTTCCATCTTGGATATGGTTGGTCAGGGTGGTTTTACCTCTGCAGTTGCAGCAGTCAAATATGGATTTTGGAGCTTGAATGGGTTTTTTTCTGCCTCATTCTTGGGTCCCAGTAGCAATTACCCTGGGGTATTGTAAGCGTGGGATCTGTACTGGTGCTGGGACGAGCCATCTGTGTTATGGTCTCATTCATAAGTACAGCAGTGCAGCGTTCGGGGATGGTTAATGGCTGTCTGGACAAGTATTTCCACTGGGATTTGGCTTATGCACACTTTGTCCAAACCAAAAGCTTCATAATGTAAGAGGTCAAGTCAGGTCTTTGTGCCTTGCCAGTGATGCTAAATGTCTCCTGCTTGGACTTGTATGTAGTAATTCTCCCTATTTTAGGAAAAGACCTTTCTTCTGTGACAATCGCTCTGGTCTGTCAAAATCAGAGAACTGGTAGTTGCATTCTTCCCTTTTTCCTAACCTCCCATCCCCACTAGTTCCCCAAATGTATTCCTATCTTACTGCAGTTGTCGTTTGTCATCCACAGTTCTGCAGTTCCAATTCTATGTTCTTACATGTTTGTATGTTTGTGCAGCCTTGGATCCTTCGGCTTCTGAATAGAACTGAAAGCTCCAGCTCAAAGTTACCAAGCAGGCAACACGTGCTGTGCCTGGACCCCATCATGTCCCACTGATAAATGCATAGTTCTGCCCCATTACACTGTTCCTATGGGGATTTAGGCAGTGTGATTGTCAGGAGGACTTCATTCTTTACTCCATTTTGATTTCTGCAGCTTCTATCTCCTAGAGGTTTTTGGCTACCCGTGTTTGCTGATGATTTTTAATGGCTTCCTTTGTTGTTCATTCTACAGCAAAGTCTTCTCCTCTCTCAAGCATGACCCATTATGAATTTTGTGTGTTCTTCATTATAACAAACCTTTGGGCAGAAGTAAGGCCTGAGCAGGCCAACTGGGTGTGGAGCCTGGGGGGGAGTGAATGTGTCAAGTGGGAATTTGGACAGTGTAAGGCACGGCTCAGCTGCTCCCTCTGAAATGCTGCAGCTACAGCCTGGGTGTACAGCTCAGCTGAGCCTTTTTTTCTCACCAGAGCCAGATACCCTCTGGCCCAGAGCTGGCTGCTTGCTTTTAACAGTGCAGGGGGTGCTGCAATGAGGAGTAGAGCTCACAGTCAGTAGTTACTAGTTTTTTCTCTAGCTTCTTTCTGTGTGGCATTTCTATGCTATATTAATGAAAATTAAGAAAAAGGCAAGACTTCTCTCCTATTAATAATCCAGCCCTGAACTGTAGAGCTTCTTGTTTTCAATGCTGCTTTAAAACTATAGCAGAGAAAGCTATCCTAAGTACAGATTTGAATATTATATGTGATTTTTAGGAGTTCCCAGAAATTCAGAAGAATGACTGAAGGATGGGGAAAAAATATTTGTATTTAGGAACAAATCCTCAGGATTTTGTGAGTGTGTGGGTAAAGTTTAAAAACTAATGAAATGTAGGGGATTAGCAGCAGCGGATGTGGGAATCATTTGTATTTTAGAACAGTTTCAATACAAATAGTGTCAAATCCTCTTTATGCGTGTGGCCTGTTTTTTGCTGTTGATTGAGAAGTTTAATCCTGATATTTTTTTAAAGCCTTCAGTGTGTTTTTAAAGATTGCCATAGAGTTTCCTGATTAACAGTAATTGCAGTTTTCCAGCAGATTTCTGTCAGATAGGAAGTGTAACAAGACTGGCACTTGCTCAGTAATTTACCAGCATGTGAAGTCTGGAGGCTTTTGATCATTATGAAAAACTTTATAAGTGTAGTTTCTTGTGTGTGTATGTAACAGACTGAAGGGTATATGAAATTATTCTCTGATTGACAGCTTGGTCTGACTATATGGATAATAATAGTAATAATTTAGATAAAACTTGCTTTTTAAATAAATAATTGAACATACTTTCTAAGTTAATTGACCAATAAGAAAAATAAAATCTCTGGAGTAATTCAGAGGTTAATGTGATATTGAATATATATTTCATAATGAATTAAAAAAGAACGTGAATATATATTTTCATAATGAAGTAAAATCAATGTATTGTTTAAGTACAGTATTCTTATCTATAGTAAACTACAGCTCTTGCTGATATTCATCTAAAGTATAGATTTATAAATATTCTATGTAAGTGCAGCAATAACGAAAAAAATCACTGATATATTTCAACAGTGAAAGAGTCAGCAATAAAGGACTTAAAATTAATTCCGAGTGCAGAGTGGCCTGTTGCCAAGGCTATTTAGGAACAGATGTGGCTGAAATAGATACCAATAGTCTGTTTGGGATCTCTAAAGTAAGACATCTGTCAGTCTATCGGTCAGTCAGGAATAATGGAAATGGAAACAGGCTGTTAGAAAATGTGAATTACTGAAGTTCCATGTTGACCAAATTCAGAGCTTTTGATTCTACTTTTGACATGTAGAGAAAATAATTTCTCTAAGTGGCTTATCGATTGTCAAAACAGGAAAACTATTTTTAAGGAAGAGACATAGAAATAAATAATAGCATAATTGAGAGAGAGATGTCTAGGTATCACAGGCTTTAAGATGTAGATTGAAGGAAGATAACATGCAGTTTTAAACAATTGCATGGTGTCTGAACTTAGCAGGCACTCAAATTTTCTTCCTGGAAGTCCATAAAATTAATGTCTTTTAGATAAATGCTGCATGAAAGTGCAAAATAGTTTTTTATTTACGACTTATTGTGGAAAATGAAAAATGTTTATTGAAATGGGGTATACTAATCAAAGGACTGTTAAAATTTGTTCTTTGTTTCAGGAGAGTTTTAAACATAATGTCTTTACTCTCCGTGTGTCTTATCCTTTATCAGAAGAGTAGTTCATGGCTATGTGTTTGTGGAACACCTTATATTGTTTCATGCTTTCTGTTTTTTCTTGTATTTCACAGGTTTATGCACCTCTCTGCTTACGTTGAAAGGGATTAACATACCCTGGATATCTAATAGGGCCTTTTCTATGTATTTTAATTCTCTACCTCCAAAGAGAGAGATGAGATATTTAAATCTTTGTTCCAGAAAAATGTTTCAATATTAGGTCTTGTGAATTATATTTGTGTGTGTTTGGGTTTGCATACACATTAGGTGCTGCACATGTTAGTGAGTTGGTTTCTGATGCTACATGAATTTGAAATAGCAGGGTTTATTTAGCTTTCACAGAAAGTAACCCTTCTTGATGGCCTTTTGTTTTTAATACTAAACTTTCTTTTGGTGATATTGTAGTTTGTGTTATCTTAAAGCTGTTGTAGGCCATAACCAGCAAGTTTTAGACTTTCCAGCAGATGATGGGGTTTGGTTTTGTGGTTGTGTTTTTTTTTTTTTCTTATTTGTTTCTCCTGTTGCCCTATGTAATAATTCAGTCTTGCCATGTGCTGTTATTATAGGTAAGGCAGTGTTCTGCTTTGCTCCTCTCCTCTGCCTGCCTGGGGAGTGAGGATGGTGATGGCTGGGTGCTTGACATATGCATCATCAGGCAGTTGGCACACCAGTAAGAAGCCAGACGTGGTTGGTGCTGTTTTTGGCTGCTGAGCAGGCTGATGGAAGAAAGACAGGTTGGAATCAAGGGGCAGTCAGGAATGCTGTGGTGGGGGTGAGCTGGTATATTGAGGAAGTTGTAAGGGTTTTGGTGCAGTGCCATATGGATGTGGGAGGGATTTGTGGGTACTGTGGCGAGGGATATGAGTGAACGGAGGTGCAGATAGGAGGACATGCAGGGTGATGATGTAGTGTGAGGTGTGTGTGATACAGGGTAGAGAAATCACTGGATAGTCAGAAGAGGTATAGTAAGATGATGAGGTAAAGAGAGGGAGGATGCAAATTCATTTAAAGAAAAATTATCAAAGTTCCATAATTTTCTTGTTCATAGAATAATTGACAACTCTTACTGTGCTTTCTGTGGAAAGGTGTGCAAGAGTCAGTTGATGGCCTTGCTTTTATAGCATGATGGAGAGAATCTAAAAGTGTATATTAAAAAAAAAAAGTTGATATGCTAACCGATCTTTGATGTCCATACTAGCGATACTTTCATGCCCACAACAGTGCTGTGTAAGACTAAAAGTCCCTTTCTCAGTGGAAATTTATGTTCTTTTTAAATCATTAAAAAGATTATGTTGTCAAATCTCTTATCTAAGCATAAGTCTCATATCTCAGTTTCTTAGTTGTGCTGTTCTTTGGCCCTTGAGAAACACGGATTTTTTTAATCCCTCTTTCAAATGCTGTTGTATTCTTTGCCTGGTTGTCATTTTACTATATCATCCCTGAATTTATATCCCTCTATTATGCACCTTTATGTCTTTTCTCTTGCATCAAATATTGCCAACTTATTTTGATTTTTAAGTGCAGTTTACTGGAAAATGCGTCATTTTTCTTAGGCATAATTCCTGAAATACTTTCCTTTTTTGGTAATGTCTACAGGAAACTAATACAAAATCTAATGGTTTGCTTGGCCTCTTGAAGTCTGAGACTGGTGCCTGCTTTCTTTGACTATGGCTGTTTGTTTCTTTGACTGTGTGTAAGATGTGATTCTTTAGCACCTTGTGTGGGTTAATTGTGGGGATCATGGTGCCTAATGGGGTCTTCTGCTATGGAAAAATCCATATAAACTTGCTTCCATGGTTGTAACTGTTCATGCTAATAAATGTCTTGCAAAAGAATATCATATTCCAATTTATATTTTCTTATTTTGTTGTCTTGACAAAAGACATGCTAAATTAAGGCAATTCTATCTTTATTTTACAGTTATGAAATAGAAATAAAATTAAAGCAGGAAGGTCTGTCATCTGCTCTTGTTGGAGTCAATATAAACAAAACTTAGATAAACAATTTTCCTTTCCTTGTAAATATCTTGTTAACTATGTGCGTTACAAAAGCAGCAGGTAAATAATAGATGCTGTAGCAAAACACAAACAAATAAATATTGGATAGAAGAAATCCCTTTTTGTTTGCCATTTCATTTAGGTGTATCCAACTATATTATGCACTGCCTTTAGAAGGAAGTGTTTACTGCATGTAATTGTATTGAATGTACATGCAGTACTCTAAAAGTTTTTTTATCCTACTAGAAAAAGCTTAAATGGCTGAAAATCTGAGAACATAACCTGAAGAACTGAGTAGTCTTTGTACCTTAACATTAGTGAGTTGCGGAACTAATGTTTTCAAGGGAATCAGTGGTCCTGGTTTTTATGACTTATGTTGTAACAGTATGTGCAGACAAAAAAACATAATGTGTTGAGTATCTGATACATGTAGTACCATATTGCCATAAGGAACTGCTATTATGTTAGACACCAACTGATTTCGTGATAGTGTTGGATTTCTCTCACATATGCTTATGTTTTTGTACAGATGATCCTTTAGGAACATCTGCTAGTTTTGTGGTGGTATCTGCTGTTTCCTTTCAAAATTTGACCTTTTTGGCATTTAGTAACTGTGACTGCTATAGAACTGTGTTTTACTAGGATCCTTTTCTAAAACGATTCCTGTGTCCTAGACACTAACTGTCAATGTTTTGAGTTAGTAGTTTCACCGTTTTCTGATGTACTACAGAGTTAAGTGCAACTCTGAAGTTGTTAAATTAACCATTTAAAATACCATTTAAGGATAACTTTTTTTTTAACTGCTGACTTGAAATAGGTGAGTAGAACGTCCTCCTGCCAACTGTTTAGTGGTTTCAAAAATACTTGTGTTTGCAGACTAAGGGGGTGGATGGTATTTTTCAAACTATTTCACTAGGGTTTTGTAACTCTTATCTTGCCATTTAGGAACCCTTCCCCCATTAGTTGAAGAGCAGGTAATCCTTTGAACAGTGAAATCAAGTGTTTAAAAAAAAATATTGAAATTTTAGGCCTGGATTTTTATGTGAGCCTTGATGTCTGGTAGCCTACCTCTAGGGGATTTGATGAAAGACAATTCTACTTATGTTTAAAATCTGGTGCAACTTCCTCCTTCCCCGACTTCTTACTTAGTTATTGCTGTAGGAGTATATTAGATCACTGACAAAAAACTGTTTAATAACTTTGTTTAACTCTGTTCTCTAATCCAGCGTGTGGCTCTTTCTTGCCTGTGTGTTGCAAGTTTAAGCAAATGGTTGGTTCATTAACAGAATTCAGTGCTGAACTCTGAATTTCCTGGCTTTTGCCTATTTAAGCCTGTCAGATGGTGGGTAGTTAGATGCTTTTCAGTACAGAATAGGTGCTGTAGTTGTCGGCTTATTTGAACTGTGACAATATATCTCTTCTGTCAGTCCATACACTCAAGTGAATATAGGAAAGTATGCTTTGTGAGGCTCCGAAAATGCAAAGCAACAGATGTTATGTACTGCACAATTATACGTATCCTGGAAACAGATCTTTCCACAGTGCAGACAGTCTTGGAAAAACAAAATTTGACATATGAATGATCAAGTTAAGGGCAACAGCAATAAATACTTATGACTAAATATAATGCTGTTTTGCAGATACTGTTCTGAGTTTGAGTAATTAAATGCTCAGTGTTATATTACCTCTTCCCATTTGACAGAAGTGTAAAAATGACCATGTATTTGTATTTTTCTGTGTTGTTTTAGTACAGTGGAGCAGAAACAGAATAGGTATTCTCACTTAAAAATAACATTGTACGAAAATGGCTTTGGAAAAAAAAGCCTATGTAATTCTAACAAGTGAAAATTTTTATAAATAAATGACTAATAGTGAATAGAAAAAAATTCAAGATAACTTGCTGGCTTTCCATGTGAAAAATAGCACATCTTTGTCTGCCTGATCTGTGATTGTTCTGAAGATGATTCAAAATGTGGTTGCTCCTGTCCAAGTCCTCTCCCTGCTATACTGTTTGTTGCATGGCCTTTTGGAGACTTGTCAAACAGCTCTGTCAAGAAAGGTACAGAAAGATTTCACACTTGGATGGTTTTGGGTTTCCCAAAGGCTGCTCTGTCACATCTACATAATTTAGCTTGGAGTGAGGTGATTAGCTGGGATCAAAATTATCATAGTGCCAGTGAATAATACACTAACAGTTAGGTGGCTGTAGATGGTGGTAACTCATGTCGACATCAAACTTTGAACAGGTTTGTGGTTTCATTCAGTAAATTCTGCAGTTGACACATTCCAGGATAAACTTAAGTGTATCGTTATTTTACCATGTTTGGGAGAAGATAGATGTATATACACGTCTATTCTTAACTTTCTGTTATTTTATTACAGGAAAAAGAATGCTTCTGAGTATTTCATGTGAAGTGTAATATTTGTTGGTCACTTGACTGTAATATACTCACTAAACAAGGCTAGTAGTAACTAGAGTTGGTTTGGAAAACAATGCTTAGCAGAAAAAAAGAGTACCTGATAAATGATTGTTTCTTTTTTTTAACTGTAGCACAAACAAAAATTAAATAAGAAAGCTTTTTTTTATTTTGCACTTACATTTTTTTGAGGAGTTAATTACTTAAAATATGATGGAGACAAGCAGGTGGTGTTTTTGAAATGTTGTCCCTAGGTCTCACTTGTTTTATGGAAATCATTTGGGGAAGGTACATACAAATTCAGTACTGAACTTACAGTGTTATTGTATATATATGTATGTTTGCCTTGCTAGTGAAAAAACCCCAGTATTTGCTTTGAGCAAGTTTAGCAAGTTTAACAGGTTAGCAATATTAGTTTTTTGCAGGAACAGAGTAATAAAATAAGGTTACAGTAGGAAGAAAACTGTTCTTAAGTATGTTTCTCTTTGTTTTATGTATCTAATGTTTGGGGGTTTTTTGTCTAATTCATGGAGTGAAGTCTGCCTGAAGAGTTCACAGTGCCTCTGGTGTATTAACAATGTGGTCTGGAAGGAGTAAGGAAGAGAAAAAAATGGCATTGAATAAACACAGTAAAGTGGAAATGCCAGATTTGTTTGGGGACTGTTAAAATAGGAGTGGAAAATCATTTTTAATTTGTCAGTTCTGTCCTACAGCACAACTTCAGAGACATATGTTAGTTTTACAGATTTGACTAGGCAATGGGACAGTCAGTAAAGAGTTGGAATAATTAAGCACAGTGTAATGTATTGATCTCTTATTTGAATACCATTGACTTGGAATAGAGATCAGGAGCTGTAGCTTTACCATTCCTTATGTGTATGATCATAGGTTTATCATGTGGAAAATGTCATCTGTCACTGAAATAGTTGTTAGGACTATTATGTTAAGGATAATTAGAAAATAAATAGAGACTAAAACAGATGCTTTTATGCTCTATAAACCAGCAGTTATTTAACCACATCTTGAATACTCTGCAATTCTGGTGTTCTCAGTAACGTGGAACTGGAGAAGGGTCAGGGGGTGACAATGATTAAAGGTACCAAATGGCTACTGGCTGAGAGTGACGGACTAGGCTGGCACTTTTCAGCCTAAAAGGAAAGTAGTTGAGATGGGGACTGGACAAAGTAGATGGCTTTCTATTTACCAACATAAGAAATATGGGGTATTTAATAGAATCAGACTCAAAACAAAATGATAGGTAAGAGAAATGTAAAACTTACTGTCAAAGGATATTGTTAATGCTAGAAGATTTTGTGGGTTCAGCTGGAGACAGAAGGCCTCATTTGAGTGCTGTCAAATTTGTAGAAACCACAGTTAGTTCAGGGTTTCCCGAATGAAAACAGGTGGGGAGTGGAAAAGTACTAGTGGAAAACAGAATAAATGCTTCCTTTATTCCTTCTCTTCTCTTAGCATCTGCTTATGGCTATGGTTTGATATAAGATACTGGGACAGATGGACGTTTGCCCTGTCCTGGTTTTGCTGGTCTTACATACCAGAAACCGGTTAAATTATATTTAAATGATATTTTGAGTAAAAATACACACATCACCAGTCTGTAATTCCACCTGTGTTTGCAATACTAAGTGAGATTTCTTCATAGAATTTGAACTTCAGTTTGCCTGACCTACCATTTGCAAGGTACTTATTTTTATTGGTGGAACAATACAGTTTAAAGAATGTGTGTTCTTTGCCTGACAAAATGTCAAGAGATTAATTTTATTAAGTGTTGTTAAGAATTACAGTACAGCAGTAGACTGTACAGAAAACTCAAATTTCTTAGCCATAATTCCCTTGAAAATATTATTCATGTGAATGTTTATAATTACTGTAGTCTTGGGTTGGTTTTTTATTTTTGTTGTGGAGAAGGGAAGTTAAATTCTAAAGACGTAGTTAAACTTATACAGGATAAGAGTCTGAAACCATTGCAAACCATTTAGTTTGATCAACCTCAAAATGAGGGAAAAGTGTAGCTTCAATATGCTTAGCTGGTATTTTTCCATAAATAACTTTGAGAGGATTTCTGATGTTCACAGAAGATAACGCTCAGTGTAAAACATCCATTTCCATTTGTTATGTCAACAGCTTAAAGATGCGTGCCAAGGTATCGATACTAACTATATCTTGAACACAGGTGGTGATAATTTTCTTGCCCTGATTCACTTAAGGCTAAGTCAAAGATTATTGTATGATTTGTAATGTGCAGCTGAATATGCGTAGAAACTAATATTTGTTAAATTTACTTTTGAACGAGTAAAGTAGGTTTAATATTGTGATAGACAAAAATTTACATAGAATAGTAACAACACACATACTGTGCAAATGCATATTGGAGAGTTTAAGATACATCTCTCTTCATTGCTGTATGAGTGCTTTGAATATGAATTGCTCTCTGAACCTACAACGATATGCAGGATCTCTATGCTGTGAGTAAAATTCTTAGGATCTGCAGGTAAGATATTTACTTCAACCTCACAGTGGTTACCCCTGTGTATATGTGTCTATTTGATGTAAATGCTAGTATTTAAAAGTTTGGGGGAGTAAAAATTTATATGTATTATGGGAGATTTGAAGTGCATCTTTGTCATCTGACATGTGTTTATCCAACAGTGAATTTCATCAGGAACTGGTTTGTTGGGGGTTTTTGTTTGTTTGTGTGGGTTTTTTTGTTGTTTGTTGTTGTTGTTGTTTTGGTAATATATGTTTATCAGTCTTTGTTTGATTTGAGTGCTAGGATTAGGAATAGATATGTAAATGTGGTGTGTAGGTGCAGTTACCATACTGGAGTTAAGAGAAGTTGATGGGGGATGTCAAAGAACTTGCTTAAAATAGATAGGAAACTGCTTGTTTGAAATTACTGGTGCATGCCAGGATGCAAAACACAAGTCGTGGAACATTTTGGGATGGGTTTTTTGTTGGTATTTTTTTTTAAAGTGGCTCTATTTTAAAGCAGTTGATATGCCTGTGAGAAAATAAGTAGGTTTCTGTATATAACTTAGTATACTAATGTAGTTTGCTGTAAAAGTGAAAACTATTTCTATGCTGATGGTTAATTATAAATTTCATGATACTTAATGTTGACATTTTATTCATAAAGCATTTTATGAATTCTGCATGTTCTCTAAAATGCATTAACTTATTCTACTTTATGCACTGGTTATTTCACAAGTCAAAATGGAGCTCTTAATTTTTGAGAATCTCATGAAAATTTCAAATGTTTTAAATTACTCATTACCAATTATTCATATAATTTCTAAACAGTATAACAACATAAAATATTTTAAAAACTCAGATTAATGGCTTCATCTGATAATTTTAAGTGTATTTTGATTTTCAAAATAGCATTATATGTAATTTTCTTATAGACTAATCTGATATTCTCTAGGATTTTTTTTTTCTGCAAAACATTCTGTAGACCTGTTGATACACTTTATCAGTGTCTGATGTACATGGATTGAAATTTAAATTAGCTTGAAGGTATTTTTTACTTACAGTTTTAGGTTGACTTAAGTGTGTTGCAGTGTGTATTCAACAGTTCTGCTGCTAAATGAAGTAAGTGTATCCTTAGCTTGCTGCACAGATACATGGGCACAGGTGGACATCTTGGTAGTGTGCACCATGCAGTGAAACACATGGCACTACACAACATGGGGCAAAGAGCACGCAGTTTGAATTAGAAATCATTTTATGGATACCTTGTAAATTTGTGCTTGTTCGTACAGGGGTTGTAATTTCTAAAAAGGGTGCACGTTTTATATTGAACATTTGTGATACAGACAGCACTCTAATGTAGTTGTCTGTGGAAAGAGGCAGTATTGTATGAGCTTGTTTATGTCAATATTTTAATAATTTATCTTTATAACTGCTTTTGTCTATATTTATAGTAACATTGGCACCCTGTGTACAGAAGATACAATCAGTGCTGAAAGGAAACTTGCATCCATCTGGAAGCAATAAACTTTTCTAAAAGACTGCACAGTGTTACTTAATCCTGTGATTTCTTACTGTGAGTGAAATTAAGGTTTGGTTCAATTGTGTCACATCATATTGGTATCAAATCTTTTGTGAGAGGTTTGTCATCATGTTAAGCTGCAAACAAAATTTTAAAATTGATGAAAGTCTGAGAATGTAATTTCCTCAGTCACAGGTTTATGCATCACTGCAAATGGAGTCAATTTTATATAATAAAAATAATTGTAATACCAGAAAGCTTCTGGAGTATTTTATAAGCTTCCTCTTTATATGAAAGGCTAATTTGTATACTTCACAATTGACTAAGAGCACCTTGAATTTGGCATTGTGTTCTAAGTAATTTTTGTATTGTACACATATCATGTAATATAAATTATAATTTTAATATGACAAAATATTTTACAAAGTTAGAGAAATAAAACAGTTTCCCTAAGAAGGGGAAATATATATTATAAAGACAATCTAAAAAAATTTTGGGATTTTTTTTGTTGCTTTTCCTTTAAGTTTGTTACAGTTGCGGGGTACACAAAATAGTATTCATTCATCCCTGGAGGCAAAGTGGTGTAGCCTACATTCTTCCTGTTCCTATGTGGCAACTGAGCCAAAGAGTGTTGGGGTGAGGAAAGGGTTTTATGCTCGTCAGAGGATTCTGGTGGTGCTATTGCCATCTCTTGCCCTTGGGCTAGTGTAGAAGGTGCAGATATAAACATACAAAAGATGGCTGAGTTTTCTTAATAAAACTGAAAAAAAATAGATCAAAGATCAGTGAGGATAAAGCCAAACATACAGAAGTTCATGGGTGAACTTCTAGCAGCTGACAGCTATGCTTCAATACCTAAAAGCATGACTTGCCAGTATACATGAATTACCAATATGTTATGGAAGGAAATTTTCCTGTGTTTAGAATGGGCTGTTTGTTCTTTTTTTCTGAAGAAAATGTTTCTTGAAAATCTCTTCCAGAAAAGACCAAAATTCAGATATTTGAGGCATGTCGAGTTCCCTGAAAGTGAGACACTGGTATTTAGCAGTGTGGGTGGTTTGTAAATCTGTATTTGAGGCTGAAGCAGAAGTACCAGTCCAAGTAAAAGTAATTATTAACTTATATGTATTCAAAATCAGTAGTGTCTTGTGGCCATAAGAGGTTATTTCTTTCTCCACTTCCTCTTACTTTCCAAAATGACAGAAGGAATTGCCATGATTGTACCATAAATGAGTAGGTACAAAAGAGTGTGTACGTGTGAGAAGTTTTCAAGGGAATGTAGAATTAAGCTCATGTTTCCTCTTTGTGGTTTCTTTAGTATCTCTCAGCTCTGCTAGCCCATGTATTAAATCATGTAAGCCATTAGATCCCCGTCTTCTGTTTATTTCAGAAATATCTCTCTTTAAATGAATTCTGTTTTATGATGGTTGTGTGGCTGGTCTCTGTAAGATGAGTCATTTAATCTGATGCTTATGTTTGTTGGTGAAAATCAGCAATGCTTTTTACCCCATTGTTACTCCAAACTTTCTTACATAACTTCTTTCACTTCTTAAATGAAAAGCCATGAAGTTTCAGGCACTAAATAAAAGGTTTGCTACTACTTTTCAAACTATATTGTGAAATTAGGCAGTATGTGGGCCCTATTCTTAACATAAAATGTAGAGCTTTCTTTAAAAAAATTATTTTCAGTGACCTCTTTGTTGCTGTGGTGTTAATGAGAAAAGATAACTCTTAAAAAGCAAAGTCTTTGCTTCATGAATCCTCTTGAATGCTTCAGGTTCGAAATCTCTTACTGTCTGTCCTGCTTCCTTTCAGCTAACCTTGTTGTTCTAGCATTATTGCCAGTAGATCTTCTTGTTAAGGGGCTTATTTTTAAATTCATCATTTTGCTCCAACAAAAACAACCTTTGAACTGTACTAAACTCTGCCCTTTCATATGGGATTAATGTATCTCTTCCCACGTTTGCTCTGCCAGTAGCCAATGTCATCTTTTGTTTTGGTTCAACCAGAACTAGGCACTTCGATGGTGGTTGTTCTTTTTCAGAGGTTTACCTATTGCCATTTTTTAAAGCTGTTGTGAAGCTTAACCAAATTTTAAGCCATTGAGTATGGTCAAGCTCAAGACTTCAAGGACTATACCAATTGTTCCCTAAAGCTGGTCTTGCTGCAGTTGCTATGATATGATGCTGGCACAGGACATGTATCTGCAACGGCCCACTTGGTTTGATGAGGATGTTCAGAAGTAAGAGGATTAGTTTTTAAAAGATATGGTGGAGAACAGGGAGTGGAATCAGCTGGTCAAGGGGTGTTGGGGTGATAGAACCATTTGAAAAGTGGGGAGAGACAAGAGAGGAAGATGAAAGGTAGGAGGTTGAAGTTTTAGATGGGTTTACCCATGCTGTGAATATAGTAAAATTGTCAAGAAATACTCTGAGCAAGAATGAAAAAACTTTTCAATTTTTATAGAATGTAACGAAACTTACACAGCACCATGAAAGCCAGTTTTATATTGTTATATTTACCATATTGCGTCTTTTAAAAAATTATTTGAAAGAATTACTAAACAGAGAAATAAAATAATTTGTTATATAATGTAAGATTTTATCTCAGGACTGAGATTTGAATTGGGAAATTGCTAGGTTTATTGGGTTTCTTTTGGCTGGAATGGTGTTGAAAAATTGAAACCTGAAGTACAAATCTGTTCAAGAATTTTATTTTTTTTGAATGTTAATTATTCTTCATAGTAATACTATTTTTAGAGCTATCTACCTATGATAGTAGTTTCAAATAAGATGACTTCTTTAAGCTGGAATAGTGAATAATGTCTTTTAGTGATGTATTAAAATAGCATGTAACTTCTTGTCCAGTGAAACTAACTGAATGTGTCATTATAGGTTTGTAAAGTGGAGTTTTATCCTGAGACTTATATTTTTTTTTGTTTTTTTATTTGTAAGATGTTACTATAGCTCTAAAGAATTAAGTTATGCCATTGTGCATCTTTCCCAGTTATTGCTGACTCTTGTTGATTTATATGATCTTTGGGGAGTTAACAATTGCAAGTGAAAATGCACAGCAGATTGGCTCAAACCATGTTGACTTGAAATGATGAAAGGAGATGGTCCCAGTCCTTCCTTCTTCCCTGCTGTGAATTTTCTTATCACTTTGTAGCATCTCCAGTTTTGTAGGACTTGTGATTATATTAAACAACTTGTCAGAAGACTAAGCCAGGGGAAAAAGAAAAGTGAATGATCTATGTTACTTTAGGGAGTTGATTTGACTCAGCTTGGTTGTGCCCAGTGCTAAACATAAGGAAAAGGGCTGGATTGCACAGTTATGGCAGGTGAGTTGAGGGTAGGTGTCTGTATTGGGAGAGGGATTAGCAGCAAGGTATTGCATTGGCTTGGCAAAATACATCACTTCACCCTCAGATTCTCTAGAGAAGCAGAATGAAAATTGGTTGTATTCCTGTCAGATGTTTTTAAGCTCAGTTTTCTGCCCTGAAGCAATACAGCTGTTGCTGCAAGTGAATAGCTGCCATTAAAAGATGAAGTTAGTAGTTACACCCTGCTTTTACTCTCCAGCTCTGGAAAAGCTGAGATGCATCTCTTCAGTCCTTTGCAGTACTTTCTGAACTCCTTCCTGTTCCAAAGGAGGTCATTACACACAGTCTGAGAAGTGTGTTTTTAGGCCATATGTTTTTGTGTTATGTTTCTCTTACAACACCATTTAAAAGGACTAAAGTAATGTAACGGTAATCTTCAAACAAAAACAACCCATCCCCAACCTGGCCCCTGCGGTACCACCTCAGCTTACTGTTTGATACTTTTGGGAAGCAGAAATTGCAATTTTGCTTTCTTTGCTTCAAAAGAAAGTAAGAAGCATAACATCAGTTTTCATCAAAGGTGTTGCATGACCTGTCTTTTTGAAATAAAAAAAAAAACCTTGAAAATTCAGGTGTTTTGAAAATAGCTCTTCTGTCTCATATTTAGAGTGTTGAATAGCCTGACAAGCTTTACAGTGATTCTTCGCTCTTCTGGCAAGAATGATCATACCTGCTTCTTTATATTTCTCATTGCCAGCCCTTCTTAATTAATAAGAAGCGAAAACTGTGGAGGTTTTATGAATCAGTTACATATTGCTTACTGTGCTTTGCCAATTTACAGTAAGGGAAAAACAGGCTTAATTATTGATTGGTTAATAGTTTCTGGTTTATATGCATTAGACATTATCATATTAATTTTAAATATTCCTAAACCTAAATTTATAGACATATTTTCAAAACTAATTTAATTTTTTATTATATTTATTTTATTTTGGGGTTTATATTAATACAGTTGTATTTCATTGTATGTCCCAAATGGTTATTTTGAAGTGTTCATACAGTGTAGGATGGTCTGTAATCAATTCTGTAATAAGACACTTCTATAATAAGTACTGGTCACTGTATTTTCTTGGGTATAGTCTTGATGATTTTCTAAAATCTCTTATTATTTCTGTTATGTTACACTGTGCTCAGCTAGAGCAATCAACTGTTACAGAAATAAACTTTGAGAGTGTAATGGAACAGAGAGCCTAAACTGTGTAAAAGATTTATCTATTAAATGTAGTTAAAGGGGGCTGGGTGTCTTGCCAAAGGTCATAGGAAGCATTTGTGACCAAGGGAGTAGAACCCATTTTCCTTCATGCCCAATTCTTCTGCTTAAATTAGACAGTCCCATTTCATGTGTATTTTCTGCAATTTTCCATGTATTCCAGATATTTGTTATGAAGATAAAGTCCTTAAGTACCACTTCTAGATGTTGGGACTCTGTGGGAGAAAAATAGCCCAAAAAGTGTTTTGTAATAGAAGTCTTGGTGTTTATATTTTAATAACACATAGTCTTTAAAACTGTTTAATTTTTCAGTAGTACTCCTGTAAACATGAGGTAATCTGTTTGTTTAATGTCTAGTTTAACACTCTATTAACTAATTAAAATTTGGCTTGCTATTTACAATTAAACTGTATTTGAATGTATTAGTTCCTCATCTTTTGATTTAGCTTGGTATGGTTGACTTAGACATAATTTTTTATTTAATAAGAGGTTGGACTACCATAATTAGGAAAAATGTAAGATTATCTCATTGCTTGAAATTAGTGAGAGGATAAATAGGGGCATAAAACTTCCTAGAAATTAATATATCCAGGCTTTTCTTTTTTTCATGCTGTATTTAGAAAAAAAAAAGTGGACATGTGCAGAAACTGTGAGTACAATTAGCGTCAAGCAGATAAATCCACCTCTAATCCTGTTTACGCTCTACATCAGACAGATGTGCAGAGATTGATTTAGACAAGCCCTTGGCTTATAGTAATTTCTTTTTTAAGTGCCGTATATTCTGGTTTTGTTAGATCTTTTAAATGTTAAGTGCTGTTAGTTTTTCTCTTTCCTAACGCCTGTAACCTACTTTATACAGGTTCCCTCTCTGCTTTCATGATGACAGGGCGGCCTGGTAGAAGAGATTATCTTTATTCCTTGTAATTAAATTGACTTTTTTTCAGAAGATACAACAATGGGAAGTGGGTACTGAATTAAATAAATAGCATGATATCTAATAGATGTATACTTAAATCTCTTGCAAGAACAGATGGTACCCAATATCTTTCTAAGTAATGTGAGAGGACAGTTAATGTCCTGAAACTGCTGGCAATAACCAATATCATACTAACAAACCAATAGGGTTTTCAAAGTTTAAAAAAAGTATGTAATCCAGTACACACTTTATTTTGAAAGTAAACTTCATTGTTATCACACAGTAGAAGTACTTTATCAATATGACTCTATAAGGTATAAATTCTTTATCTGAATTTTTAAATAAAATTTTACTGTATTTGCAATTATCTTATTTTCAGTAAGCATAGAATATGAAAATTATAGAATATGCCTGGGATTTTATGCAGATTTCTTAACAACTTTAATAACAATTGGCTGTCCTGATCCTACCAGCTAGTTCAACATTTCCTCTACAAATTAAAACTTAGGGGTGATGGTTTTGTACGATTCAGTATTCCTACAGTTAATATGTTACTCTGAGCTGCATCTGGAATTGTATTCCAGTAAAACAACCAGAGTCAGATACTGGTTTTGTAAGTGTAGTGCTGCCTAGTAAGAATGTATTATTTTAAATTTCAAAAGGTTTAACCTGCATGTGAGCAACACAAAAATTTGATAAATACACAGTAAGACGAAGATGTAAAAACAAGTAAGTAACTGACTGAAATAGTATCATGAAAAGACAAGGCAGATCTTATCTAGCTTATGACTAAATATCATTTTATGAAAACTAGTGGGGAATAAAAAAGTATTTTAACAGGCCTTCAATTTACTTGACTTGTGGAGGACAAATAGTCTAATGTTTGTCATTTATCTGTGATGTCCATCCATAACGTTGGCATACTAGAATTTGTGATATTCTCCGCAAAACTAATAGTTTAATCAAAAATAATATTTATTTAAAAATATTATTTATTTCATAGAATCAACCGGGTTGGAAAGGACCTCTGAGATCATCAAGTCCAACCCTTGATCCACTGCTGCTGTGGTTACTAGACCACGGCACTAAGTGCTACAATATTTAAAAGTATTTAACAAGCAAAGTACTTTAGAATATTTGTATTGGTCTGGGGAAATAAATGCTGCAGCTCAGTTACTTCTACAGAATGATTGTGGTTATATTTCATGTGTCTTTGTTTACTCATTTTCCTAAAACATTGAGTTTGTATGCTGGAATTTTCAGTATGCTGTATGTCTGACAGTGAGACTTTCTAGAAAAAAATAAGCAGACCCCTCAAAAATGCTGTTTTAAAAATTAAAACAAGTGTTTAATAAAGATAATAAACTGTGAAGTCCTAGGTAAGTGATTTGGGATATCACCAGTCAATCTTTCCTTTAAGACCTACCAAGACTGTTTACCCCTAAATGTTTTAGAAGATCTTGGCTTTGGTAAAGTTAGTACCAAATTTACTTGTACAATGTCTGCTTTGAGACTATGGAAAATCATAGTTAAATGGAATCACACAATATTCCCCCACTCAGTTCCCTGATTCCATTCAATGTATCCTATAGGAAATACTTCTACAGCAATCATTACAGTACTTTAAGATGTGTTGTTTTGTTTTGTTTTGTTTTTTAATTGTTAGGTGAGTTTCCTCCTGTTTATTTGCTGTGTACTTCTGAAAATTTGCACTACAATTTCTTGTGTATTATCTCAGTGCACATGAACATTTACTTGTCACAGTATTCCTGCTAAGAATGAAATGATTTCAGTGCAATTTTACACCTTAGTAACTGACTTATGGAGAAATTATGATGTTAAAATATAATAATAAATAATATAATAATAATAATTATTATTATTTGGTATGGAACAGGAAAAAATGAATTGGTTGAGAATTGTGAGGAGAGGTAATACTGATTTGAGCTTTAGCTGTGTTAGCATGGCTGAGGTGCAGTCCTCCAGGATTTGTGGATAGAAGGATAATCACTGCATAGTCTCGTTCAAGAAATGATGTTGAGAAATGCCAGCACAAAACTGTTACAAGAATTGACACAGTCTTCTTTTTTCCTGCCCAGAAGACATATGACTTGGTGAAACCCTCAGCTTCATGTGGTGTAATGAAGTAGGTGGTGCTGTCCATCTTTCCCAGGATGGCGGTTAAAATGCACTTTTTCTGGCACTTTAGTACGGCATGTAGCAACTATGCATCAAACCAAATCTGTTACGGCTTTTGCTGTTGAGAAACCAGTTGACAGAGCTGTTGCTAGATTTGGGAAAGGTTTCTGGTTTCTAGCCTTTCTTGCCTTGGGCTGCAAAGGGACCTTTGTTGGATAGTGTATCAGATCTGCTGTTATAACAAAGAAAGTGGGGAACCTTTTCTTTCTGTGTCCAGAGTATCTGGCACCTACAGGAGCAGTGACATTTTTCCTTCAGTTTGTGTATTTGACTTCGTGTTTTGAGGAATCAGGTGTTTTGCAGCTCAAGAGAGCAGAAAAAGGAGAAGCCTGTACCATAGTGGTTCAGTTGATACCTTTCCAAAAGGCATTTGGAAGTGAAGTGATAGTGTCTGCAGCCATAGTGTCCATGTATATATAACAGCCCTAAGATAATAAAAACCTTCACTTAGCCTAACACAAATCTCCCCTAGGGGTGAGGATCTTGAGCTGTTACAAGAACTTTTTTGAAACTGTTTTTCTTGTCTTCTAAGGTAAATTCATAACTCAAAAACAAAATTCTGGTTTATTTCTCTATTTTTGCTTAACTGTTTTCTGATACGTTTCTAGTGTAAACCCAAAATGCAGTGGTTGTTTCAAATGAAATAATACAGTGAGCTTGAATCACAGCACAATTTCTGATCTATGATTGAGGAGTATACAACAGCCATGATTGCTGTGATTTAGGATAGTACAATAAAGACTTTGCTTCTTGAATGCAAATACAAAAAAAAGTCATTTGCTGTTTTTAGAGTCTGCAATGTTATTAATTTTTTTAAACATCAGAAAACTGATTAAACAATCTCTTTGATATTGTGTTATTTGTATAGCTGGATACATAACAGAGAGTTGGTAAAATATAAGACCTGTGACTGAGACAAATGCTATGCAACAAGTTTCAATACAAGCATGAACAGATGCAACAAGTGAAGCTAGAGATGAAGCCATAACAATATTTTTTTAATATGTGTACTCCTAATCATATTGCCAATGCTTTTCTTTTTTCCTCCCTTACAGATGATTCCAGTATGGTTTTACAGGCTCAAGAGGAGATTATTGAAATGAAAGATGTATTTTCAGTAAAACTGAAACGACGTCGTTTTGCAGGCCAGACAAAAGGTGGCACTTTGTTGGGTATCACAGTTTTTAAATGCTTGAATAAAGAAGAGAATAAACTAACAGACTGTGCTATCCATTTAAATAACTTAAGTGAAGATCATTGTCAATCATGGTTTAGACATCTGAAGGAAATTTTGAACGGTAAGCATTTGATTGGGGTTGATGTTATTTCTATTGGCAATACATGAGGCTGAATGAAGCTTAGAAACATTTTGCCTGTGGAAATTAAGACATGCAGATATGAATGTTGTTTCTGGCAAATGTTTAGTACTGAAATTTTGCACGGTGAAGTGTAAAATTTAGGGAAGTGACAATAATTGACTATCTGTAAAAATGAAACAAATTGATGCTATTTTTTGGAAGTGTTTTGAAAGATACTGTAAATAAGTAGTTTATTCTGACTGAAGAGTCTTCTGGGAAATCTGTTTCTGAAAGAAATAAAATATTTTGTTGATATTTTCACTTGAAATTGCATTACTACTACAATAGTTGCAGTTCTGGGAACTCTTCGGGGTGTTTTGGTGACTATTTAGGAGCTCCCACTTGAGACCTGCAGATTCTTTAAGAGACTAATGGAAGAGACTTTCCTCACCTGCATAAATTCACAGGTGGCAGTGCTCTTAAGGTTCTGTAGGACTCTTGTATAATTTGATACAAAGTGTATTGACACTAGCTAGTGATGAGAGGCAATTCTTTACTTTAAAAATATCTTTCTGTGTTTGTCTAGGCTAGTGCCCATTTCAGGATGCTTTGTTTTACACATTATAGTTTTATTTTTTTATGGAAGAGGTATCCAATTTAAGAAAAATTATTCACTGTTTAGGGAAAAGATCCCCACAAGAAATCCAAGCCCTTTACTCTAGTTTATATTGGAAAAACACATAATATAGCACACTTTTGATTAAAAAACCCAAAACAACACTTCCTTCACCATACCATACTCTGATTTAGCTCCAAAACATGCCTCTGTTTACAGATTATAGCAAATGAGTTTGTTTAGAACAGAAGAAAAACAGTCCATCTTGTAATAGACTATTAAAACTCCAGGTGAATTGTTAAGACTCATGCAGATTACAGAATTCAAATCTTGTACATCTGTAGTGCTTGTAACAACACTTTCAGTAACAATTTATAGTGTACTTCTAGTAAAATGACTTTAAAGTGTCAAAGCAGATATTAGAGGTACAACATGAGTTATTAACAATGCATTCTTACATTGTTTGTTTACAGTATACTTTGGATTTTTCAAATGAATATGTTATTAAAAAGTCTTCCTTTTTGAAAGACTTTCTTGTGAAATATCTAAATCTGCAGAAGTGCCAAGATTCCTGCAGATCTCCAGCTACCCATAAAGGCAAGGACATTTGCATAAGGAGCAAATGTCTGTTTTGTTCCCAGATTACCCTCCATCTATCAGGAGCAGTGATACCATATGTTCACAGAAAAAAACCTGCAGTATCTCTGCTCAGGTTGCTTTGACCTCAAGGTGAAGTCTCTGTTTTATAGCTTTGTAATTGGAAGCTGTTCCACCTGAACCTGAAAAAAGTATTCTGTGTAATGTTGCTGTTTCAAGTTGTTCCTTCAGCTTCAGTCTTTCTCCAGAAGCTCAAACCTTGTGCTGATTTTTTTTGATGTCTGATCAGTATATTTTTTTCTACTTGCCCTCTACCTCAGGAATAATGAGACTCGGAGGGGAAAAAAATAATCAGACAACCACCCCCCCAAATATCATTGGCTAATGTGTATATTATTCTAAGTTCTATAATTACAATAAAAGTAATTTTCATACTGTTACATTCTGGCTAGATAGACTGCCTTCCTATTAGTAAAATCACCAAAAAAGCAGCAATATTTATGCAGTCAGTGTGGCACAGGCCCATTATCAGTAATTCAAACAGTAATGGTATAGTTATGGTATAATTCAGAAAAAAAGTCTTCTGAATTAAAATATACCAAACATTGGTGGGAAGTTCCCAGTAGGATTTAAGTCTGGACTAAATCTATCTGATCCCGAAGTAATTTTTCATTAACTGCTGCATTATTTACTTGGAGGGATTTTTTATTGTTTCTGGGCTGGAGCAAATGAAAAGGAGGTGATTTACCAAAGTAAAACATATATATGTTTCAGTATGTCTGTCAGCAATACTTAGACATTCTGACAAATGAGTGTACATGTGACTGACAGGTGTGTTTCCTCTGAAGATAAATGCAATTTCTATTTGTTTACCTTACTCTTTGGCAAGAATTTTTTATATTTTTATGCATATACATTAATTAAGGAACAACAATAGAAAGTTTATCAGTGATGATATGAGCTAGAGTTTTATCTGGACGTTTCTAATGATGATTTCCGATCTTCTAATGAAGATTTCATTTTTTTTCTGAAATTTCATGTACACAACTTCTCTTTTACTGTGTGATTTGTCTGGCATGAATGTTTCATACATGTTTTTTCCCTGTTCTTTCTTACTCTCTTCATAGCGAGTGTCCTCTGTTGATTTGACTTTGTGTTCAGAGTACTTAAATTTAAAGTTTGACTAGGCTATAATTTTTTATGAAGCCTGTCATCATAGGAGTAAGCACACAAAGACATAATTGTTTAGAATTTAGTTCCAGTGGTTCCTATTATGGGTTTTTTTTGTGTGTGTGACAGGGTAACAAAGTATATGTACCACCATCTTCCCACTTTTAAATAAATTTTATTTTCTACCTAATGTTGCTGCTGTTCAAATGCATGCCAGCTGGATATGAAGGGCCTGCTCAGTGATATGGTGTTCCTGAAAACTGATCTTCTGTACACCATGTATTTGTTAAACTGATGTAAGGTAACCATCTTAATATGTAAGGTGCCATCTTAATGCACCTGTGGAACATCAGTTCTGGACTGCTTCTGGAAGGCCCCAAAGAGCAGCCTAGACAGACTGTAATGTGCTGTTGATCTCCTGTCAGTCCTGTTACACACCTGACTCTCAGTGATTTCCATTTATATGTCACATCTTTTTGTACAGGACTTATGGCAGGTTCAGTAGGGACATACTGTGTTAGTAGAATTCACTGTTTAATCTAAAATCCTTGGTGCATGCAAATGCGCAGTATTTTTTAAAGGGTTAAGGCAGGCTCAGAAATAAGAGAAAATGCTCAATTGTCAATGCTCATCCATTTTTTGGGAAGTTTTTAACAAAATAACACTTTCATTAACAGTTGTTTTGAAAATGTTGTACTTAAAAAATCCGTAAACTAGCAGAATACAGTAAATGTGATTAAGAATAAATGATAAAGCAGCAAAAAAGACATGAAGTGCTTTTGTATTTTTATCTACTATTCTGTAGTATCGTACTGGGATTTGATATGAATGCCTGAAACTTCATGCATGAAGTTTTAATTAAACCATTAATGTTAAACATTAACTTTGGTTAGTTAATATTAACAGTGGTATCTCCATAGTTACATTAACAAATGCGTCTCATGTTATTAGTTTTTCTCATGTATAATATTCTTAATGTTGTATAAAGTGTTTATAAATGTAGGCAGTAATGACATGATTCCAGGCTCTTAACTTTTGTAACATAAACCCATTTTCATAAAGCTAAGGACTGAAAGCAGCACAGATGTATGTCTGAGCACAGCGTCTCTGCTGCCCTATGAGCCTTTGTTTTCAGAACACCCTGATTGACCCACCACCCTTCATGGTTCACTGATTCACTTGATAGATCAAGTTTAAACTAGTGCATATTAGCACATTTGTTAGTACTAGAGGAACAGTTGGCCTTCCTGCTTTAGGCTGCTGGTTCATTTCAAACGGAGCAGCCACAGAAAACAATAACAGAATACCAGTTAGGAGAACACCAAAAGGCTGGCAGACTGGATTCAGTTGCACGCTGTAGTCAATGACATTGATTCATTCATAGAGATGTTGTTTAAAGACAATTAAAAGATTATTATTTTAAAATACTTTTAAAGAAGTTTCACAATAATATTGTCTGAAAGTTTAATCTTTGACTGTTACTGGATATTCTTCATTAAACTTGGTTGTTTGGTGTGTTATAACCTGTCCAGTGCATGCTGGGAATGATAAAGTAATTATTTTTGTCACGATCATCCTTTCATGTCAGTTGGCATTTATTTGGCACAAACAAAACCACATCAGTAGTGTACCAGCTCTGCTCAAAAGCCTTATTTATGATACCTGTTTCTGGAAATGAAATATTTTACCTCTCCAAAAAAGTAAATTGATATTCAAGTAGTCATAAAGAGAATATTCCAATACTTTTACCTTGTGAATTCATTTGGTTCTTAAAAATCTCACTAGGATTTATGTCAACTCTGATCTACTTTTCAGCAATAGCCTAATATACACAATCATAAATACAGTTTCTGATTTAGAATCATTTAATAAACCAATTTTTGTTTTAAAAAAATGAAGTTCAACTGTTTCCTTAAAAACGTAGAAATTTTTTTCACCAGTTGAGAAGCCTATATTCTTTTCCATGCTTAGGATTTCTTTTAAACCTGTATATTGCTACCCAGGCCTTAAATTTATACACCTGAAACTCAAAAACATGGAGGTGAGATAGTGATGTTTGCTTTTTTCCCTTCAGTTTTCTCCTAATGACTGTTAAGCAGTGTTGTGACTTGCATTGTCTGGGTGACAATTTATGACACTTCATCACCTTTCTCTGATTCTATAAACTATACTTTCTTATTCCCTCTGCTTTGTGTCTTATATTACAGCAGAGTTTTTGGTGGTTTTTTTTTAAGTTTAAAGGTATACTTAGAAATCAGTTTTTAGAGTTTTGTGGCTCTGGGTTTGGTGGGGGTTGAGCATTTAGGACCAGCTGTCCCAGGTAGGAGTTCCTGTAAAGAAGATAAAAAGCATGACAACACATTTATGAATGTGGCTAAATCTTTACTCTTTTAAATCAGGAGTCCTTATTCTTGTACTTTTCAATTTAATTTCTGTTGATACTTTAGGCAAATTATCAAGTCATAGAAATTATTTTTTTGGTCTTAATATTTTTATAGCTTCTAAAACACTGCAATAATACCAGATAGCGTATTTCAATTAAGACATTATTATAATATCTTTATAATGATGATTTATATGTATTAATAGTCCTTGGAAAGTTTTCTGTAGTCTTCCTTGTTTGTGTTGTAATTCCTGTGATTAGAAGTTGCACCGCAGTACATAGCTGCAGTGCTTGTTTCTGTTTCCAGAGAATCAGGAATAATTTAAGTTGAAACGGACCTCTGGAGATAATCCATTCTAGCTTCCTGCTCAGGGCAGGTGAGCTTCTAAGAGAGATCAGGTTGCTAAGAGCCATGTCCAGGTAAGTTTTAAAAATCTCTGAGGATGGACAATGTCATCCATGGCGTAACTGCCCTCATTGTGAAGAGTGTTGTTCTTTATTTCACATTGGAATATTCCTTGTGCAACTTGTGTCCATCGTGTTTTTGTCCTTGCACCTGCAAGAGATCTGAATTGGTGGTCTTTGTACTCCTGCAGTAGATACTTAAGGCAAGCATTTAGGTGTATTCTGCTCTTAAGGCTGTACGAGTCAGCTACCGCCGACTCTCGTCTGTGGCCTGTTCCCTCGTTGTAGTCACGGTTCTCCATTGGACCCTCTCCACTTCATCAGTCTTGTGCTGGGGGCCCTGAAAATGGATGCAGTTTTTGAACTTCAGGCTCGAAAGATGTCGAAAACAAGGGCATAGTGATATTCTTTGGACTGCTGGTTGTCCTCTTTTTACTGCAACCCAGTAAGCACTTGGACTTCACTGCATCAAGGTCACACTGCTTACTCATGCTCAGCTCCTTGTCCGTCACGAGCTGCCGATTGTCTCTGAAGAGGTGCTGAGTGGTTGGTCCGTCCCCAACCCCCGCAATTCATAGGGTTTTGCCAGGCCAGGTGCTGAACTGTGTTTGTCTTTATTGAACATCTTCAGACTTTGTCAGACCTTTCTTCTAGTTAATCAAGGTCCTTGTGAACAGCCGCCCTGCCCTCCAACACATCCGCAGTCCTCACCAAGTTACTTTTCTTTCCATTTTTTTTTCTCCTTTTTGAAGGGGATACTTTTTAAGGCTTGTGCTGAAGACATGCAGGATTCCTCAGGCATTAAGGATTCCTCAGGATTGGTTTGCTGTGCAATGACTCGTCACTGTGTGTAACATTTTGACATAAATATAGTTATAAAATTTTTTTGAGTATGCATTTGGGTTTATAGCAGCAAATGGATCCAATAATTTCTTTCAGTATCTTTAAGAAATCATCTAAATTTGCAAACACAAACTGGATAAAGTACTAGTTTTCATTTCCAGATTATTTGATGTGTTTAAATAAATAAAAATAATCTACAGTACTTTTTATAATTGTTACATTTTGGTCTTAAGGAAAATCTTTCCCCTTTAATGATGAAATAGTATTTAGCTATAATTTTTTGAGGAATTGTTCCTGTTCAATTGTTGAGGGAAAGTAAGTGGAAGGAGCTTCAGAAAGTCCCAGCTGATACTCTGACGGTACACATGGCTGTAAAAATTGAAGTAATACTCTTCATGGGCCAGGAAAATGTGGTTTCACACTTGGCTTCTTTTGGAGTTGTGGCCTACTACTAATTTTATTCTTGAATGTTGAAAACCGTACACTTGCCAGATATTCTAGCTTTTATTTGGTTAAGAAAGTGATAGTCTCACCTGATGCTAAAATAAGAACTAGAATTGTTTAAATCATATATTTTAAATAATTACCAAAACAACAGCAGTATTGCATGCTACTGCTTGCTTTTTGTAGCAAAGCAACCTCACTGAACCATGGCAATTTTAGGAATTCTAGAGAAGAGAACTTGAAAAGTAATGTTATTTGTTTAGTATGAGTTATTTATTATTCAACAGAATGCTGTATTTCAAAGAATAAAATTACTTCATGGGATCAATGTGCAAGACAAGGTACAGCTTGTATAGCATTATTTCTCAGTGTTGTTTCCTTGGAGTTCATTACTTCGAAGATAGAAATGTTTAAAAAATAAAATGAACAATAATTATCGAATTTCTGAATGATATTGCCAATTTTTATATTTTCTTTCTATTTCTTTGGACCTCCTTCAAGGTGAGGGAATTTTGTTTGCACTATTTGATTTGCAGTCTCAGAAAACAAAAGTATCGTATTGTAGTATCAGTTTTACTGGGTGTTTTTTTTCCATGTGCCTGCCGGGAGGGTGTCATATTATATTCCAACGAGGATATGTTTTGGTGTTTGGGTTTCTTTTGTTTTTTGTTGCCCAAGCTTAGAACTTCTCCACATTCCTTCTATTCCTGTATCAGGATTTAACTAGGTTATGACATAGACTTTTTTTTCTGGTTCCTACAACTGTTTATTAGCTGTACACACAAAAGTAATCAGTACTGTAATTTAGAGATAAATAATGCACATCCAAGAAGTAATTGAAACATTTTTTAAGCTGTAATTTACTTATCCTGTTAAAGTATTTTAATGATTCTAATATCAGAAATTCATTTAAGCTGTAAAAATAGTTGGGCTGTATGTAATCTTAAATATTTTGTGTTTTTCTTTTAAGGCTTTCAAAACAGACCAAAATCCTTAAAAGTGTTTGTTAATCCAAGCAGCCACAAAAGAGAAGCCACTCATGTTTATTATGAACAAGTTGCACCTCTTTTTAAGCTTGCTGACATAAAAACTGATATCACTGGTAAGTTGCTTCAAAAGCATAATTAATCCTTTGTGAAACTAGAACTTAAGCATACAAGACAATTTAAATTTACTCCTAATCCTTATTGGCTTTGCCTGCAAGTAATGCATTCAGAACTCTAGTAAAAAATGTTTTTGAAGTTCTGTTATTAATTGAATATTTTTCACCTGTAGCAATCAATACTAAGTAATACATAATTGGTATTTTTTAAAGTAAGCATGCTATATAAACAAACAAGCATTTAATGTCTGACAGTCTTATATATGCTTGCTAAGAGTTGCTCCTGCATTCTGACAAACACATGACCTTAAACGTTCTCTTCGGAGAACGTCTATTGGCCTGACATATAAGAGGGGCTAATCGGAAGGACACAGTATTTCTGGGTTCTGACTCGGTTTCAGGGAAGCCTAAGTGACTACATTCTGTGATGACAAGGGCAGTTCTCACGAGGCACATGGGCATGACTTGGTGTCTGGATAATGAAAAGTTACAACCATAATGTTGTAGTGATGCTGCCTTTTGCTCAACAATGGGTTCCTGATAGCAGGTGTGGATTTAAGGCCCCAATTTGTGCCAGAGTTCTGCTTTGTGTCCTGAAATTGCCCTTTGGCTGTTTTGTTTGATTTGACTTTTTTTAAGAAACTGAACAGGGAAATAAGGAGTTTTCTTAAACCAGTAAAATATTAGTCATCTGATCATTACTTTTGCTCCCTTCTATGAACAGGCCAAAACTTATGCTGCATCAAATTTCGTCCCCCAAACCACCTAAATTTACAGAGAATTTTGCAATCACAATTTTTAATCCATAGTATTACATTTACCTTTAATACACTGCTATATCTTGGTTATGCATTTCATATTCATGTGAAATATAAATTCTGGTGCAAGACAGTTTAACACCAAAAAGTTTTTTTCCTATGTTTGTTGTAATTGACTTGAAAAAAAAAATTAGTTCCCGCTTAAATAAATTATAAGACAGAATAAATTATAAGAATAAATTATAAGACAACATTCTGAAGTTGTTTCTTAAACTTCTTTTGAAATGATGACTAGTTCTGGTTGCAGGCCAGAAATTATTCTGAGAAAATCTAGTTTAGGCATGAGGATATAATAATGCAATAAGTGTTTGTACATAGGATTTCTCTTGCTAATTTTATTACCTGTATCTTTGTATTTTTTAATTATTTAGCCCACAATTTAAAGTAAAATCAATTGAAGATTAAAGGCACATTAAAATAAATGTGAAAAAGATTGTCTGTATTAGAATTCTGTAGGGATAATTTCTTAACATCCCTTAATTGAGAAGGGAATGCCAGCAGCTTTATATAAGTTTTGATTCTCACAGGCATATTTTTCACCTGCAAGGCATGGATGGTAGTGTGAACAGATTAATAATAATGCTGTTGTCTTAGAAATTGAATTTAGCCTTGTTTAGTCACAATACTTTAAAAACAGTTTTAATGTAAGCTATGAATATAATTTGTAGTGGGTTTAAAAACATTTTTCCTAATTGAAGAGAAACAGTTTAAAATTTATTTTTTAAATTATTTCTATTTTAAATTTTGAAAGGAAACTTCTGGGTTTAGCTAGAAAAATGTTTAATGGCTTATCCTTTAAATAAGTTTTTTTTGGCAATGATGAAATACAATTGTGCTGATTAGCTGCCTAACACTCCTCCTACAGGCAAAATGAGAAAACTGCATTACAGTTTTCAGTGCTAATAGAGAACTAAATATTTAAGAAAATAGGGAGCAAAATATTTAATAAAAAGGCAGTGGTGGTGGGTGCTGAGTGAAAGCCCTGTCCACTGGTACCCTCTTATAATAAAATTGAGTGCTTTATTTCAAGTAAATTGAGCAGGGTTTTTCCCTCCCATAATTGTTTTGGATCATGTGAAGTTGGAGTGTGTATCTTGCGGTTCCTGCTTTTTTTGGACTATGGCCAATATTTAGATAACTGGTGGTGTACAATGGTGTATTAGATACTGAAATTGTGAAGGCTTTTTGTACAATTTTTACACTGAAAATAGTTTACATTTAGACTTTTCCACATAAACACATTTAAAGCTTGAAATTAATTGTACACAAAAACCTTATAGCAAATTTGAACCTGTGCATACAGAATGCAAGACTTGCAGGTTACTGAAAAAAAACTCAAACCATCGAAGGTTGACAGTGGAGTGCTGAAAGACAGAGCTCTCCTCATGCAGTCTTGTACATGTGGCTTCCTCAATGATCAGGCTTGCCAGATCTTATTCTTCATTGTAACTTCTTGGAATAAACTTATGTATTTATGAGTCTAGAGTGGAAGTATTCTCTCCTGCTCAAGGACATAAAGCAATCAAAAGGCATGTATGTAAATAAGTGAGTTCTGAAGTAACGTTTACTTTTTCAAATTATCTTCAACTCTGGTGTAGGTTTTTTTGTTTGTGTGTTTTTACCAAATTCCTTTATGCACTACAGCTGTATTAATTTCAGTAAAAGTAACCAAACATCTTACAGAGTGGATTGGGTTTTGGGTTATTTTGGTTACATGCAATAAACAAATCTCTGAAGTGCTTAGTGCACTAGAAAGTGGGAATTAGCAAATTTAAACTGAAACAGTACTTTTAACTGTAGCTAAGGCTAAACAATAGTTAAAACCTGGCCTTTATGCATTCTTTTAAGAATTTGGCAATCTTTTGTGCTACAGCAGGGATATGGCTGCTACGGTAAGAACAGTGACTCTTCCAAAAATTCAGTTCAACAAGAGCTCGCTCCACTGTTGAGATACCTGCAAGTATTGACAAATAGTGATAATTGGAGCCAATATTTTAGAAATACATTAGTATCTTGTAAAATTTTACACATAATAATAAATAAATAAATAAAGGAAGCCCTGACAGAATCCTAGCTTGTATGACTTGTCATCCTAGTTTTCACTCTTTTGCTTCTGTTTATGCACAATTACAAGCTGACATTTAGGCAAAAGTAAGCCTGCCCATTTTTAGGGCAGAATCACAAAGGGAAAAGGAGTGTTTGAGAATTGGATAAATAGGATTGGTTTAAACTTACTGTGCAGTAAATAACAACAGATGAACTGATGTTGACGCTGGATGAAAAAAAAGTTATCATTAGCAGTTCTAATCATATTGACTTCAGTCTGTGACATGAGTGCTAACATTTTTAGGTGTCATAGGGAAGCATCCCCTGTTTTGAAATGTTGAACTAATTGCATATTGCTTTTTCTACATGTAGAGGCAGAACCCTTAGTTCTTGCTCACTATGTGAGATAGGGTGTTAAAATGTTTTGGATTATGTGTGACTGTTCAAATACGGTACACCATTGGTGTCCTTCCTTCAGAATGCTGTTACTTGAAACTTAAGAACAAAATGTCCTTGAAAAAGAAAAACTTTCTTAATTATGCATTAGAAGTGGTTGAAAAATCATTAAATAATATTTTATAAGTTTTACCAAATATGTAATCTGGATCCTTCTCAAATGATGAAAGAAGCTTTTTCCTCTTATCAAAATATATTGTGTAGGGTTTTTTGTTTGTTTGGGTTTTTTTTCCCCTGAATTGGAACAGGGCCAAATATTCGAACATTTAGCTTCTTTTCCAGCTATCAATCTGGAGATTGTCAAGCCTGCAGAAAACTTTTTAGACATGGTCTTTTTATGTCTGTGTTGGATTTTTTTGATGATTTTCCACATGTTCTCACAAAGTTTTTCCTGGAAACCTCATTTTTTCATTGCCTTTTTGTCATGATGTTTTGAAATAGATGCTGTGTACTTCTGTCATTTCCTCATCAAATTTTAAATTTCTTGGAATTTCCCAATCTTAAGCCTTGCAATAGTGTTTGTACCTAATTTCCAAACTTAAGCAACTAGATGCAAAGAGGATGGAGTTGCTATCAGTCTGGCTAACATTAGTCAGTTTTACTGCCTTTATTGATTTCTCTATAGACATGAGCCCTCTTTATTTTCATGTCTTTGTTCTTTGAGTGAATTAATTTTCTAATAGTAGGCATAACTTACATTAGGAAAGCACTGAGCATGTTTTCTGTTACAAAATAAATCTTATTTACTATTCGATTTTAATTAGACTGTACTCATAACTTTCTAAATGTCATCATGTTCATTTAAAAAGGCATGTAACCTGGTAACCAACTGTATGTTCTTGTAGGAAGAATTTATTTCGCAGCTAAGCAATGGTAAGATATTTGAACCTTTCTGCATTTTTGCATGATGAGCAGTTTTATTGGTCACTTTTTGCACAGTCTACAGGTATTGATAAAAGCATAGTTCCTATTGGTAATGCAAAACTGAATATGGTAGCTTAAATATTGTGCTTTGATCTTCCAAGAGGCCCTACATGAAAGTAATTGCTGTCAGTAATTCCTGAGTTATTTTAGTGATAGGTATTTCTGCAGCAAAATTATAATTCCTTGCCTTTGATATAATCAAAATAACTCTAGTTTTTAATTATAAATTTTCAAAACAACAAACACTAGAGCTTTGCTAATACCAATTGGGGGATTTTGAAGTTCTATGTAATATATGTGTATATATATATGTGTGTGTATGTGTGTGTCTGTATACATAATTGTTTAGTGTGACGTGTAAAAATTTTATCACTTTTGTTTTGATTTTTTTTCCTTTTTATTTTTTAGGAAAAAAGGTGTATACACTCACTATATATACAAGCATACTTGTGTGTGTGTATACATAAGGAGAGAGAGGGGTATTTTCAGCTCTTGTAAGCGGCATTTGAATAGTCTGTAGAAATACTGTTAGAACAGGTACAGATACGGAATGATTGTTTTAGACACCAAGACTAATAATTTTAACTGTTTAGAAACACTGGAGAAAAGCCTTGAACTATGCAAGCACTAGGGACAGACAAGCATGAAAGATTAATGTAATTTTGCATATAATGATGCACATTCTTACACAAAAAATCCATCTGCAAGTGTCATGTCAGTCAGCAAAAATCTTTGATGGGTGGCTGCAGCTGGGCTGTCTCTTCTGGCAAAGCTGCCCTAGAAAATGCTAAATGTAGTTATGATGCTTTGTGCCATCTGTAGTATGCCAGTTTATCCTGTCTTCACTGGCATTTACAGTGCTATATAGGGTATCAGCAAACACAGAGACATCAATGTAGAGTGACAGATTCATTTCCTCCAGAGGCTATGAACTCTGGTGTATACTTGTGCCACCTTCCTCTGTGTGTTATATTCTGTTGTCACTGGTATTTGGCTTGATTTCATACTTCTGACTTTAACTCCTCATATTTTTGATTTAGCAATTTGCATATCCTAACACAAAGGCAATTAAATTTGATTGATCCTGAAATAATTCAGTCTTTACTGAGGATATGCTTTTTTTTCCTGAAGTTTACCGTGTCAATCCTAAAACTTGCATTTTGGTGCAACAAACATCTTAAATTGTTAGAATTTAAATTCACTAAATAGCCATGTGTCTGATGGCAGTTGAGTTTTAATGTTTCTCCTTTTAGCTGGTGTAAAATAAAACTTCATGTAGTTTTTAAAGCATTATTTTTTAAAATCATTTAATTACTCTGTGTTCCTTATGTTATAAGGGCAAAATAATTTAAAACACTATAAAATTATCTAATCTGCTGATAGTTAATATTTTTCCACAGTAACTCAATATGAAGGACATGCTCTCTCAGTACTTAAAGAATGTGAACTCCAGGCATTTGATGGGTAAGTTGGTTAGTGACTGTGAATGTTAGTAAACTTCGTCACGTTATTTTTTTATTTGTATTCCAATCAAAACTATGCTAGTAGGCATTTCACAAGTTATTCTGTTTCTCATATCTATGAAACCTGAGAAAATCGGTTCTCATTAAATGCTTTGGTTTTTAATAATTACTGACAACAGGTATATATTCTAGATTCATAAATAATGGTAAATAAGCATAAATCTTTCTGAAATATGCTTCATGAAATTTGCAGTCTCTGTATTTGCAAGAATATGAAGACAAAGAAGAAAGCCTGGATTGTATGTTCTTTACAAACATCTCCTACACTGAGCCATATTTGAATTGTTTCATCTTTGACTTTGGGTAGAGTCACTGGAGTACCTCCCCTGTAAGACAGATCTAAGGGCAAACAGGAGCAGAAGAAGCCGGAAGAATATAACCCTTAAGTCAATACGATGCTAGGATTTCTGAGGTGAAAAGATCCCTGTCCTTTCTAGAACGACACATCTGTACCTCCTTTTAGGCACTGTGTGTGGTGGTAAGAGGTAAGGTAGTCTTTGTGCTGTGTCTGCACATAGACCTTACATGTTTTGCCCAGGCTCGGAAGCAACTGGAGTGGTGTGGGCTGAAGGCTGTGCCTGTGTGCATTGATCTGCCACCCTAACTCAGCTTGTGTTTGCCAAGTGTTGCTTATTTCAGACAGACAGAAAGCTAATTCAAGTGAAAATATAGAAAGGGCAAGACAGTTGTTTTTTTTTTATTCATGACAGTAGGTAAGCTGTATAGAGGCATGCAATTTCAGAGCTTGATTTTTTTTCTTTAAGAGTTGTGGTTCCTTACATGTTAAACAGCATACGAAGTAAATCGAAGCTTACCATTTGCAGTAGGAAATTGAAAGTTCATAACTCAGTGCTTTCTGTAAGCAACACTCCTATGTGTTAATTTTTTGTCAAAGTTGTTTGTATGTATAATTTCTTTTCTCTAATTTCTCCAGTTACCACTTTTTTTGCAGAGACCGTTGGCATGTCATACATCTTATATATTCCACCTCTTTTACTATCCACTTTTTTTTAAGGAGACTGGAAATTTTGGCACTTTGTCAACATGGCAGTGTATTTTTTTTACCTCGTCTTGTGGCTGAGCCTTGGTGACAAATAGAGAGAGTGCATTTGTGGTGCTGCTATCTCAGCTGCGTTTTCCTGTTTGTACAGTGACAGAAATAGACAATGTACATGCATATATTTCTTCCCTGATCTGGAACCTAAGGTATTAAGGATAAGAGTAGCCTGGGTTAAGTCAGAACATAGAAAATAAGTTGATTGAGAAAGTTGTGTCTGATGGTAAGATAGACGTTTCTTCCTGTAAGAAGCCTTCTTTGTGGTCCAAGTGAAATCTGTTTGCTTGAGACTTTCTACTCCTTATGCATAGCAGATTCTCACTGATTAGCTTTGGAATCCCAGGTATCTCTTTTTCCAGCCAAAAAGGTAACTCTCGATACTAAAATAATAAAATCAAAATTATCAGCATTTTTGTTATTCCTTGGACTCTTTATCTCCAACAAACACAGCTTTCCAAAATCAGAACAAAATGTGTCTGGTTTTTGAAGTTTTAATAGCCAGAGGACAATCAGGTAAGTCCTTCCAGGTGTACAGTTTATCAGACTTCAAAAATTAACTGTTTTTGCTGCTGTGGGAGAAACTTTGAAGACTAGGAATAAACAAAAAAGGAGTCAAAGGACAGGTAATGATTCCAGATTATGAGGAGGAAGAAAATGTGCTTCAAACTTTTGCTATATATTCTATTTTTTATTTTTAAGTTAATGTAGGCAGTGTTTAGCTAGACAGAGGAAAATTAGAAATTAAAAACCACCTTGGAAATAATAATAGGAACTGAAGAAGAACATAAGGGAGCTGAGGTAATTGAATTTAAACATTTTATAACATAATGAGTATTTTCTTGTAAAGACCTTTCTAGTTTTATCTGGTTGAATTATTGGATGTAGTTGTACAATTGCATTCATATAGATATACAGAAAAATTATATTTTAAGGGAGTTCCTCCTAAAGTGCCTCTGACATTTATATTACAAATGCTTGAAATGTATTATTACTATTTTTATCATTAAAATGTGTTTAATAATTTGGAGAATCACTGTAATAGCTATTTAAATAAACAAAAACAAGAAAAAAAAAGGTTTGCTGTAACAGAGCTTTTACAGACAAATGCATTCCTCTCTATAGCCACAGCAGGTGGGAGTTTAATTATGTGCTCCAGAAGCAGTGATTAAGTACCTTCATGCAAAGGATTGCTGGCACTAGGATTTTATACCTTGCTAAATCCCTTAACTGCCTACACGGTGTGTGAAAATAGCTGTTTTCAAGTATTTTTTTGTTTTATTTTTTTTATTGTAATGTTTGGTGAGTTGTTATTATAAGGGCAATTAAAAGGCATTAGAATGATAGTGTGGGTCAGCACTGAAAAATGTAAAGAGCTTTTTCACTGAGGCACTTAAGCTTGTGTTTGGTTCTTCCATCTGATCAGTTTACGAGCATAATGTGTGATAAGGTAAGATAATTGTTAAATATATTTACTCCTACTCAGACTGAAAGCAGAAATAAGGATGCGTATCTCATGAGGTAACATTCACTGATCTGACAATGAAGCCCGAGCTTGCTCTGAAAGAATGATTTTAACTATTTGAAATATCATTATGTATATGGTGTGTAGTAGCTGCCTTCCACTTGTTTGCTCAGCTATGAAAGAGTTTATTTTGAACTGTATATTTTTGGTTTTGTAACAGGGTAGTTTGTGTTGGTGGGGATGGATCTGTCAGTGAAGTTGCTCATGGTCTACTGCTTAGAGCCCAGATAGATGCTGGAAAAGACACAGATTATGTATCAAACCCTGTTAGAGCACCAGTTCCTCTTGGAGTAATACCAGCAGGTGAGAATAAAAGGTACTGTTACATTTTGTTAGTCATCTGTTTTAAGTCCCTCTGGCATGTTTTACAGTTTTGGCTACTGAAGGCAGTTCTTGATGCTAAAGCTTCAGTTACTTAAGGGAATAAATGTCCTAAATTAGTGATTTAGATTGATTACAAATGACTAGATTTTAAATTGTAATGATAATTTATAGTAATGGCACAGATGAGCTCTTTGCCTGAAGGAAGAAGCTGAGGAAGAATAAAATAATTTTCAGCTGATTCATGCAAAGATCAAGTTTTGCCCTTATTTCCTGAGAGAAATGATACCATATGAAAACTTTGTTTTCTAGATTTTTCTTTCTTGCATCTCTCCTGTTTTCTTGGCAGGGTTTTCTCTTGGATTCATGCTTAGGGTCTCTTTTAAAATGATGTCCCAGAAAAACAGTTTGTGGATTATATTAAAAAAAAAGTGCTAAAAAACCTGCATTTTCTTTCCTTTACTCTTACAGACCTGAAAATCTCTCCTTCTCTCTTGAAGAACCCTTTTGCTCCTTTGTTAACTTTTGCTTACATCTTGTGGTGTGATTTTGGTTGGTTGGTTGGTTTTGGGGGGGTTGTACGTCCCTTCTCCTCACAATTTTTGTATTTGCCCTTATTGGAGTATAACTTGGCCCAGGCAGGAAGGTTTTAGCTGGAACTGTGTCATGGTTTAACCTCTGCCAGCAGCCAAGCCCCACACAGCCACTCACTCACTTGCCCACCAGCAGTATCAGGGAGAGAATTGGAAAACTCATGGATTGAGGTAGAGACAGTTTAGTAGGTAAAGCAGAAGCTGTGCATATAAGCAAAGCAAAACAAGGAATTAATTCACTGCTTCCCATGGGCAGGCAGGTGTTCAGGATCTCCAGGAGAGCAGGGTCTCATCACTCATAACAGTGACTTGGGAAGACAAATGCCATCATTCCAAATGTCCCACACTTCCTGCTTATTCCCTCCACTTTATATGCTGAGCATGATGTCATTTGCTCTGGAACATCGCTTTGGCTGGTTTGAGTCACCTGGCCTGGCTGTGTCTTCTCCAGCCTCCCATGCACCCCCAACTTCCTTGCCAGCATGGCAGTATGGAAAGCAGAAAGGCCTTGGCTCTTGCAGCAATAAAAACCTCATCACTGTATTTTCAACCCTGTGTTCAGCACAAATCCAAAACACAGTCTCATAGTAGCCATTGGGAAGAAAGTTAACTCTACCCCAGCCAAAACCAGCACAAATCAGTACAGAGTTGATTCTGGCCTGGTATATGAATCGCTTCCCTTGAAAAGAGAAGGGGCATTTTTGCATGGACAGTACTCTCTGGTGTGGATGTTTGACGTGACTACTTGATGTAGTTTCTCAGATGTTTCTAATTAATAAGGAAAAAATTCCTGCAGCCAGTTGAACAGGAAATTGCTGTTTTGTTTTCTACAAAAAAATGGAGCAAGTCACTTTGAACTGAGCAAGCAAGATTTTAAGCGCTTTGACTTGGTTTGCACTTACAAAAGCAGCATGAAGACAGGGACTAGTTGCTTGTAAAAGTGTGACATTACATTAGTTTTGTTCCGAGTTAAAAAACCCTTGGAAATGTATTTGTAAAAGAGATAGCAATCTCAAAGACATGAAGCTAATGAATTTGAGTACAGCAGTTGGGCCATCACTTCAGTGATGTGAATCACTGTTCAGTTACTGTGAATATCTTGATGGTGATGAGAATCTCTCCAGCACTTGACTCCATGTTGTGCTTAGGTCACTGTGTCTCATCATTAGTGCTTACTCTCTTCAGTTTAAGACAAATATGTCATGATCAAAAAGGACCTGTAAACCCAAAAGGATGCTGTACAGCTTGTTACAAAAGGAGGAGAAGAATTTCTAAAATTATATTGTGAGAAACTCCTTAATAAGTTCTTAAAAATAATCTATTGTTTATTTTATTTCCATATTGCTGATAATCCACGAGGTAGTCAGTTAGGAAACAGGTAAGTGTGGTACTTCTTCTCATGAAGATGGAACTCAACGGTCAATTAATTTTTTTTCCCCACCAGAAATCCATTGTACAGAAATAATAGGATTCCCCAGCTGAGTAGAAACACAACTGTATTACAGGATAGCGTTATGTGAGTGGCTTAAAAATCTGGTTTTAGCCTCTGTTATAAGTAGTTGAGACAGCATTTGAACTTTCAGTCAACTTGATGGGAAGGAGATGCTCTTGAAGCAGTTTACCTCCTGAAGAGAAAGGTTCAGAGGGGAGTGTGTCCTTACTAAAATACTCTACTGAGCTGCCTTATTCTGGTCCAAATCAAATAGACGAGATGTGGGGAAGCCTGCAGTTGTACTGTTGGCCATTAGCAAGACTGTTTGTTGCTATGGGAACTACTGCTAAGAAACTGTACAGAGGGGGAAATGGAGGAAGGGAGGGGGGAGTTGGAAGGACATTAAAAAAGCTATCAGTTGTTACAGAACAAGAGACAATCTATATCTGATGGCTGTGAACCTTTTGGTCTAAAATGGTTCATTTAGATAAATTCATGATTTCCAATTCAGAAAATAAAATATTACTGAGGGAGTGTTAATTTCTGTGATATTTCAGGCAAAGAACCAAAATGTTGGTGCAGTTTTCAACGGAATTTTAGCTATGCTTGACTAGGAAGTCATTACATCACATTTATCTGTTTGGATGGGGGAGACATTAACAGCCTTATGAATATTCATGTCGTCTGGTTAATTAAGTTAATTGTACTGCAGAAGTGCTTGCACTTCCAAGGGCAATTTTTTTCTCTACAATTTCTCTTTGGTGCCTTCATCAGCCATGCTTTACATGACCTGCAGATACTTTGTTCCTTACTGTGATGCTTATTACACATCTCGTAGGAAGGAGGTTGTAGGAAGTTGTTTGTAATGTCAGGAAAATGGGTTGATGTTTTGAACAGTTGTATTTTTTGAGTAATAAAATCTTCTTTGTTTCTGTTCAAAAAAAATACAGGTGACAGAAATGCTTGAATTGTGTGGATGAAACCTTTTTATAGTAAATTCAGTAGTTAGAGTGAGAACTGAAAATGTGACTGTTACTAATGTGTGAGGGGTGCAAGCCATACAAGGGCATCAAAGTTAGTCTCTGTTGTAATATGATAATGTTCAAGGGAACCGTCTCGTTATTGGTAAATAATAGCTTGAGCTTACATAGGGAAGAAAAAGTTTACTTGGGAGGAAGAATAATAGCATTAATACCATTATTATTGAATCACCACCTAAATCAGAAAAGCTTGTAGTATTATTTTTGTTTTCACTTTGTTTATAGACTGCATGTTTTTGTTTTGCTTGTTCATTTTGGGTTGTCTGCCATCCTGCTTGTATAGGACCTAGTTAATGAGACACATTATTCAGTCATTATTCGGATCAAAAATGCTGTTAGGAATGTACTAAGAGGGGTTTTTAGAGAATGTGACAAAACGGTGCTTGTTCTAGATTTTCAGTTTATAGAAGGATGGATGTGGTATTTGTTTTTTAGCACAGATAGAACTTGTTTTATCTTCCTAGGAGTCCTGAAAGGGTGGGATTTTGCTTTGTTTACTTCTGCAAATGTTGATGAGCTCCACAGATTTAAGTGAAGGATGAAATTACTTGTGCCTATCCCGTTTAGTAGAAATGAGATTTAACTCTCATTAAAGTCAGTATGAAGATTGGTACTGACTTCAGCTGTGGTCATTTGTTATCTTGCTGCCATCTGTATTGATAAATTACTCTTAAATGAGGAATTGAACTTTTAAGACGTACCAAGCCTGATCTTCAGAAGTATATTCTGCCTTGTGCTCTCTTATTAACTTGATCTTCAGGGACAAGGAAAATGTTTTTTTTTCAGAATAACAACTTCCCTGTTTCAAGGTACAGGAAATAAACATGATTAACCTGACTTGTGATGATCTGCTGCTTGTGTGTGTGATTTCCTTTGTTTTGGAGAGATACCCATAACAGTTGATAAGAGTTGTAAAATTTTGATTGAAGGAAATACTTGAGTATTTTTGAGTTATATCTTTAGCCAGCTTCGTGGCAGAGCAGAACAGGTTGGATCTAGAACTTAAATCTCTGAAGTCATTCAAACATGAAATGGTGTTGTGCATATACTTGTAGTATTTTGTGGAGAATTGCTTTTTAGGTCAAATGTAGGGGATTTTGTAGCTTTTAGATGTCTGTTACCTCACTGAGGATGTACCTCACTTCCTTTATTTAGTAGGACCCCTGAGAGCCTTACTCAGAGCTCCTCTCTCTGATGTTATGGCCGCTTTCCATAAAGTTCTGCATTATCTTCAGAGACTAAGATGCTTCAGGGACTTAACAGGGGATCTGTGAGATACTGAGGTTTCCAGTTATTTTATATTTTTTTATTGAGAGAAATTATTGAAAAAAATCAAAGGATATATTCCTGAATAAGAATGACATGATACGTTTAGAGCTTTGTAAATTATGTACATCAGTCTTTGCAAATTTAGGTGGTTTTTTTCTATCAATAGCATGACATCAAAGATACCAGAGTTTTGGGATAAACGAAATTTTTCAATCTGGTACATGATGCTTTAAAAATGTATATTTAAATATTGAGTGCCTCTTGTTTGGAATGTGATAGTCTTTCCTTTTCCTCTCCTCTCTCTCCTACTTTTGAAAGACAAGTTTTAATGCTTCCATAAAACTTAAGGCAGATTTAGCATCCAGAATTTTCTGTTGCTTCTGTAGCATACTAAAGAATTCAAGCAACCAGAAAATAATTTGAAAACATATGTGAGATCATTTCTTTATGGGAATGTTAGGTTCTAAATTCTTCTATTATAATTTTTGTTCTTTTAATTAAACTGTCATTGAATTATTCATCCCTTAATCAATGATATGAAGAAGTCAATATTCTGCTTGGTGGCAGGCCCTGCCCTCTTTATTTTTCTGGAGGCTCTGCTGCTTGGCTAAGAAATGCAAGAGATGACAAAAATCAACTTTAAATTCTGTTAAAACTATACCCATTTAGGAAAGACATAACTGTTCCTTCTTCAGGATTTAAAAAATAAATTGATGTTTAAAAGTCAGCTGATACACAGTATTTTATGTCCTAGACATTAAAGCAGAAGGGCAAAATTTACATATATATCTGTTTCTTACACAGGTAAAGTGCCTTGACAGGCACCAAACAGGCAATTTTTGTAAAGCTTGTTTCAACCCCCTTGGTTTTTATGGCACATATGAATGAATTTGCAGAGAAGATTTTATAGACCTCTGGAAGTTTTAAAGGTTTTAATTTAATACTATTAAGGATTTCTGCTGCTAACAAGACTATGCAATTTATGGGGAAGTTTTTTTTTTTTTTTTGAAAATGCAGTAACTAAAAATGCTCTCTCTTTTTTTCTTGTTATTCTGTGTGTCTCATATTTTTACAACAGTTTGTGTTCACTTTCACAGGTACTACTAATATTTTGGCCCATACGCTCTATGGTATTAAGCATGTGGTGACTGCAGCATTGCACATCATAATGGGTAAATATTTTTACATACATTGTCAGATTTTAAATAATAAAGCAGCATCTAGAGGTTTGCCCTAATCAGTTATTCAGTCAAGGCATAGCATTATCCTCTGTTGCTGTAAACTATATTGTAAGGCTTTTAAACCCAAATGACTCTATCCTGATTTATAGTGGACTGGAAAGGTTATCATTCCTTGAGTATAGTTCAGTAGCAAAGGCTGTGGACCTCATCTTCTGGTGACTAAAATCTGCCATGGAATAATGTCTGATTTTGGTGTTCGTGTCCTATTGCTTATGTTCTTTTCATGCAAAAAGTAACCTTTTCCAGACTTGACTGTGTGAATAGTGTTACTCTGTATATGTTATTATGCAATGATTGGTTGGATTATTTTAATTTAATGTACCTGCTGAAGACAATATGAAAACACCGAAAACACTTGAGGAAGTGATTAGGATTGGACTTTTCAGGAAAGTATTTTCATATTTCTGAGAAAGTGTCATTCACCTTTTTAACTCCAGGTACAGTTCTTTTATATACTAATAGCTTTATAAGAAAGCTTTATTAGTAGAAAAAACTGTCTCACTTGCCATTTGGTCTGCACAATAAATAGGGTTTTGAATGTGAAAATGCTAAAAGGAAAAGCTAAGTTGCTAGTGCAAACCTTATTTTTGGGTCTTAGGAAGTAGCGAATACTTAGGCAATGTTAATATTGCTTGCACAGCAATTTTTCTTTAGGACTTTTTTTTTAATGAAAAAATAAAATAATGGGGCATGTCCATCTTGAGTATCTGTTTTTTAGGCCTTGCAGTCAGCAGTGGAAGAGCCTGTGCTCTATTTCTTAAATAGTCATATACAAGTCTTTACAGCCAAAATCTAAAACTGTCTTTTTTATAAAATCAGAAACACTCAATCTAATGGAAACTTCCGAGGTTCTATTACAGAAAAAACGTATATACCCTATCTTAAAGAGAATTAGATGTTTATATTCTATAACTGTAAACATGAATACATTTGAAACCTATGTTTGAGTGCCCATATTTCCTCCAGTAGGATGTTCAATCATTACAGATATTTGGTGAAATGGTTGCAAATATTTATGCAAATATTAGCAATATTACATTTTCTTTAATACTAATTATTAAAAATATGAATAGAATTAAGAGTCAGACCCTTTGCAATCTTATGAATAGCTGAATTTTCACCATAACTTTAGCATTTTCAAGCACCTGAAATGACTACTTTTATAGAGTCTTAATTATATCTCGATTGATTCTGATTTCCATTAGTAAACTTGATTTCCTAAAGAGAGAAGAGTCTGGAGATTTTTTTCTCCCAGCTAAATTACGTGGCAAAGAAATATTAAGTTATATTTCTTGTGCAACACAGATGCTATTTTTAATTTCTGTTCTTTATCTTTGAAATTTTAGGACATATTCAGGCAGTAGATGTCTGTACCTTCAGTACTCCAAGCAAGCTGTTAAGGTTTGGGTTCTCAGCTATGTTTGGTTTTGGTGCGAGGACTCTGGCTTTGGCTGAAAAACACCGTTGGATGCCCTCCAGTCAGCGGAAGGATTTTGCTTTTATCAAAACACTGGCAGATCTCAGGTATGTCATGAGATGTTATATTTTTCTAGTATTTCTCATTTTCTTGAGGAAAATGCAATAATTAATGTGATAAAAATACAGGCAGCAGTAGTTTAGCTATCTTAATTGCAGTCAGGTTTAAGTCAGATGTGATGTATATCCCTCTTACAAGTTAAAGAGATGATAAATTCTGTACATTCAACATCGTCTTAAAATCATCTTAACTTTTATCAAAGTCTAACAGTCAGAGTATTGGTTTACATGATAGTAAATATTTAATATTTAATATATTACATGATAGTAAATATTTTCTAGGCCAGAGGAATGTGAATTATCATTTCTACCTCTACAAATTCCACAGGAAGAGTCTCATGAGAGTGACAGGTAAGTAAAACTGAGTCAAACAATTCCAAAGCTACAGAAATATGTCTTTGAAGATAAAATTGTACCGTTTCTTAATTTTGTTCAAATTTAATCAGCAGGTGAAAACAATCTTAAAAAAATATATATATATTTATTTTGACAACTGCAAACTTGTACACGTTGTAAAGTGTTCCCTGTAGACTTTGGAGGATTTGTTGCAAGGCAGTCTTCCACTCAGTAGTATTGATTTGTTCTGTTCCGTTAATATGTTACTTTTTTCTAAAGTATGTATTGTTTAAATGTGCAAAAATTACTTTTATTATTTTACCTAAATGTTTCCACCCTTTTAGAAAGAAGAAAGAGAAAATAAAAAAAGGTGAGTGTTTACTTTTATGACTATTTAAAAACCAACTGTGGCTGATTAACTGGAGTAATATAGAATTACTCTGTTATATTTAGGTAGCAAGGATCAATGGCAGAAAATTCAGGGTCACTTCCTGAATGTGAGCATTATGGCAATCCCTTGTCTGTGTTCAATGGCACCAAGAGGCTTGGCACCTAATACGAGGTCAGTATGGGTTTAGAGAATTAGTCATGTCTATAAATTCTGACATCTTACCTTAAGACCTTGGCTTTTCCGAGAATATGAGCCTATGTTTAGGTAGTCTAGTCCCTCTGGAATGGGGGAGGGAGCATAGACTGCAGCAGACTCGATAATCCCAGGAATTGTAATCAGTTTTTGGATCAGGCAAATAAGGTCAAGCAGTCTAACTAGAATAATGAGTGGATAATTGCTGAGAGTGAATTAGTTGGCAAGTCTGACTTAAGAAGTAGTCATCGAGCAATCATCTATCATAGGATTTGGCTATATGTGGAAACTTCATTCTTGGATTTTATTTTTTCAAATAGAAAAGTGCCCCTCATCTTCTGCTTTACAGCCAGCAAAAATGAAATATGAGTCTTTCCCCTGTGCTATTAAGAACTAACATTCACTTGTGTTTTTTTGTTTTGTTTGGTTTGGGTTTTTTTTGTTTTTGTTGCTGTTGTTAGGTTGTTTGTTTGGTTTTTTTGTGATTGTTTTTGTTTTGGTTTTTTTTTGTTTTCCCTCTGAACTTGAGAAATACAGCTTCTTCATGCAGGGTGTTTTGGGAAACAAACGAGTATGTAACCTGGTTGTTGACGTTGATTCATTTTGGCTTTAGCTCACTGTTGAGGGGTGTGCTTTTTGGTGGCCCAAACAGTTATTAGGTGATAAATATTTGAACTTGATGTATCCAATTGGCGATTAAGCAGAATAGCAAGTACAAGCTTTGTAGTTGCTCTTGTGTGTGTGTGTCAAGGCATGTATGTTTATCAAAAAAACTCCAGCACTCAGGAAAGTTTATGGAATGATTCTGTTTTGTTTCATTTGAGTATCATTAGGTGAAAATAGAGAAGAATCGATGAGGTGTTTTTCTTCAAAACTACTGGCTCAACCAGTAGATTTTGACTTCTTGGAAACAATATAGAAACAAATATTTATGATGAAACTCTTACTGAGAAGTTTTCTTTGCTATTGGGATCCTGCTAAACCTCATGCTTCTTCAGATAGTGCCATGATGCTATCCCCTCTTAGGAACTTTATTCTCCATTTAGTGCATTTGTACACCAGTCAGCAGAAAAATTCTGACAAGAATTGAAGAAATTATTTTCTTCTAGCTTTGCTTGCTCTTTCCATGTGTTCTGGCCCCTGTTTCTCAATGATGGAATTTTGTGACGACTCCATGCAATTATTGCAGGTTTGAATGAGCTTGTTTCTCTCCCAGTGTAGCTTCTTAGTGGATCTCCCTGTCTTTTCATATAAGGACATCCATTGTCCTTTCATCTCTTTTTAAAAATAATCTTAGGAGTGAGGTCAGCTAGTAGGGTAGGAAGGGGCAGACTTTTCAAACAGGTGCTTCACTTGTCACAGTGAATAGCATATTGACTGTATGTCTTTTCAATATGAGAAACATCAATGTTGCACTAATTGTTAGAGACTCCAGACCCACTATAGAAGAAACTCAACTAGGTTTCTTCTCTCTCTCTCCTATGTCCCCAAGAAGTTTCTGCCATGTGAAGACACTTGAAGTGGAATGAAAGCTTTGGCTGCTGCCTATAACTCTAGTTACGCTGGTCTAAATTTGCAGAAACATGTCAAGATACATTTAACTGTGTGCACTGTGTGAGCTGTGTGGGATGCGTGTTTCTCACAGCATCAGTGTTGCACTTCACTGCAGATTGGGCTTTCAAGAGAATTAATGGGAATTCTTAGTCATTTTTGAAGATGAAAGGCCACAGAGCTGAATGCATTGCTCAGTAGCCTGCTCTCCCTTTTATTGAAACAAATATGATAGGGAGGCAATTTTTTAAATGCCACCATCACTGTTTTCTCAATCAGCAAAGTAATCCTATGCTAGGTGACTTGTTTAATTATAAAAGTTACCCTCCTAGGCAGTGCTGTATCGTAGTCTGAGAACATTCCTGATGTAGTTGCTCAGTAGCCAAAGAACTGTCAGTGAGGAGAGATCCATGGTGGTTGGCTGGAAGTTTTTTTTTTTACATGCTTGTAAGATATTTTCCAACCATGGATAAATGTTGGATAAATAGATAAATAAATATATGTATTCATATATATTCATAAGATATGCAGTACTTCATTTCTGTACAGAACATAGTCTCATCAGTGATTGTCATGTTCATCAGATACTCTTGCTGAACATTGATTTGTCTCTATAACTCAAATGGGACGTAGGCACAATTGAATTGAGATTTGAGTTGTTAGGTTTTGTCTCAAAGTACACATTAAAGAATCTGTGAATTGATACTGGCTCATTGTCTGACCCAAATTCTCAAAGATGCTAAAATACCTATGGTAACTGGATGCCTAGAACCACTAAGCATCTGCACTATAGGGTCCTGTCTTGTTTAATGTCTAGTATGTGAGTGTTTTATCTAGTACAAAATTCTCTTAGTCTAACTTTATGTGCTTTGTGAAATATGTAAATAGAACTGTACTAAGAACTACTAAGAGAGTTTCCATAGTGGCACAGTTGAAGATCAAAATCTTTGTGAGGGCAGTGTGACTGTTTAGTGGAGGGGGTGAATGAACCCATCTGCACTGGGGTACATGATGGGGGTGTGCTTGCAGGCACTGTGGCATTGTTTTCTTGGTAAAGCTTTGCTTTGTAGCACTCTAGGTAATTGTTATGTTTCAATGGAGAGAAAAGTAAAAACATAAATTTGTGATCCCCAGTGTTTAAAAACCATCTGTTAAGTAGAAAAAAAAGGTTTTCTTAGATTATATTATTGTGTTCAATAAATTATGGATATTGATAAAGGAGTAGAATTTTATTATTACACTGTATGATAAAAATATATTTGATAAATAACCCCAATGTATAGTTTAGATTGATCTATGGCTGGGGCTTGGCAAAAAGATGTTAAAAAAAAATTGACACTATTCTATTAATTTACTCTTTTTGGCTTTCTTTTATTTTCTTTTTAATCTAGACTGTTGAAGAGCCTGTTAAACTTCCAAATTAATGAATATCCTTTTGGAAACTAAATTGGTTTTCTTTTCAGGTTGAATAATGGAAGCATGGCTCTTATTGTTGTACAAAATACTTCTCGAACAGAGTTTATAAAGCACCTGAAGAGATACACCAGCGTAAAAAATCAGGTACTGTTAATTTATTTCTGGTGATTATAAAAAGAACAGTTAATCACAAAAGTAGACAGGCTGCAAGAGTTAATGTTAGCATCCTCATAAGGAGACTTAGCTTTCTGTCAGAATACATTAGCCCCCTTTTTATCTGATGTTTTTTTCTTTTTTTTTAAATCACTAGACTAATACAGATTAGCCTATTTCAGTCCATCTGTTGTGGTTTAAATTGTATTTGTGTAGTACCATAGTTTCATGGGTGTAAAGCCCTTCCACCACAATAAGGAAATCCATGCTGTGTCAGAATTTTGTGTAGTACAGAGATCAAGAACGCAGACTAGGGGGCATCATGCAGCTCTGTCAGAAATTGGTAAAGTTCATAATTTTAGCAGATCACTGCATGCTGTGCTGGTAGCAGTGGATTATGAGCATTGATTTTTAGCAGGTATGCATTCCACCTAGTTATGAATGTTTGCAGAACTGCATTTCAGAATTGTGGTCATTATTCTGTCTTTGAAGAGAAGAATGAAGTGTCCAAACACAGATCTTATTGCTGTCATAAAGACCCATTGGATAGCCTAAGCACACTGGTACTCATTCAAATATTCCAGGATTATGTGAAATCACTTTAACAGGAAGGCTGGGGTTTGAATTCATCAAGAGTCAGAAAGTTTGGGGGAGAGATGGATAAGAATTCCATGTGACAGCACTAACAGCTGAGTATAGGAAATAGTTTAAGCTTTTCAGTTATGCTTTTGGAGGAAGGCCTTGCTTTTCTCTCTGCCTTTGTGTTTAGAAATCAGACAAGGAGATGTGGGCCCTACTTCACATTTAAGATGACTATTTACTAGAATTCTAACTAGCCTGGTTTCAGACAAGATTACTGGTAAAGATGAGCAGAGCACAGGAAAAAATCTGCTTGGGCTTAAACATTTTCTGAAAGTATTTGGCATGTGCAAAATGTACCACCTCACCTGTAGATTGATTGAGCCCAATATGGGAATGCAAATGTAACAGTACTGTTTTTTATGAGGCAATACTTAGGATAAAAAACCCCAGATTAATATATAAATGCTAGCTGGAATATATAATGGCTCATGTGGTCAAAGCTCAAGTTAAATGTTCCCATTTACTTAAGATAAAAAAAAAAGCTAGCTTTCCAGCTTTTTAATTTCAAGTAATCCAGTTTGTTGCTAAGATACCACCTCTGTCTTTCATCCTCATTTAATATATATCTGTGTTTGGTTTAGTTCAGTTTTCCCTTTGTTGAGACCTACACAGTTCAAGAAGTAAAAGTACAACCAAGGCTTAAAAGTGGAGTGGATGCCAAAGAAAATACAGATCTGAATGCTGCTTCTGCAGAAGGAAATTACCCCTGGAATATAGATGGAGATTTAATGAAAGAAGCATCAGAAGTTCATGTTCGGTAAGGTTAAATATTGCATGTAGGGACCACATACCTCTAACAGATTAGTGCTGCAATCTTAAATGTCTTGCTTCTGTATATAATACAAATAACACCAAAATTAGGTGCTCTTAGAATAGTACCGTTGTGGTTAGAAAGCAGAATGTGTAAGGTTAAGAAAAACACGTAGTTCTTCAATTGTGGAAACTTAATGCTGCTTGAGAATAGTTTCCATATCTAGGATCTAGGAAAGAGATTACAAATACATAGGGAAAAAGGTGGATTATCAGCGAAATGAAATGGGCAGTAGCTCATTTTTCTGCAATGCACGCAGGATTAGTTGAAAGCACAGAGCTTGGAGTAACAGTCTGGTATGTAAAATAAAAGGTAGATCTTGTTATAGGATATATGGTTCTAAAGATGACCCTATAGGAATTGTCAGAATGTAATTCACCCTGATTTATTTCCATATAGTAGCTCATACATATTTGTTCTTCCGTTCAACCTCAAAAAGCAGCACACCCATTGCAAGAGTTGATGAAGTTTGATTAAGTTTGACTTCCTCACTTCACAGGGTCCATCCTCAACTTATTAATCTCTATGGAGTGAACACTGATGACCTGGAGAGTTCCCAGGCAACGTGCAACTGCATATAGAAGGGACGCACTGGAAGTTCTGTAATAAAGAATCCTTTTCTCACCTCTATGCAAAGTTTTCCAGGGTGCTGGACTTGCACTCACTGATGTCAGTTGTTGTAGCAGAAGCTTAACTGGGATGTTTGTAGTATTTCTGGTTTTAAATTCTTATCAAGTTGGATATTTTTACCAGGTTGTATTTCACTGTATAGAAGCTGCTAGACTTAACAAGAAAAAAATGAAAATTGATTATATTGGTCTCTTACAAATTTGAGGTTCGAGAAGTGTCCATCAGAGTAGGAGAAAATATCTTTTTTTCTTTACAGTTATTCTAGATTTTTTTAGTATGAAATACTTTTAAGTCTGCTGCTGCTATCCATGTTGTCAGATGACTCAGTTCAACTAGAGCTGGCAAAGGTAGGTATGGTACCCCCCCATGCTGAAGAATGGTGGCAAAATATAGATTTATGTATTTATTTTTTTAATCCAGTACTTCTATTTCTAGTTATGATTTTTAATGTTGCCTTAATATATTTGCTTTCAAAATGTTTCTAGGCAAATAATATAAAAGACTATGCTCATATCCTTTACAACTTTTCTTTGTTCAAGTGTATTTTAAAAACTACTCTTTGTACAAAATAAGTATTTTCTCTACCCTAGAACTGAGATTTTATTCAGCATAGTTTTCAGTGTTGCTGAGAATAAAATTATGATAAATAACTTATGAGTTGACTTAAATTCTTCTAATTTCCTTATAGGCCCTAAACATAATTTTTATGAGTGGTTTTTTGGTAACTTATTTAATACTTACAGCAAATTAAGACTATATTCTTTCTGGGAACTGGCTTTCTCTGAGATGATGAAAAGTAGAAGACCAACATGTTTTTCCGTCTGCAGGACCATGGGGATAACAAATGTTTTCCTGGTCAGTCATCTATGAATCGTTCAGAAGGCAGCTGACAAATAATGGTATGAAAGCTGCACTGTCATGGCTAGAATGAGTTGGTTTAAGTTCTTTCCTCAGTAAGCAGTTGAGTATAATGTGAAATCCAGTCCTTTAAAGTTGTTGCTAAATCAAGGGCTTAAGCTTTTACAAGAGATCTATAGCTACTATATGACTTTAAATACTACTTGTGAAAAATTCTTACCTGTGCTAAATACACAAGACAAAGAAGTACTGCACCTAAAGTACTGCAGATGATGAATTAGCTCCTAAGAACAAGCTGATACCTGTTGTCTAAGTCACAGTGAATAGTCTCCAGTTAAAATTAATGCTGTATCCCATCAGATATTTTTAAGATGCTGACAATTCAAGCTAATCTTCCTAAAGTTGTCTAAAAAGGCAATTCCAGCAACAGTTAGTAGATTTAACTGTAATTAAATAAGTGAAAATTAACAAAATAATTTTAACTTGCAGAAGAAACAGCATTCATGCATTTAACTTTTTTGGGTTCTTTTTAATAAAATGAAATCAAATGATACTTTATAATCTTCCCACCATCAGGACATTGTACATTCATTTTTTGTCAACTTGGTTTATAAAAGCATAATTTTGCTTCATATCCTAGGAACAGGAAGCCAACGTTTACATGTTAACAATCAAATCTGAACAGGAAGTGTACAGTTTGCAAGGCAACATTATCTCATGTACTGACTTAAGTAAACTGTTTCAAAGAGAAATAAAAAGCTTTGGTTTCACTTCTTTGCATTGTTTATATGCAAAAGAACATTAATGCTTCTTCCAGTATTTGAGGTATATTTTTCACAGTAATGTCAAACTAATTTCTATTCAAAGGTTTTTGGGTTAAAGTGCAAAAATTCACTAAAGCCATATGGAAGATAAGCATTTTGTATACATTTTCAGACTTGCAAGAATATATTTCATTCTTGACATACTTTATTTTGACTTTAAAAAAAAAAATATGCACATTCATTTGTCCTTGCACTGTAGAAGGCTTTAGAGGAAAACATACTTTGGAGTGATCCACATCTTTGGCATCAAATGCAGTGAAAGGAAATTAGAAAATGGTCCCCACTACCTTTAGAATCTGTAGACAATGTGGCTTTTATGGCACCAAGCACTCTATTAGCAGAAGTGCTTGCTGAAGGCACTCTGCGTAGCTTTTGATTGTCAGGCTAATTTCCTATATGATGGTGCAGCTTCAAAGTGTATGTACAGATGACAGACAGTTCTCCTTACAGTTCAGAAAGACATCAAAGGCCGGGCCAGAAAGGCCATGCTGGACATTGCTGCTGGAATAACTGATCGAAGGAGTTGTACATTCTCCAGTTGTACTGGGGAGCAAAGTAACATTTTCTTCCCTGGATTGTACTATTTCACCAAAGCTAGGTGGCAGTGCGAACTTAGCTAGCTGAAGAAACTTCCTGCAGTAGCAGAGCAGTGGTTTGATCCATGTTTCTGTTCAGACATTTGCCTTCCCGCTGCATGGCTGCTGAGGGTGCCTGTTTGGAGGGTATTTATCTGACAGCTTCACAAGAACCCAAGCTAGCTCTCCAAATGACTTCCTTATTAAGTACTTTCAGGTTAAGGTTGGCACATCTAAAGATAAAATTTGGCCCATTAAGGTTGGCAGTTGGCATCTCTTGGGTATGCATGTCTCTGTTTTGTCAGGTGAAGTCTTTTTATTTTTTTCAGGTTCTGGAAGAATGCCAGCACTAAATACTACTAGGATAAGTACTATAGAAAAATCTTTAAATAAATAAAAATAAATACTTACTTTAAAAAAAACCCACATAGAAATAATTAATTGGAAAAGTCCAGAACATCATGGCAGCACTATCTGAGGAAAGGATGAAACAAGTAGTTCTGTCATGTTTGCAAGTACCATGTTAAAGATGGCAACAAATTATGATCTACAATACTTTACTCTGTACAGCTGGATATCCAGGCTACCCCACATAATTCCCTGCTCTGAATCAACACTTGACCTTCCTGGTTCTGGCTTGCCTGGGTGTCTAAGTCTCTTCAATGATGTGGCTGTGCCTGTGAAGCCAAAGCTTATGAGGTTACCTTCAGAAGCCCAAGAGAGCTTCTGACAGCCCTTTTCTACATCTGTGTGCTCTACTTACAGTCCTTCTATTGGTTGAAGCTAATTTACCCTTGTTAAACTGCCACAGCAAGATGAGAGAGGGTTTCTTCTTGAATGTCTAATCCAAATATTATTGAAACTTCAAAATTACTAGAATAACTTATGCTAATGTGCTTGAAATCTGACTTTCCAGGATTGGCCAAAAATTATTACTTTCTCGAAATACTTCTTTCCAATAAGTAATTTTTCTTCTCTTTAGTGTTCTTCTGTCTGTTTGAAACCATATGTATATATATATAGCATTTCAAATACTACTGTGAGACTTCAGAACCAACTGTTTTTCCACTTTCATATTAGAACAACAGTACTGTAAGGTGTAGTCCTCCATACAGTTCAAGGAAATAAAGTGTGTTTGTAAGAGCGAGTGCGCTCAAGGCCTAGTTTTCTTGTTGCTGATATTTCTTCTGTGAATTAACCTGAATCTTAATTTCTTCATTTTAAAATCAAATGTTTATTTGCCATCTTAGTCATCTTTGTTCCCAGTTGTAAAACTCCAGCTGTCTCTTCTGTTTGTGTCTTGAGGGACTGGTTTGTATTGCCTTTTGAAAAAGCCAATCTGAAATACATAATTTTGGAATCTGTTGTCAGCAACTCTTGGTTATCAAATCTAAACCATAAAAGATGAATGAAAATTAAAATGCATAGGTATGGCATTTATGAATTATGGTATTTGCCATTGCTCTGTCATACAAAGTAATCAGGTGTTACTCATCAATCAAAAAAGTAGGTTTGCTTTTTCTTTTTTTACTTTTTGGGAGGCTAATGCTCTTCTGCAAGAAGTAAGGACATAGGGGCTTGTGAATTGTAACAGTCCACAAAATCCAATATCTTTAAAAATGTGAAACAGTAATAAAACTTTCCTGTTAAATTTAATTTCTACACTTCCATGAAAAAATGATGGATGAAGAAAATCTCTATGTAGGTAAAGAAGTGAACAATCTCTTAATCGCTTGTCAGAGAAGCTGCATCTCTCATAGTTTTCTCTTTTACTTATGCACAGAATTTTTTTAGTATTTATATTGCAGTTTGAAATCTTGAACATTTTATTCTGGTATTAAACTATGTTGTAGATTATTAGTCATCACATGTCAAGTGACAGTAAATGTGGAGCACCATCCCACAAAAATGATCCATTTGATATCATTAAATTACACAAATAATTTGCAAACATGAGATGTCATATAAGACACTGTAAAAGGATTTGTGGTGTTGAATAACAGAAAATGTAGAATATGCAAAGATAAAATGAAGAAGTACTTTTGAAAAAACACAAGTTACAGGAGGAATTATCTTTAGAAAGGACAGATCATAATAAAATGTTATTTATCCTTTAACCTGCATTAACATATCCAAAAATCCTCTAACAGTGTGACTTCCTGACTTGAGAACAACTAAGAAATACTGAAAACCTACCTTCCATAATATAAATGAAAGAAGCAAAAACAAGGTAACACCAATTATTAAGCCTATGGCAATAATTAGCACAGTAACATGGTATTTTGGCTTTAGGTGGTGCATTCCTTCCAAATAGACCTGAAAAACAGAAAATAAGTTTAGTGCTAACTGGTTATTTTTATTTTTTCACCCCAAAACAATACTAAAACAAACTACGAAAAATAGTTACATTCTCAAGTAATTAATAGTGTATTCATTGCCTGTGTATGGATATGCAAAGAATTCCACAATTTTAATTGCTGTTGGTTTTTCTCCTTTAACAAGTTTATCACAAATTCATTAAGAGAATCCTTACATATGTAACTTGCTTGTCCTTATGTAGTTCAATAACCTTTGCATTTTTTTCTGGCCAGGCTGTTGCTCTTACTTCAAACTTCAATGCTGATGCGTCATCCTGATTAAAACAAATAATTCTATCTTTTAAAAAATAACTTCAACACATTGATTCCTGCCCATCAGAAACAGTAACCCAGCTGCTCACAGAAACAGAATCTCATAGAAACACACAATGGTGCCTTTTTCTGATCACAAAAGAAATTAGACCAGAAGCTGGAATGAAGCCAGGTTGGATTTTACTTAAGTCCACATCCACACTGGTTTTCTTAGAAAAGTACAATTATGAGTTGAAATTAAATCCCAATCCTACATAACCCAGCCAGAACAGGCAAAGCAATACATACCATAAATAAAGTGATAAAACTAAAATACATATTTTTCAGTGTTTTCATTTTTCATGCATCACCTTGAGCCTTAGCATTGAAAACATAAAATAGGTTAAAACCCCAAAGCTTTATATTTAATCATACTGTTTGCAAAAATAGATTAATAGCTAGAATTTTTATGATGAGAATACTGCAAATATGCCCTGAAATATTCCCCTCAACTATGAAAAATTTATGTGTTACCATTTCTGAAAGTGAAGGAGTAGCCTCCAGATGCAACTGAACAGTCGCTTCTTTTCCACTTTCCATGTTGCCAAGATTGCAATGTATTTGTAAGCAAAGGCTGTCATTTTTCATGCAGTACTGTAGAAGGGAGGGAAAGGTTAAAACTAAAGTTATCAACTTTATAATCTTACTATTAAAGACACTCAGGAACTGAATAAAATAAAAAGATTTATGTTTGTTCTTGAAAACTGAGGGTGTAACTCCAGGTTGTCATCCATCACTGTCAGTCCATAGGTGCTAAAGGTACAGTAATAAGGGACCAACCCAACTGTTATAAAAAACATATCATTTTTCTAAAAAATTCAAGTTTTTGTAGACTGAAAAAGAACGATTTTCATAATTTGTTTATATGTTTGGTTGGAGGTTTTTTTGCACTGTTATTTCAAATTAACGTTTTTCAGTAATGATAAATGACAATAACTCTATGCTATCCGGTGCAAGCAGTTAAAATTAGTTGATCTTTACACTTGTACAAGGAGTACAGGAGTATCCAGGAGTACAATGCCAAACTACTGATTTGATATTCTAGTGCAGGCTGTCTCTCAAGCCCTGAACTGGTATACCTTGTAATGTGCTTACTTAAAAGTCCTAAACTAGCGTTTAAAAAATGTTCAGCTTTTTTTTTTTTTAAGATGAAAGATTAAAAAACACTGTACTTTATCAAACACAAGTTGCAGGACACATTTCCGTGAGAACAAATCCTCAGCAGGGCAACACTAAAATAACAATTCTGGTTTGGACAGCGCAGTCAAGTATCTGATCTCCAGCAGGGTCCTTGAGCAGGTACAGAGGGATAAGCAGGAACAGGCCAGGCACATATGACATTCTTCACAGCCTCCCAAATATTTTTAGTAAGAACTTCCCAGCCAAAAATCATTTCCATATATTTTATAATTCTTATGGACTTTCAGTCCCATTAACTTGAAGTGTCTTTCTTGGAATTCACTTATTTTTAGCATCCATAACACCCTTCAGGAAGAACTTCAACCATGAGTACTACTTTTGGGGTTTTCTTACCTAGCTCCTACTAGTTACGTTTGATGGCACTTTTTTGATGTGGAAAAGACAGTATTTGATCTGCATACTTCATGTAATTAGGATAAAGCCTGATTTTGCCTCATGCATCATTTTCTATTTGTTATTGAATGTCCTCTGCTACTCTGTTTGCCTGCCCCTTCAGTTACATATCCCTTTGGCAGTTCTTTTTAGGTGACAGTCATCCACTGACTTCAGCAACGTGTCATTAATCAACTTTCTCATTTCAGTTCTCACCTCTTTCACTAAAGTCACTTTTGACTACACTGAACTTACCACAGGTCCCACCACAAATCCTTGGAAGACTGCTCTGTTGACCTCATTATATAAGATGTACTGTTGTCTTAAGGCTTATTCATACAGTCATTTATTTCCCACTGATGCTAAAAGACAGACCTTACCATTTGTCTCTTAGTAGGCTTTGAAAAGAAAGTGATGACATCCTTTAATATATTTTCATTTTTTTCTGCTGCAGTACAGTTTCTGGGATATTTATTATAGGAGCACTGTCCAACTGTTGTCTGGAAATAAATATAACATCATTACTTTTAGAATTTAAATATCAGATCATAATCAGAATACAGATTTCTGAAAGGTTAAAAAGAAATATAAATTTTATTTTCAGAATTCTGAAACATATGGGGCTGAAGATAATCCTGTTCTTGTTCACTCTGCTTCACCATAGCTAGCAAATCAAACTCATACCTAGTTGGCTATGCTCTGCTTCTCTTTTTCAAAGAATTCATATAGCTAATAATATATGTTGAACCTGTGCTTACCTTGATATTCAATATGTTGAATAATTTGAAGTCTCTGGGTGGAAAAGCATTTGGTATCATTATCTCTAAGTTAGTGTTTGGAGACATGCTTGGTCCTGCACTGATAACCTTGTGGGGAAAAGTGTTATACAGTTAAAGCTTCAATGGTAGCTATTCAAGTAACAAATACATATATATAAATACAAAAAGAACTTCACAGAATAGGGTAGTACCTATGCTGTTATGCTGTCATGAAAGTGGATTCTGCTGGGAGTTCTAACATTTAGTTTCATTCATTCTGAAGGCTTACTGAACCCTTCACTCCTCCGAAGCCAATGAGTAAGTAGTGCTAATCTGTGATGACTACCCTGAGGTCATACAGCCTGTTCCAGGAGAATATGGAAAAGGAACTAGGAGAGATTTATGTCTAAACTCCTGCTTTTAATCCACTGGAGACAAATTTGATACCTAGAGATCCTCTTATAAGGAGCTCCTAGTTCCTTTTCCTTACTGTAAGATAATTCCTTTTTAAGTGTTTCTTAATAGAAAAAGAGGCAAGTCAAAAGTGCTCTACCACTTTCAATCCTGCCTGTGCTAAGAATTTTTGTTCTGATCATTCAGTGGAAGATTTTCCAGGCAAAAAAAAAGTGCTCAAAGAGGGATTAACAGCAACTTCCCATCTCCAATGCACAAGTTACTTACTGTGCCCTTGTACTCTTAAGAAGTTCTTTTACTGACTGCGCAGACCATCACTAGATACACTAAGCATTAACCTTCAAAACAAGGATGACAGGATTTACAAAGGAAAATTCTTACATGGAAAGTGAAGTTGATATTCTCCTTCATACATGTAACTGGTGAATCTTTCTCTTCTGTTCCATAAACAAACACAGCTGGTGACACAAACCTACAATGGTTTAGAAGTTGTTAATTAATGGAATTGCTATAAATCCTTAGCATAACTTCCTGTTCCATGCTACCTCCAAGTAAGATTGGTTCAAAGAAAATACCCAAGTTTGCATTTGAGTAAAGCTAGGAATACAGAGTAGAAATCCTCTACCTTTGGAGTAGGAATTATCTGCATTTTTACTCTTTCCTCTTAAAAAGGCAGATGAATCAGAAAAATTCATAAATCCCAAAATCCCAACACTATGTTCCATGGATGCCCCACAACAAACCCAGAATATCGTCCATGTTAAGCAAGGAAGCTGAGGATCTGCTATGCTCTTATTAAATACCTCTTTATATTAAAAAAAACCAAACCCTGTTTTTAAAAAATATTAGTCTGTTAAGAGACAAGTTTGAAGCACCATAGATACCAAGGGGGTCTCATCTCACAATTGTGGAAACAAAATCTTTGAAGTGGATGGGTCAGACCCCAGGATAGCTGTGCCATGTCATTCCCAGGATTTTTCAGCTACATCACCTTCTGCTTAAAAACTTTGTGAGTAACAAGACAACAGTTCTATGGATGTGGAGGTATGCCAACAGCTGACTTACCCATGAGTATTTAACTCAACCTCATATTTTAGAGGTATAGCTAACGTTAGCGAGTTATCCAGCAACATGTTCCCATCTTCATTTTTACTATAAAAATACGAGAGAAAAATCTGTATTGAAGGCATCATCATATGCTATGCATTATTTCTGTAAACTAATACTAAACAGACATTGCAGCTTATAAAACCCAAAATATTTTATTGCTAACAACATGTCAGACACAAAAATCCCCACATTTTATACAGGCAGAAAGCTGCTCATTATTTAAATATCTATTGCCTGTTTTTTTGTATAATTTCTCTTTCTCTACAGATATGCAACCGCTTTATTGCAATTGTGCTTTGCTAAGTTTTTCCAGTGTTCCCTAGTCAGTTTTCCAAAGCTAGTAGTATTTTTCATTGAGCAATTTTCATTAGACTTTACCAGGTAGCATTAATGATGATGTTGAGGTCCTCCTCTGCTCTGGTAAAGGAGCTTGCATCCAAGAGGAAACTATAATCCAGCTGTAGAACAATCAAAATTTTGCTTATATATAATAAGACAGTTTAAATAAAAGTATTTTATTAAACTCATTTATAATTTCCTGCTCTAAAAAAATTCAGAACTAAGAAACACTTGATTTTTGTGTCTTCTACTCTCTTTCTATTGACCTAACATATTTGTCTGTAGCCTTAGTCAGCTCACTTGTCTAGAACCCAAGCACAATCAGTTGATACATAATACATTGTTGTCCCTTAATGAATTATTCCAGCAATGGTTTAAGCAAATAATTTTAAAAGTAACAGGAGAGATACAGATACCAACATGATAAAAGATGTTAGTTGAGAATGAAGAAGAGATTCTGAAAAACAAGCGGGTTTTTTTCCTCCATCATAAATCCTCATAACATATTTAGGATGTTTCTAAAGCTAGGAATTTCACACATTGCTTACCTTTGATTTTTGATCTACATATAAATAACCAACACTGCACTCAAGTTTTACTGCATGAATTTCTTTATCTAACACATTACAATGTATCTGTTTTTCTTCCTAAAATAAAGGACAAATTATTAGTCATTAAAAAAAACCATTTTTTTTCCCAGACATTTAAAATTACATGCACACACTGAAATTGGGTGCTTTATATTTTCCCGAACTACACATTCATTATTTCACTGATGCAAATAGGACATTCATATCATTCACAACCACTTTAACATAACATTTTATATGGATTACTGTATCTGGTTACTTTGCTGCTTGCTTATAGTGAAGCTAAGGCACATTCATTAGGCTCATGTTAAAAGCCAACCTCAGAAAGGTGGATCAGGGGGATTCTACAAAGACAACCGTTATTTTTAAAAGGCAGAAAGAGTACAGTTAGTTTTGTGACCTTTTATAAGCCTGTGTATTTGTGAAGAGGACAGATTCAATGAGATCTTTGTGCTCAGTGAAAACATGATCATCAGACAAAAAGAAGCCATAACATCCTGAAATACATTTATAAACATCTTTTTTATTATTCAAGTTGTTACTGAAATAATTTAAGTCACTGAATTAATTAAATTGCACTTGATTTAGGTAGCTACAAGTCTGAGAACTTAAGAACTGGTGTTTTGTCAGCTTTTTTTGGCAGGAGGGGGATGTGTGTGTAGGTTGTCAGTATCTAAAAAAACTCAACAATCCATAAACATAATTTGAAAAATGCCTGAGAAAGAAAAATACCAAAGGATTACTGTTTGAGAGATTTATTTTTCTTACCAATTCTAAAACTCGAATGAAATAAAGACCTTTAGGGATTTGAATGTGGAGGATAGTTTCATATGCATCATCTCCAACATTAAGCAGAGAAACGTTCAACAATAAAGTCTTCATACTTCCAACAACAAGATATGTTTTTTTATCATGAGGCCTGAAAAATAATTATCATAATATAAATGAAAAGTAATTCTATATACAGCTTGTTTGCAATTTTCCTTTGCTGCCCTTTTAATTACTTTCAGCTGGTTCTGACAAAGCTCTGTTGGAGATGTAAAGAAAGGTTTTACTCTCCTGTAACTGAAGGTATAACACCAGTTATAAGATGGTCAACCCCAGTACTGTACCTTTTAAAGCCTAAAGTGGTTAATGCGAGAGCAAGAAAATTGTTATCAGCCCAGTTGTGCCTCTGGCCCTTACAAGATCAGTCCTTCCCTTTACAGACCAGAATAGCAATGTACCAGTGCTACGGTATTTTCAGACATTATTTCATAATTCACTCTTTGCACTTAAGATATAGGATTCAGTTAATATGAAACTCATCACAAAGAGGGCAAGTGAACATGCCTAGCTTATGATCTATGTGATGTTCTATAATCATGTTACAAGTACAGACATCCTGTGGGGGGCCAAAAGTAAACTTCAGCTTGACATTAAAGTTTAATTAAGACTTGTAGAAAGGCTGCCTAGAAATAGACATTTATCAGATATTCTGGCTTGAAACCAAAGCATTAGTCACTGAACACCTTTGGGAAAGAAGCTGGCACTGAGAAAAGCAACAGAAGGCAAAAGCACTGCATAAGCAGATAGGTTCCAAGACAAAAGCGAATTGAAGAAAAACACAATGTTAACACTTCGGTAGCTTGTCAAGTTTAGGTTAAATTTTAACATTGTTTTACTAGTTATATGCCTACCATTCGGTCCTCTTATATGTGTTAAAGCCAAGCTCATTAACAATATGCTGTCACAAAGATGCCTCCCAGCTTAACACACAAGTACACAAAAGCACCAGGTGCACATCTGGGACTACAACACAGCTGAACTAGAGCTTTTCCCTGGTAATCATATTTCATTCTTCATTAAAAAATGCATGATGCAGACTAGAAATTTACAGACCAGGCCAAAATCTAAGCAATTTAAACAAAACATGATAGTGTATACATGAAGACTCATAACTCAGTAAGTAAAGCATTACATTGCCACCCCTATTTGATTTCATTCTTTTAAAACCAGAAGTGTTTGGTCTGTTCTTCAACGATAATGAATGCATTCTGTCTAGACAAAATAAATTAATGCTTCACAGCTAACTAGTTTTTAATCAAGATTCTAGGGGCACAAGGTAATTTAAGGTGATACTTCAGACTTTATCAAGATATTCAGACTATTTATTTACACTGCAAATCTGCTACTAGTACCTACTGGCAAGCAGGTTTGTTGTAATCTGTTTTCCTTTCTTTGAGTTTTGAAGTACTCATAAAACTGCATTGCTAATTTCATGAACAAAAATGCTGCACAATCTTTCTTTCTGAAAAGTTTATATGAGCATTCAAATAAAATAACCATCCAGCCTAAGAAAATTAAAGGGCTTATGACTCATGCTACGAGCCACGTGTTAAAGTAAGCAGAAAGATACTTATCTTACTCTGAAATCTATGAATATGAAAAAGCTTGTGCTCAGGATCACACAGGTGTGATTAATCAGCATTATATGATTGTCATCATCTTTCAGTGTCATTTTAGGTTGTTCAACCTAGTATTTCGATTCAAGTAGAATCAACTTTAAAAGTGATAAATTACACAAGAAACAAACACCTAATTAGCTGAGATTCACAACAGGTACAATTTCTCTTTTTGCACACCAAAACCTCACATTTCTTACTTTGAAATACAATAGTCAATAAAGAAAAAGGTTGTGATGATAAAATATAACTTAAAATAATTAAGTGACTCCTTTTCCTCATTTATTTAAGAATATTACATCTTCAGTTTTATACTGATTGAGACTTTGTACAGTGCAAATACAATATCTTCAGAAGATGAGCAGAAATAACCAATAGTTTGTCAGTTTAACAGTAGTTATGATCTCTGCATATTGAGTGTGCTTTGTGCAGTGTATCTTAGCCCAGTTATCTGTGTTTTTGGGAAGAAGATGTATGTTGAGCTGTAAAATCTTCTAAATATGCAGTAACAGTTCTTCAGTTATATAGATTTCTGTTACATTTCCTGGAAGATTTATGATTTAAAAATATTCTTCAACTAAACACAGCTCTAATCCTTGTATTTTCTCAGGGAGTCCACAGTCTACTTTTGCAAATTCATGTTATTTATATATAAAAGATTAAAGAATAATTTAGATAAAATCTTACTGAATCATTCTCAAAACAATGAAAGCTACATTATACTTACTTTGGAAAAACAACCTTTCCAGAAACTCTTAAGTCAGCAGAGCAATTTTCTTGGGAGCAATGTCGTGCAAAAATAAACTGTAAAAGCCAAATTAAAAAAAAAAAGGCACTTCAGTGTATTATGCTTATTATAATCAGTGAGAGTATTTAACAGAAAGAAACCTATCATCTAGTAACTAAGTATTTGGAAGTGTCTGATAGCTCTTACTCCTAAAAAGCAATTCATGAGTCTATGATTTACCCAGAGTAACAGTGGAGAGAGAGGCTTTCCAGACTCAGTCTCTCACAGTAAAACCAGTGGGTGTATGTTCAGACAGATTTTTAAAAGTAGTACATAAAGAGGGCAGAGTGTTTTAAAAGATCCAGAACTGATGTCTCTGCAGTCTCTCCTTCAACACAAGATTTTCTTTACACAACCTTTACTTATCATATTGTCAGTAAGGTTTGATGAGAGTAGAGACACCATAAGTTGCATGTATCTGAGCCTTGGTTATCAGTGTGCTGCTGTAGAGTATGTTTATGTCACTATATTCAACAACACCCTCTTTATTCTCTATAATTCTGAGGTTACTAAAATAAAATTTTGAATGAAGATGAAAAGGCAAAGCATGCCATATAAAAGAAGCTTTCACATATCTCAAGAGTTCTGATGGTCAACTGTTATCTTAATTACATGAAGGTTACAATTTATGAAAAGTCATAATATGTTTATGACCATTTGGTAGTTAAAAATTCAGTGCATTCTGGTTTTTGATAAAGTCAAAGTCTATTAACACTTAATAAGTTTCTTTTGGGGGGGGAAGTTAATTTCATATTTATGAAAGGATACAGACTATACTCTTTTGTTCCCCCCTCAGACTGTGTCTGAAAACTTACCTTCAAAAAACTATTTCAGCAACATTGTCAAAAGACTTCAAGATTAATACCAACATGATATTGTGTATTTAACACAGAATTAATTTGAAAGAACTGTTTTATACTGGAAAGTGACTCATACAGTGTAGTTGTAAAAGAATGCATATTTCAAAGAGTGAATTTCATACATGTGTGATCTGAGGTATATAGTATTATATATTCAGGTAACTTCTCTGCACATACCTTTTATTTATTTTTAAATCATAATACAGATTGTACACAAGTTCTGTAATCATTTTTTAGCAAAAAATTAGGCATTTTTTTAGCATTCTGGTTTATTAATTAAGATCAAGGCACTAGGTGTGGGTCTGGAAAATGCATTCCTGGAAAATGCATGCCATGGATCTGTGAAGCATTTTTAACTGAAGACTAAACCACAAATATTTACTTACTACATAGAAAAAAAAAAGAGAACTCATACACTAACCTTGCTTTGTATAATATCTTTTTCCTCCCTCTGTTGAAGAACAGGTTGAAGTGGTGAAAATTCTTGAGCATTTCTTTTCTGTAGAATATGATGCCCCAGACGATAACTTGCTTCAACATATACAGGAGTCAAGATATCCCTTACATCTTTCTATGAAAATTGGAAACCTAATGAGTTAATCATATAAGACAAGACATGTATGCTTATGTTTTAAAGTTATAAGGTTGCCTAGAACTAACTAAAACAGCAACACTTATTTTTCACATGTAAAATAACTCCATATGGCTCATATACTTTTCCAGACATCTCTGTTGCTGAAGGAGGTAATCAGAAACACAGAAAAGCATAATCTGTTCAATGACAGCATCAGGCATTTCAGAATGGAAGATTCTTCTGTTATGAGAAATCTTATTGAATAGTGAACCTACTTCTGTCAATAAAACTGCCTTACACACCTATGAAATGCTGTACTGCCCAAGCAGAAAAATAGGGAAGAGTTGGCTAAAATATGGAGAAAGCCAAGCAGTGGGATAATGCCAGACAAAACCTGTGGGTATTTCTGTATGAAATCAAAAGGAGTTCTCCAATGGTACCACTGAATCAGGGCTTGACTGAATTTTATTTTTATGCCTCTTTATTTCTCATTCTGTGTTAAAAAAGATCGAATCCCTCAATAAATGACTGTTTTGTACATGAAGCCTTGACTGCATAGAAATGTTGCAGATCAGAGTCCAAACTACCTACTTGTGAAAACTGAACAGCTTGAAGCACCAAGTACTAGCAATAGCAAACCTGATTAAATTATTCCCTAAGTGTAGGGGATAGATAGACACTGATTGTCCCTCCACATGGGCACTACTTTAATTCTTATCTGCAAGCTTGCGTTAGCCAAACTGCATGTTATCTAATTCATAATAATTTTCCACAAGGTCTTCTCTGCATCTGCTTTATATTACTTCCATTATACTAATTAGCTATTAATTAGCCTTTACTCAAAATACATAAAATTTATATTGTCTCTTGCAAGGACTGTACTTGACAGACATTCACACTTACTTAACTTTAGGAGCTTCAGTGGGTGGAAGGAGATGCTTATAATGCTATTAATTAAGAACTAAGAAGAAAATTGAATTCTATGGAGGAAAAAATACTAATGATAGACTATAGGAAGTGATGAGCCAAATCAATTCCTTCCTCCTACACAAATGCCTCTGATGCTGGTACAGCAATCTGTACAAGGTTGGCTGTCAATCAGATCTCTCTTAGTTTACAAAACTCTTGTAAGTAAGTGGCAATTTTCCATTGCTCCTGTAAGAAACATTCACTTAGGTGCAACTACCAGTTGAGATGCATCTGGGCAATTTTCCAGTAGACAACATAACCTTTCCTTTCTACCCAGAAGCTTTATCGTAAAGAATTGGCTTCTAATGGTGTCATAAACAAAAAGTAAGTGAAAGGAAGAAAGAAGAAAAATACATGGAAGGATTTTTCCCTGCAGGTTTTTTTGTAGCTGTAGAAAATTAAGTCTATTTTCCAGCCTCTGTGCAGGATCAGCTGCATCAGTCACCCTGAGAGATGTTTGTTTCAAAAGGTCACAGAATTGCTACCTTGAGGATTTTAAAGAAAAGGCTAGACAAACTAGTCTATTATTTTATTACCTTTGTTTCACCTTACATCTAAATAATCCCTGTCCTTAGTATTTCTTTAAAGAATTCTTTCCCCTCTTAGATAAGGTCTTGGAGGAAATAAGTCTATTTTTTCTAAGTTTAATGAAATGTGGTTCCTTTGTGCCCATTGGTTTTTATTGTTTGTTGTGGTTTAGGACTTCCAAGTTCTTCCCATTTATCCTCCAAAATTTTGTTGGAATAGACAAGCTTCTAAGATGTTTGACAGAATTAATCACTTTTACTCTTCCTTCTCCATTGAATGGCCTTAAAAATATTACATCCTTGTCCTGATTTCAGTTTTTTTTCCACTTTCAAGACAAATCCCTCATTCATCTTTCAGAGGGATACATCAAGCATGAATATGACAGTTCAATCCCTCCAGGATAAAAGTGACTTTGGGACTACTTTGCAGTTAAGATCTTACTGACTAGATTCTTAATAACTTATTTCTAAGTCACTATCATACTCAGTTTGAAAGGATGGTTGCTGTTGGATCAAACTCTACTTCTGAAACCAAGAGCCAGCTTCCTGCTGCTCAGCAGCTGGTGCCATCTCTGTTACTGGTGTGGGTACAGGCCTCCCTGGCCAGCTGACACCCTGCACGTCTCCAACAGCCTCCTGATGAACGCCCAGTGCTCTGGCAGCACTTCTACCTCAGTGGCTTCTCTTCTGAAGCACTTCTACCAGCAAATTTCTTCTACAACAAAGTTGCCTCTACATCTTCACAGACGGAGAACTGTAACCATGTTCACTACAAAACTCATCCAGGAGAAAGACATATCTGTGCAGGCTTCACATTTGCAGAGGAGTAGAGAGATCACTTTTTCAGCACAGTGCACATTCTCCATATTGTTCAGATCTAAATTCATTTATGAAACTCTCACGAGTGCTCTTCCTGCCCTTTTCCATCTTTAGCTTATAAGAATATTCCCCTTGGTGAGTGCTGCATCCCTTGGAGGACAAAAAAAAAATCAAACAATCCCAAGCAAGTGCTCTTCTTCACACCCAGCTAGCCTTCGGCTCCTTGCAACAAATTCACAAAACAGACCACACTATAAACCTTGAACTATAGACTGTTTTCTAGCAATTGCCTTCATTTCACTTCCTATGGATCGGGGATGGGCTCCTTTCTTATTAGCTGAGTCTACTTTAACTCCTCACAGTAAAAATGGGAGCAAGACCATACACGTGTTCTTTGAAATAGTTACAAATGACAAAATATAATAAAAATCACAAGTTTTAAGATTTTGCACTAAGGAGTTCATTGGAAAGCTCCATCAGAAACATTCAAAACATGCATGTTACACTACACATAGAGCCTCACTCTATGTCATTCATAAAAAATGGTGAAAAATGTCAAGACTGCTCATGTCCTACTTCATCACTGTGATTATCATTATTCTGCACAGTCTCACCAACATAAGAGATGGCAGACTCTCTGACTTCTCAACAGAAAGCTGAGAAAGCATCAGAATTAGTATATAATAAATGTGGAAGTTATGAACACAAATATTTTACTTTCAAAATGATGTGATGCAATTATAAACAAAATAGGTTTCTTTGCAGCAGGTATGCTTTTCAAAGGAGACCAAAGGATTTACAGGACAATTTACACGCTGAAAATTACAATACCCTCATAAATGCTGGATGATCTTTGCAGGCAGTATTCTTGCTATAAATCTTAACTTTTCCTGAGATTGTATCAGATGTTCCGTTGGAGGAAAAATAGAACCTTGCTTGTGTATCCTCTTTTCTGGTCACATCAACACTCAGATTATAAAGCAATACTGCAAAATAAAACCAGGGAAAATAAAGGTTGTAAAATCTTTAGGTGTTCTGATTTTCATGAATTTATGATAGAAATTACATCTTCTGACTCACTTCCTCAAGTATGGTCTGTAACATCCATTTTAAAATGCTCTGCTTAAAAATGCTCTGACATAAATCCATACCTAATGAAAGCTTCTCATATTCTGAAAATTGATTGCTTCATGACTGTTCCCTGCTACGTGCTTTTACATCAGGGATAGTTTTATCAGATTATATTTATAGTTTTCTACCAGAATCTATTTAAAGAAAACCCACTTCAGTTACTTGACAAATTACAACAAACTGGTAGGTAAACAAACACTGACAAATATTGTTGAACTTCACAGGTTTTTCTAAGTTAGCACGAATTGCTATGATAGCAAATTGCAAATAAGTTGCAGAGCATTGCTGATCTTTTATTTAATCTTTGCCAAAAGTTGAGTTAGATTATCTACAATTTCTGCTAGTTTTTTTTTATTGAAGTTGAAGAGTCTCATGTCCAAGTCCAGCAAGCGTGATCCAGTCTGACTGCTCATCTTTCAAAATGAATATGAATTTCAAAAGATCTGGACTTGTAACTCTACAGTTCATCATTGCAATATGTTCTCTGTAACATGTTCCTAAAGGCTATTTTATGTTCTCACACAGAAGACTTAAACAATTTAATTTTATATACCATGTATTTGCAGGGCTGTTTGCAGTTTACAAATAGCATATGACAAGTAGGTTAAAAGCACCCAGGCAATAGTCAAATTTAGACTGTAAATTATCTTAACTAAATTCACCATGAATATTCTTCTGATAGATATTGCTTCAAGCAATACTGTTTTTTGTCAAAAGCAAAACAGGCATTATATAAAAGATAATACAAGATATATTTTTCATTCATTTTGGTGGGACTCCCTCTCTTTCATATAATGTTCCATGATGGAATGATCAGGTGCTTGAGCTGCTTTAGGAAGGAATTGTCTTCTCTCTATTGCTAAGTGGAAGTCTGCATCCCACAGCAGTCCCATATGGTTTGGTCCATGCCTGGGAGGACTGCTTTTAGAGGACATCATGAGATAAAAAAGATATCCATGTTTTCAACTTTTCATTTTATTCTGAACTCAGATTAATGGTCTACTAAATACCAGTAGCATTATTCTGTAAATAGGTGCATTTATATTGAATACATATACTGTTTTTTTTTTCCCAGTAGCTTACCAATATAACCAGGTACCTCTCGTCCTCTATAGGTAAAGCATATCTTCAAATTCATACAGGTGGCAGGCTGGTCATTTTCCATGCAGTTTAAATTAGTTCGATTTATTGAATTAGGATGTTTTAAAGAAGCTTCAACAATTATCACTGGTTTTGTTCTAAGAACAGAAAAGAGTAAATGCTCACAAATAATGTTCAGAAATAGCCTACACAATCTGTGCAAAACTAACCATTTCTGACAATCTATTTTTAAATTTTAGAATCATCATTTTTAAGCTATCTGCATATTTTAGATAGCTTCAAATAGTTGTATGCGCATTATTTGTTGCCTCAAGAAGTTTCAGAATGATATTTTCATTTTCTTCAAGGTATTAACTTAAATGTTTGATTTGTAGAGCATTCTAGAGCCTAATGACTGAAGTTCAAGACATCAATAAGAATATAATAAGGTTAAATAATACTACTGAGTTTTACCAAATTGCACTAAAAAATAGAGTTAAATTGTATGGTCTTCAAAGGCACTGAAACGTAGCGATCTCACCTCAGCACCACAGCAGAATCGGAGAAAAATGCACCAACTGCTACATCTGAACAAAAAAATGTATCAATAAGCATAATTTGTCAACAAGAATTACTTCTCAGGTACAAGCATTTTATAGCATTTTCACCTTTTGGTCAGCATTAAAACACCATTTCCCTTTATTTATAAGAAGGGATATCCTGATATTCAAAGGTCTAGATAACGATTCCTGAAATACTTCTCCACTGTCCATTAACACTGCATGCTCATTTACTGGACTTCCAGATATTGATAATGTTATGATTTGATTTCTATTCCATGTTTAAGTGGCTGATACTGAAGGACAATTCAGCTACATAGGAGGCACTTGCCTTCTTTCTAATCCAGATATTCAATATTGATATACACACACACATATATAGTTATATATGTATAAAAAAATTAATTGCTTATGTATATTATATGTATGACATTATACATAGAGAGAAAGAGAAAAAGTTATTTAATTTATTCCAAAATAACTGAAACCTATTAATGCGATAAGGAAAGAAATATACATGGTATATATACACACCTATCAAATGAGGTAGCAAAAGTGAATTGTCACATAACTCTAAACGACACAAGGGTCTGAGGATATGACTTGCAAATCAGTAAACAACAGGTGACCTGAGAGCAGACTACTTGTAAACTATCTTTTAGCCCAGCATTACAAATTAACTTGGGTAACATTTCTGTGGGCAGAGCCAGAACATACATGATGCAGTTCACGGTAACTTTGCGCTTTTACATCTGCAGGGGCAGGACAGGCATACTTGACCTGACACGACACTAATCTGCAAAATGTTAAAATATTTTGATGATATGTATGAAGCAATTAATGTATACTTGGAAACAGCTAACTTGTTTTACACCAAATTAACACTACCCCCTCCACAAGGGTCTTATTCAATGCCATGAGCCCTAAGAGGGCTGTTCACACAGAGTCAAAGAGCTCATCACTCCTGGCAAAATCCAGACTACGTGAAGGCCAGTAATATACTTAGGTTGGCACACTGATCTGCACAAGAAACATGCTTCCAGTGCCCAAACCAGCTCATTGTGACACTAGCAGATGAAATAGCTGCTTTAAAAATAAAAATTATGTTTTTCTTCCTCTTGTGCACTACAATCTTATTATTGCATTGTTCTTAGTCCTTAAATAATAGTTAGATGACTGTGAAAATTGACTGCTTGGCCTCAGTTTTACCTCTTCTTTTTTCTTTCCAAAATACAAGATGTGACATGTCATCTTAATAACAGATCGTGCTTCTGTTAAAAGTATCAAGTAGCACAGTAGTGTTGTTCCCTATGAATCTCTACTCTTTTAAAAATGAAAAATAAAGAACACTGTTTAATTTACCTTGATATCCATTGTTATCTGCATCAATGCCACTTGCTATGGATTGTCCAAACATGCTTAAAGAATTACTGACTTGATGTCCTCGTATCCTCTGAGGAAGAAAAGGTAAAAGAGAAAATTATTCTTGGAAAGCTAATCTCTGAGCTACAATGTTATCCCAACCAACTGTTGAAGGCAATTATGTGCTTCCTCAATTCCTGCAAATGTTAAGTCCCATAAACCCTGTCTAAAGCCCCAAACCCAATTTATTTCTCTCTTAGAGTACAGGTTATATTATGACTGGAAATCACAGATTACGTAAAAATTTTCTGAAGTCTTTTACAGGACTTCAGGTGGTCATAGTGTTAAGTGAAGGGAAAACCCTCTCAGATTTAAACTTACTTTTTTTCTGGATTGATTATTTTTAATTGAAAAAGCGTACCTGTGAAAATGATGGTGTTATTCCATCTTCCCTACCATTGTAAATATAAATAGCCCCTTTTAGATTATCTTCATGTGGAGCCCCAATTGCTACATCTGTGGAAAAACAATTTAGCAATGATCAGCTGAGTAGGAAATATGAACAAGGAATGGTTAAAGGAATGCAAATCATGATGCATGCAATGCCAGACCAAATTTACTTGACTGAATTCAAAAGCAGTGCTGAACACAGATATAAAGAAAACAAAAAATGTTTCTCTACTGGTGTGATGAAACTAGTACAGTCAACTTGTGCCTATTAAAATAACATACATGTTCTTGAGGAGGTCAGATTCTACAGCAACACACATCCCATTGTCTTCACAGGGCTGATACTGATGGTTTAGATCATTCAGAAGTTCACTCTGCTCTTCTTTTTTATTACTTACTACAGAAAAATGGTTTCTAGCACCCAATTTCCCTTTATATTTTGCTTCCAGTTTTTTTTCTTACAAAATTTCTTTTCCTACTGCCACTCTCAACATTATGTCCACTTTTTATTTTCAATGTTTTTGCTCCCTTCAAAACCTAATCGACTTCTTTGCTCCGCCTCCCCTGCAGTTTTAGGATGCCCATTTTACATTATATTCTGTGTCATATATCTACTTTGCTATGCTGCTATTGATTTCATTTTACTTCTCTGTTCTCCAGCCCTATATAGGGATTCAGTTTTCTTTCACAGTATGCAAATATTTTGGGGCAAAACCTGAAACTTGTGTATAAGACTATGATTTCAGTATTGGGGCATGGCTATTGATGTCGTTCCCTTTGTTTTCTGTTCTCTGGGAGCACATACTAGGCAATTCATGAGTCACCTGAGGTCCTAACTGGGAAGTAGTTCCACAATAGTCTCCCAGCTTGAAGGTTGTTTTCAATATCCCCATATATTTAGTACTTCTTATCGGTGACACAGAAGCAGATCTAGACTCAATGTGTAATTTTATTTATGATGTCACAAAATTGCCAAATTGTTCCCTAACCTTTGTCTCAGATATCTAAAACAGGATTAGTTTTGATGTCCAGCACCAAAAGTTACAGACTGTTATCATTTTATGCTCATGCTCTTCATTAAAGAGACAGAACCTAATCCTTGGTATTACACATCATTGACTGTGAAGCAGCTATATTTCAAGTCAGAAAAAAAAGGTCAAGCCCCAAACCTAAATTATTTTGAGACTTCCAAAATCTGCCTGTCTATCATGACAGTCCACTGATCTAAGAGAATGAAATCCAAGGGGTTTTCTTTGTATTCTTACCTTCAAAACCATCATTATCTATGTCTCCTAGATTGGCTATGGACTCTCCAAACCTCGCTGCATATGAGTCACTCCCACTGAGCTCTATGTTCAGTTCGACCATCTTTGCTTCCTAAAGGAAAACAGAGTCAATGGCACATTACAGAGCATCTTCCAGGTGACCTGGAACATTACTCAAAATGTTAAAACTGCCTTGGTTCCCAATATATCATCCTTTCCAAATTCCTTGGTTAAATATCTTTGATAATGCTTGCTTCTACACAGTATTTAGTGTAAGAATAATGAAGAATAAGTGGCTCTTTAAGAAAGAGAACACCAATGTGTTCCCACAGCAAACACCTGTTAACAGCAGCAAGCTTATATCAAAATACAGAGCCTTACTGCTCTGAGAAAACTGTGTGTGCTAAAAAGGTAGTAAACAGTAGCTGCTTCAGAGCCATTGTATGTGCCTTAGTGAGTTTTAGGTATCCTGTAGTGACTTAGTTCTCTGTAAAAAAAAGTTAAGAAAAGGTTGATAGCAAACATAAGAGAATAAATACGTATTAGTGTGAAAAGGAAGGGAAATAAGACATGAAGATAAAATTTGGAAAGCCAGACAAATTCAAAAGCACACAAAAATAGTGATTACAGTGTCACTTCTGAACCCTTAGAAAGACTAAAAAGAAGCTAATTCTAATGCATGATCTGTCCAGTTACTTTATGTGCAAAACAGAGGACTACCACTCTCTTTCCTGACCGGTACCAGAAACTGCATGCAAATTTTTGATTCCTTGTTTGTATCTAAAGTACTTAAAAAGTTGCCCTTTACATGCCAGTTCAGTGGAAGCACAGTAATGGAGGAGAGCTGGCAAAGGGGCTACAGGGACAGGCTGTCACCCCCTGAAGCTACTGGGAAACAAACCCAGCCTGTCTTCAGTTCTAACACTACTGTAAGTAACTGTGTTACAGCTGACACCGCTGGCCTTTGCGGGTAGTCTACACACTCCTGCTGGGGTTGTCATCACAGTGCTACAGTTGTTTTTCCTGTATCTTGAAATATTGCATGATAATAGAGAGGAAATCTCTTCTTAGCCTGTTATATTAAAATGGCTGTGTTGCCATGTGTTTCTAAGACAAAAATACTTACAGAACCTGAATTAATATAGACATAAACTCTTCCTTCTTCTCTGATGGTACTTTGCGTTGGAGCACCAACTAGCAAGTCTGAGAGGCCATCTGAATTCAGGTCCACAGCACAAACTGCAGCTCCAAAGTAAGAACCAAGCTGTGTGCAAGCAAGAAATCATTACTATTTTTGAATTTTGATGAAGATGTGCTAGAAGTTATAAGGTGCAGAAAAGTAGTAGGAAATATTTACCTTTTTACCTCTTAGTTCAAATAGAATGTTTAGTTGCCTTTCAATGCTAAAAATGTAGGCCTAAAATGAAAAGAAAATACAAGTGGAGTTCAGCAAACTATAATCTGAAATACTTCACCCTGCTTTCTCGACAGCATGTGCTAGAGAATCAGCAAAGCAACACGCAATATCACAAGCTACAGCTATTTACTATTTCCTATCTGTACCTTTCTTTAACACCATAGTTCACATCATTATCTAGATTGTTTACCCTAATTCCTTCTTTAACTTTTCTCCCAGTGAGAAGTCATATCTATTGGATACTTGTCTTTAATATATTAATCTAAGTTGGAAAATCATGTGTGGTTTTGTGGGGCTATATTCTTCAAACCAATAGTATAGACAATCCCTTACTTTACCAGTCTGCTCCTGTTGGGGAGCCCCTCCAATTACTTCTATACTGTCTGGTGTCAGAAAATGTCCAGCTCCAACAGCATATCCTGTAAATTAGAAATGCACTATTCAGTACTGGAAATGCTATGTAGAGAAAAAAAAGTGGGAGCATGCCACATAAAAGCTGTCAACACCACAGATTATTGTGAGTCTGACATTCAGACCTCATGTAAATTAGCAACAAAAACAGAAAAGAAAGTTTTTGAAACAAAAGCAAAAGGTTAATACAAACATTAAGTTTCAGCCAGAAACACTTATTTTTTCCCCAGGAACTCAGTTATCTGCCATACTTTAAAAGTCAGTGAATTGCAAACACCTTCTGTTAATGCGTATTCTGCAATTGTTCAGTGAGTCCATATTGTAATACAAATAAAAATGATCAGAAGTCCATTCACTGCATTGTGGAAACACTTGATTCAATTGTTACTCTGACTATCGTAACTAGACTGCAGCAAAATTAAATGTAGTGCTACTTATATGCATGTGCACTACAGAGCACTGTAGACATACACGTGAAAATGTCAGGAATAAAGTGGAGCAAAAGCCTGATTATGTATTAAGAAAACATTACATCAGCTTTTTTAAATGAATCTATGTAACAAAGCATTGCTGTATGTGTAGACAGATCCTAAACAGAATCATATTTTGGTGCAGACATCCAGCCATGGAATTGCAAAAGGAAGGCTAACGTCTTAATCTGTAGCTGCACAAGTTATCCTTGCTCTTTCAAGAATACATTACAGATAAATTGAAACTGGTAAGACAGTTAACATATTCTGCTACTCTTGCATTTACTGAATGACTGCTGATTTTCACAGCATGCAGAGAAACTAGAAAAATCATCTTGGATCAGATAAGAACAAGCCTTGAATCTTCATCTGTGAAGATAACTGTATAGAATTCAAGTTCTCATTAAGACATCTTTTTCTTTTCATATTTTAAGCTAAAAGAGGTGAACAAAGCAATTTATCATTTAAAGGTCAACATCTAGTTTTTATTTATTTAACAAAAAATTAAGCTTAAGTCGATGAACCTTAATTTACCTCCTCTGACATTTATTTTCTAGTTATTTTGGTTCTGCTGAAGTGTAAACATTGGTAATTCTTAAGAACTTAAAAAAACCCTACCAAACAGACAAAAAAATTACAGTATTCACATAGTTCTCATTTTTATTTAATGGTATTAAAATGTTTGGTGGGGGCAGGCAAAAATCACATAATTGACCATTTAAAAGCATAGATAAATGAAATTTTATTTACAACTCCAAAATTCTCTCCTCTTTTCAGAAAACCGACAAGCTTAGTAATGGTAATGTCATTTGCCATTCTCAGATTCCTAAAAGAAACTGTCTTTTACTTTGTGATTTCTTTAAGGCAGTTTGTTAAGTGCCTGAGGTTACTCTTTCATCAGCTGAGCTGAGCTCAGCTGATTTATAAGACTGACTGACTTACATAATTCTTTTAAAAGACATCAGTTATTAATCTCCAAGATACTCTGAAGTAGTCAAGGAAATACTACCAAGAGTTATGTATTATCAGCTTCTCTTTTTAACTTCCTTCTTTTTTCAGTTGTCTGGTACATAAACAACTTATGGAAAATGTTATTATGCTTTTGCACTTCCTGCAGTCTCTAGTTTCTTAATTATTATTTTTTGAGTGTTTAATGAAAAAGATGTAAATAAAGATGCCAAGCTTCTCAGTCCTTGCCAGAAGAAGGATAGAATAAGTAGATAGTTATGTCTCATCATGTGCTTGAATTACACTTTCATCATAATACACTTCCACCACTTGGTAGGGATATTTTTATTCACTATTCAAGGGAGAAGCAAACTCAGATTTAAAAAAAAATAATTTTGGTAACCAAATTAGCCCTGAAGAGATTTTTGCCTTCAATAATTACAAAGATGGAACAGAACAGAAGCTGAGGGAGAGGAAGGAAGGTACCTTTGTGTTCTTTAAACCACATTATGTATTATTAGGAGGGAACAAAGCAGAGGTTTAAGTAGCATGAAACAATGCAGAATTTAAGGTTTATCACAGCTGCTACTCTAGACACACACAGATGAGCTAATGGCCTGTTTCTTCACTTTCCTGTAGAAAGGCCAAGTTTAAAAGGTACAGGGCTCTGCTGAGCCAACATGTACCAGGTCACTAGAGAAGTATTAGTGAAACAAAATCCAGGTGATTTCAGATCCTGGATAGCCAAGGAAACTAGGAGAGACCATAGATGTGCACAAAGGCCTTCTCTACACTCTCCCCAGCACAGTCCTTATACAAGGTACCCATTTGCCTGTATCTGGCTTCTGGCTATCAATGATTTGACTCATTCATTACAGAAATTCTCATACTTGTAGGAGCAGAAATCTGGAATGAGCGTTTTTTCGCCTGACAGGTGCAGTACTTTTTTTGTTGTTACTGGAAAGCTGAAGCAAGTGTTCTCTGAAGTTTTTGTTTGTCCTATGAAAGGTTAGAAATGCTACTGGTTGACCCTAGCGATCTGCGTGCCTGATTACCTTTTACCACCCAGCATCTCTTTTGTTTAACTTTCACGCAGAGTCCACCTGCAGCCTTTGCAAGGCTCAGTACTGAATTCTGAAGTGTTAGTTAGCCATTTTGTATTTCATAATAGCTATTTCATAACATATACCTACTTCCTATTGTCAAAGGAGCGGAATTAGAAACAGGAAATGTTTATCCATTAGAACCGGATCTATGAATGGGAAAGTGCAATGGTCACAAGCAAAAATACCATTGCTCAGGAGTTCAGGAAGGACAGACGAGCTTTTCTTAGTGTGCAGTGAGAAGACTGAAGCTGCCGATGGTTTTTGGCATAAACCTTTCCAAATGGTAGCACTAAATTCAGCTAATTACTTGGATATAGGTACATGAGTAGGCACCTCATGGCCTTTTTTGCAGACATTCATAGATAAGGTTTGCCTTCCCACATATCCAGACCAAAACAGGGTTGGAATAAAAAAATAAAAAAAAAATCACAATTGCAGGCAAGTTTGTCTCTAAAGATCATAGCATACTTCCCCTTATTGACAATGCAATTAAGACTTGCTTGCTTGCAGCTTTCACTGTAACAAACTTGCCATATTTCTGGTATACGTGAAATCATTGTCTTTTTCCATGAAAGCCCGTGGCAGCATTTCAGACGTAAGAGTGAAGTCCAAACCACTGCTAAGCAGAAGCATATCTCTACCTTCTAAATCAAGAAATTATTAAAATTCAGAGGAGAGATGATAATAACAGAAATCTAATGTTTGAGAAGTGTCCTTGTAAAAAGAACAGAGAGGAAGTCTTATAATAAAATAATATTTAACAAAATCAGAACACACTTCTAGAACTGTCACTTCTGGGATTAATAACAAAAGCACTGAAAATCACTGTGCACTCACTTCAAGACCAGCTATTTAGCTTATATTTTTGTAAAGTATAACATATTTTAAGTACCTAGATAACTGCCAAATTTCACTTGGTTATTTGAATCTGTATAAGCATGGATTGCATTCGCAGTTGTATTGTATACAAAAACAGAACCAGTCCAATAAAAGGATCCAGGGGCTCCCATTATAATTAAGTCCTAAAAGAAAAGTAAAACAAAGTCATGTTATTGACATTTAAATATTCATGAAAATAAGCAAAACAAATCAAATGCTTTTCTTTAGGTCTCCTTTGAATTCTACAAAATGCTACTGGAGATGCATCTGGCTCAGTGCTGGGGTTCACCACTAGATTACAGACAATATTTTCCAGACTTTCTAAAAATACGGCTATTAAAGCTTTGAGCTGTAACAACAAAACAGAGCAACAAACAGGATATTCTCTTCTCAAAAGAGTCTTTTTGAAATTATAATCTTAGCGTGGAATAGAGATTAAATAATATAGAATATGACTCTGTAAAGCAAGAATGTAAGCACTGAGTGTTAATATTACATCGAACAGATTAAAGAGAATAATAAAACTTCATGCTCTGCTATATTCATGCTCTTTTTCCAGATGAAAAGTAACTTTGGATTTGGTACGATATAAAAGTATTCTTGGGAATAAACAGTAAAAGTCTTATTTGCAAATCTTAACAACATTCAATTTAAAAGAAATTAGAAAAGTGATTTTTCCCTCCCACAATAAAAGACAGTGTTGATGTTTGCATTTACATATACATTTTAAGATATGTATACATATAAATAAATATATAAATAGAGAGAAGTTTGGTATCTTTAACACACACCTCAATATAAAAACTAGAAATTCCAGCCTGGCATGACCCATAGTTTTCTCCAAACTTTCGTGCAAAATCTGTGAATGGGCAAGAAATATTAAAAAGGATGAGAAGCATGTAGTTTCAGACTTTTTTACCAGGTCTTCAATAGAAGTTGAGACAACTTAGAAAACAAAAACCTCCCCTGCTCCTCCCCGCAAAAAAAAAGTTGGTTTTCAGTTGTGTAAGAAAACTAAAACCACTAGTTTCCACTATAGCCTTTAGCTGCAATATAGTATTGTAACAAACTCAAAGCACTACGTAGCACTTGATCACACCTGCCTTTGAAATATTGTGACTTTAAAGACTATACCTTTCTTTTAAAATTGAATGAAACAGCACTAATAGTTTGAGCACTACATCTGGATAAACTTAACTCTTCCACTCTGTAATATAGGTGTAATCTGACTGACAGGCTTATGTATCTTCATAGGAGTTGCCCTGATGCTCCCCTAGTGATATGAAGGGCTTGTGTTATGGCTGTCTTAGACATATTGGTATCTATCATCCTTAGCAGTTCTGTTTACATCCAACACTCTCTCCCAGCTCTGTTTTCCTGCAATTCTTTGCTAACTGCCTTCCATCAGGGTTCCCTTCATCTCCTGCATGGATCTGTACACTTAAAGTCTCCAAAGATAAGAGCATGATTTCACCAATGCTTGTAACAGCCTCCAAAGCCAGCAGTGGGACATTTGATGGCATTACTCTGCACAGAAAGGCCAGATTGTCAGCTGATCCTTGCATTGGCAAGGCACAGGGTCATGAGATCGTTCTCCTGGATGGGAGGTAGAGAAAGGGAAGGCATGGATGGAGTCACTTGATATCTTCAGGTCTTGACTCTTACTCTGCTCCTGAAATCTTCAGAGGAAGGACCGCTGAAGGTCTCATGCCACAGCAGCATCCTCGCCAGAAGGCAAGTAAGGAACAGGGACATGCACTGTGAGGAGGCACCACAGCATCTTTGTATCAAAGGCTAAGGAGCAGATGGCAACAATCACTTGCAGGTATTTCTGCTGCTCTGCTGCGTGAGTCTCCGGAGCAGAGAACACAAATGACAAGAGTAAAGGAAGGGAGGATGACCTCTACTGGCCTGTTTTTGAGAAGGGCATATCTTTCAGTGATCCAGTCCAGGGAGCAAGTATTCTGATGCCCTGCTTCAACTAATTTTTTGCCTGTTGAAAGCAGTTTTTCTTGAAGTGATAAACATCTTGCTAATAAATTTGCATCATAAGCTGGGCTCATATCATCAGAACTCAATCTTCAAACGTTTGCTGCAGAATGCCTGCTCAGAGCAACACGTGCTCTTCACAAACTCCGCATCATCCAATTATACATCTCACCCTTCCCCATGAAAGGACCCAAGCATTCTGCTTACCAATATAACAGGGGCATATTCTTCTGCTCAGTTCAGTTCGAAAGTCAGAAGAGATGGCAAAACAAATACCGTGTGGGAGCTTGTGTTCATTTTTCACGTAAAATATATTTTTCCATCTATGTCCACAAGCCTGTGGATATAAAACAAACACAACATTTGACACAGAAGCATAAGGAAGGTGAATGCAGTCTGACAAACAGACACACAGATCCAGTGGTTAATACATACAACGATAGATCCATTTTCTTTTGGCTGCCTTGACAAGCTGACACCCAGCCACTCATTATCACGCTCTTCCAAACAAGTCTTCCCACAGGGCTCTCCGCTGGGGTTGCCTAGGATACAAAGACCAATGCTCTGAGCAGAGGGACAAGGTGAAGAGCCATGTGGTGAGTAAGAGAACTCCATAGGGACATTGCGGTAATTTGGATTTGGTGGATGTGATCTTTTGTCTCTGTCTTACATAGGTCATGTAGACTTTTTACTTTCTTCTTGAACAAAGGTACAATTGCACATAGCCAAAGGGATCATACTGGTTCTGAGCAAGATAAGTTGGCAGTGAGGATCATTATGAAGATAGAAAGTGACATTACGTTCAATTTTGGTAAAGGGCTGGTTTGTAAGTGTTCTTCAGCCCAAAAATTCATAAGAAACACAAGTAATACCCATGAGTGCTACCTAAAATCTAGCCTAAAGCAAGCATCTATCCAACTATGTTTCTATTGGAAGCAGACCTTAAAACAATCTCTACTGCTAATGGCTGTCAAATAAAGGGTGTATAACTGCAATGTCTACTGGGAACGTCAGATCATTACATATGTATGTCCTGCGTTCTCCTTGCACTGTTGCAATTATTTAGCACCAGCTCTTTGTGTTTGTTCTTAAGGAGAGTAGTTTTTTAAAATGTTAGAGAACATACTGAAATTTCTTCTAACTCTGCCTTCTCCTCCTTTCCCCCCCCCAAAAGGCTACAGTATTGCCAAGTTAGCAAATATTTGCTTTCTTCTGGAAAGCAGTAGTGGTACCCACGATAAAGAGAAGCTACACATTTATTCTAAGTTATACAAAGCTTTTCATTTGTAAGATGTTTGCATGAATAAGCATTAATCAAATTATTGAATTGGTATTTTCTATGCATCAACATGACAGTTTATGAAAAACCTTCCTATAAAATAAGGAGACACATTATGTCATTTGAACAAGCTCTTTTGTATAATTTTTAAAACTTTCCTAGATTCAATTCAGTTACTGGTGAACCCAAAACTTTTGAGGTTTAAGGGGTTTACCCAGAAGAGGGCGACCAATGCTGATGGGTACACTGTTTTCGTGGAAAAAAACCCTTAAATCACCCTCCCTCTCCACAAAAAAAACAACCAACCAAAAAAACCAAACAAACAAAAAACCAAACAAAACAACTGTGCTCACAGTAGAGCCAAAATTTATTACTGTCCAATGCATTACAGAGTTTATATGAATACACTCCTAATTTAGTGGACTTGTTCACTTTACAGGACATAAAACTGGACAATATTGATTAAGTATGGAAACAGAATAAAGGGATACACCTAATCTATTCAGTAACCAGCAGAAAGATGAGAGACTGTGGGATTTGCTACATATATTCTCATCGCCAACACTGACTTAGATGATTTTATACTTAAGATGTCATGGACTTTTTGATAGAAAATATCAGGTTAATGGAATCAAGATAATTCTTCATCAAACATTTGTAGGAGTAAGACCTAACAACCATCCTTATCTCAGAGCTTGTTCCCTACTGTTTTATGACAGGCCTAGCCATTGACATTTGTCTAAAGAAAGTGCTGGAGCCTTGTTTTCTCCTACTCTCATACTACCCCTCCACTTTTTCTAAACATCATGCTTTCTCCTTGCTTGGATAGGGAGACCAGTAGTGCAGTCCAGAACACCTCACGATACTGCAGAAAGGATGACATACCCTGCACACAACTGTACTCTACCTTCTTCCAAAAACAACACTCTTCACAGGGTCAAGAGGCGCCTGACCCTCCTTCATCTCTTCTTTACTACTTCCTCCAGCATGTGCCTTGCCCTAAGACATCAAGGAAATCGTATGCAAAATCCAAGTAAACAGGAAACGACCTTAGTACTCATAATAACATCAAATTCAATTGTCTTTGGGCTAAGAGATTTTATATTACCATAATTTAATAATTCCTCTAGGTCACCTAGGGAATTAACATGTGGACTCCTTCCAAGAGAAGCACAAATTAAAATCCACTTCTAAAATCTACTAAAAAGAAGTTGATTTTTCTGCAAGTTCTCTATTACTGAGGATTAAGTGATAAACTTCCAAATTATCCTTCTTGGTTAATGTCAGTGAACTTCCATGTACTGAATACCACTTTTCAAAACAAGTTTGGAATTTAGTTTTGGAATTTAATTTTGGAGCTATATCATGTAAAACTTCTCACTTCCTAAGGGAGACATTTCCATAGTTTGCATGAATTATAGAGCATGTTAATCTGATTGAAACCTCCTTGGAAAACAAAACTCCATTACACTCCCATGTGCAACGGTCCCATCCTCCTTTAAATCACAAAAGGCACTTCTGTAAATACCTTCTAGCAATGCGTTCCATCCTCTTATGACAATTACTTTCCTGGGACTTACTTCATATGTGCATTTGCAGGAGACGGAAGAAGTAGAGAAGACCAGGGTAATAAATTTAAATCTCAAGAGGCTTTCTGAGACTTTTTATCAGTAAATCAAATAGAACCAGACAAGGATGACTGAGAGATGAGGAAGTTTGGCTTGTCTCAGTACTTCAGTCCTGTGCCTGTTTCAGAGGTTTGTAACGAGAAAAATCACCACCATTCACGCTCATTGGATTGTATTCCCCCTTTCCTTGGCTCCAGTGTAAGTTGATTCAGGATCACTTTGGCCCTCTGCTGACCTGCTGCCTTATGTCTCCCTTCTTTCTCTGACTGGCAAGTATTCAACTACCTTGAAAATTACAGGCCTTTTTGGGAGAGAGAAGTGTGAGCTTGACATCCCAGACACCATGATGAGTCCCTGCTCAGGGTATGACATTATAAAAGCTTTATCAAATGAAAAAATTCAGTATTCTGCACAAGCAACAGAGCAGTACTGCATAAGCTCAAGAGGACATGGCAGCTTGGTTGCCTCAGGGAAAAGGAACATGTGCTGTCATAAAGTCACTGAGAAATAAGTAATTGCCCAGCCTATGTACATCACACAGCTGGATGATACACTTCTGCTATAATCCCCACTGAACACATCCACAGAAACACTACAATTACATATAAATAAGGTCACAACTTATAAAGCCACTTCTAGCTTTGGCCTCAAGGACTATAATACAGATGTTTGCAATGCCACCTGAGAAACCAGTTTTATATAACTTGCTCCAGTGTTTTCCATGCCCAACAGCTTCCCATGATCCTTTTTATCCTCCAATAACTCCTCTGGTCCTATTGCTAACTGATGAAAACTGTGAAGTCTACTGCAAAGACAGTAAGCCTTCTGATATCCTGCTCTGAGATGTCAGGGCCTCATCAGTCTCTCTTTCACTTGCCCAGGGAAATTCTCTCTCTTTTCATAGATCTGATAGGTCTTAATCCTCTTACATCTCTGAAATTACTTTTACCCAAAACATTTTTAAGTGACACCTGTTTCTATACCTCTGCAACAGACCTAGGTCCAGAAGGTCCCATGTTCCTTGGAATAGTATGGCTCTTTGAAAGGAGATCACTGGCAGGGTATGAGCAATGCAAGTGAGATAAAAAAGCCAAGCTATCAAAAGCCAAACTTACTGAAATCAATATTGAACAAACACAGGTCAGCCCTTTGGGGAAAACCATTAACTGTTCGCTTTTCCCTTGTAATGATTCAGCTGGGGGAGCTAGAGGGCAATTTGTTCATAGGTTAATTACAGCAGAGCCTTAAGGGAAAGGTGCATGACTGAAACTGCAGGCAGAGCTTTCTGGCCTTATGTTAAACTGCATGCACTGAATTTAATGTATACATTTGTAGTTAAAACTATTTTTTTTAGACTGGGTGGCAAATTGCATAAATTGTTTTCTATATATTTTAGCCAGCAAATTACACTGTTTCAAATCTGAGAGCAATATTGTTGAAAAATTTCTGTAATGTTTTGTAAGTCCAAAATGCAATAGGTCAAAACGTCTAAAGAATTTTGTGTAAATTCCTCTGCAGTGATCTGTGACTACCCCAAACTAATATGGGCAAGGACTCGAAATTCAAGACTAGAAGGTAGACATTAAGTGCTCCAAGTAATAAACTGAACTTGAAGCACTGTATTTTGTACTTGTGCCCAGGGTTTGATTACAAGTCTCTGCATCTAACATAAGCCATTATTTAAAAATACTACGAAAGCAAATAAATCTGCAGAATAGAACACTTGACACCTTAGCCAGAAGTACTAGAATTGGAAAAGAAACTCTCAAAACTCCTCTATTCGTCAGTGAGAGAGAGTTTTAAAAGTGACAATGAGGGGCTGGAAAGACAAAGACTTGCTAGTTATCTCATGGCAGTATATCTCATGGCTCCTTTTGGCTCTTAAAACAGGCCAGGCCCCTGCAACACCTTGAACAACATGAAAATTCTCTGAAGTATGTCTGGATGAGTTATCCCAGATACTGTGATGACTGCAGCATAAGTCTATTCCCAGCAACCCTTTTGCTACTAAGAAAGCAGATAGAAACATGTGACATAAAAAAAATACAACAGCAGTTTTGTGTGATCAGAAGCTTTGTAATTTTGCATGTATCCTACATTAATTAGTTATGCCAGTTTCAAGGCTACTTTAGTAAAATGTAGCAACAAAGTGGTTTAACATATTTATATCTCTAAGTAATTCACATCTATTCATTACAGAGGCCCAACATTTGAAAAGCCACTTCTATTGCCTGTTGTCACCTCTACATTTCTATGACTTATAATCAGAAACTTACTATCTCAAAGATTCTTTTCCTAGAAAGAAATGTGAATTCAAGTATTTAAGAGAGAAGCAGTTCTCAATGCACCCGTCCAACAATGTCCCCATATATTTTTCAAAGAAAATTACCCTGTTTTATAAGATCAAAACCCAAACTTGGCACTAGCAAGAATCCAAGCAGAAACACTGAGGAGGTCGCTGACTTAAAGACTCAGCATTGAAAAAACCATTATGTCCAAAACTTGCTGACAGCCTGAATGAGTTAGACAAGAGATAATTAGGTTCAGCTTTGTAATTGTAAGTTCCCTTCTGTATTTCTGTGACTGCTCAGCAGGATGGCAGAGGCTTAACCAACCTCAGATACTACCCCACTTCATTTACATCCCATGCACCACAGCTGCCTTTGGCTTCTTCGTTGACCTCACTGACCTGTTTTACAATACAGCATTTCTTTTCAGTATCTATTTATCCTCAGAAATACTATAGATGAAATTTTGCAATGTAAAGATGTCATCTAGTACTAATGGAAACCTACAATTTGGAAAAATCTGGTGTGGTATCACCAGTTTTTAAAGAAGTGCAGGATAGAACAGTAAACTACATCGTGTAACCTGCAGCCTCTAAACCTGGGAAGAGAGGTCATGTTAAATTAAGCCTCTGGAACCACATAAACATTTTCATACATCTGTTGCATCATTTCATTTAGAATCCCCTAAGCTGTTGAGGAAAAACCCATCAAATTCCTTCTTTCAAGCTTTTGTTTCTTCACCGGCTAAATGAGTAAGTCGAGAAGTAAAGCAGACGTATGTAGTTTTGAAAGAACCTGAATCTTTCAATCCTTCCTTTCCTTCCCCCACACTGTGAAGGACTATTTTTACCTCCAATCCAGGAGTAGGGGTTTATTGCCTCCTAGTACATGCTCTTTCACCACTTTAGTTGACTTCTTTGGCTTTTTGCGAGCCTCCTCTTACAAACAAGCAGTTGGAGAAAAAAAGCTCTTTGTTATACATAACTTTTCAATTGATCTAATATTGGAATGAAATTACTCAAAAAACCCCCCACAACTATTTGGGCTGGTGGAAGCTTAATTTCAGTTCTTTCTAGTAACAACTGCTTGTCTTTTCCTTATATGACTACAAGTAAAGCACCACTGAAGTATCTTAGGTTTTTGTAGCTCAGTTACAAAAAATAACTTCTATTCGTAGTGAAACAAAATAGGTAGAACCTATCAGTTCTAAGCTTTATGCACAGACGTGTAGAGAAATAACTGTTTTAATGTTTCTGTCATGGAAAAATGGGCGTTCTGCCCTGAAGGCCCATCAGGTCATGGCGCGCAATTTGAAAGCTCCTTCTCGCACTTCTTATCCTTATTGGGCAGCACGCTCGTAGTTCTAACGGATCCAATGGTCTCAGTCACAGCAGGGTAGGAAGTTCAGGAAACTTTCGCTGCATAGCAGAAGGATAGAATGAATAGCACTGTATGCAAGCGTGACAGGAAGAGAGCCTAAAGTAACTCACGCATGTTCATGTTAACCCATTGCAAAGTCTTCTCCTTTTTAACAAGTATCAAACACTTAGAAGTTGGATAAGTGCACCCAGTTACATCTCCAAACTATGGAGGCTGCCGAGGTGGAGAGGAGTTAGGCTAAATGCAGTAGCTGGAAAAACTGATTCGGTAAAAATTAGCTTTGCTCCCCTGAAACTCACTTTTTCAACAAGTCTGCAAGCAGGGAGAACCCATCTGGCAAGACAAATGTGGTTCAGGGTTACTTTAGGGTGACTTCTATCAAGGAAAGGCTTTGCAGAAGAAAAGATGATTCAGGTACACACTTCTACTCCTCCATTCCTGAGCTAATTGCATCAGGCCCCTGCTCCGAAAGTTGCTCTAGCTCTCTCGAGCAGCACGGGACTTGGACCGAGCCTCTCACGGGACTTTAACCCGCGCGCTCAAAGGTGCGAAACATGGCTGTGGGAACGGGCGCTGTCACACCCAAGTCTCCCAAGCGAGTTCTGGTGCATGTTTTCTGTCTTGATGCCGCCGTTACTGCCCTTTGGCAATAGCGCTGATGTCGCCCTTTAGCGAGAGGTAAACCCCAGTTTAACCCAGGGAGGACCCGGCACAACCCATCCGCAAGGCAGCGGCGGAGGAACCGCGGTGCGCGCAGGGCGGCGGACACCGACCCTCCCCATCCCGTCCCGCCGGCAGCGGGACCAGCCCTGCCGCCTGCCCCGCGCCGGCCGGGGGCTCCCCGCCCACGACTCACCCAGCTGGAGCTGCTCGCACTGCCCGTGGGGGTTCCCGCCGATCCGGCACCGAAAAATGGCCCCGGGGTTGACCACCGAGGTGTTGGCGGGCCAGGTGGCCCGGGGCGCGCCCGCCACCAGCCTGCGGGGCAGAGACGGCAGCGTTAGGAGCCGCGGCCGCGAAAAAGCGCGACGGGCCTCCACGGGGGCGGCCCGGCCGGGGACTCACCATCGCTCCTCGCCGTGGCGGTGCAGGAGAACCGAGTAGCCGAAGAGGGTCCCGTTGTCCCCGCGGAAGAGCAGCGCGTGCCGGGTGTCCAAGTTGTAGGCCCGCGCCGTCGGCAGGCACTGCCAAAGCAGGAGCAGCGGGGCGGCCCAGCCCGCAGCCTCCCGCAGCCTCCCGCAGCTCCGCATGGCTCCGGCCGGCCGGCGGCACACGGGAGCCCGGCGCCGGCTCCCTCTTCTCTCCGCTCTTCGCCCGGCGAGAGGGCAGCGCCGCGCCCCGCCCTGCCTTGCCCTGCCCTCCCCTGCCCTGCCCTGGGACGCCCCGCGCTGTCTGCGCTGCCTCTGCTGCCGCGGTGGCCGGGGCGGCGTCCCCGCTGCCCGCGGTGGGGGTGTCCCCTCCCGATAGAGGAGTCGCACGGCCGCACCGCCGCCTCCTCCCGCGCTGCCGCAGTCCCTCTCCCTCCCCAGGCGGCGGGGGTCGGATTTCTCCCCGCCCCGTCCGCGCCCAAGGTGGGCGCAGCGGAAGGGGCACGGCTCCCGGGACCCCGCGTCCTCGGGCAGAGCACGGTCCCGTGGGACGCTGCCATCCCGACTCCGGCGGGACAGAGAGGGGGGCGGCTCTCCTCGCCTCACCTCGGCACACCTGCCCGTGTGCCAGGCCGGCAGTGGGGAAGGGAGAGCCAACAAGCTTGTCCTGAAATCTCCCTCTGCACACCGGCCGGGCACCTCCCCCCAAGTACAAGACTTTTCTGGGAACGGAAATTCCTGTGGAGAGGATTGAGTTTTCCTGTCAGAATTAGTAAAAAAATCCAATACCCCTGTGCTCTAAGCCTTCCCCCACTGTCGCCGTGCTGAGGGGGTCTTCCTTGCCCTCCGCCGGTGGGGGGTATTTTACTCCTGAAACCAGTGCCACAGCAGCAGAGTACAGTCAGCCTTGCTTACCCATGTTGCACAAGACTGCTCATTGCTGATGGCTCCTTCCTTCTGCATGGGATGAAATCAGAACAACCCCCATTGCTTCTTTTGTGTTTTAGAGTAACTTTTTCACGTTCCTGTTCAGCTCTTCAGTTGCTGACAAAGTTACCAGCCACGTCTTCAGATAGTATGGGAACAAAGCAAAATGAGCACTGTGGAAGAGATCTGGTATTTGGCAGGCCTTGGAAGGGCTCTCTTGGTCTTAGTGAGGAGCTTTACTGTGCATGTTTTCATCAGATCAGTCACTGACTCTTGATTTAGCTCACACTGAAGTGTGCATCCTGAAATCGAGTCTGTTACTTCTACGTACAAACCTTGCCTCATTGAAGTCCTTTGAATACCAGGGCTTCCTTGTTGCTATAATCCCTGTATATGGATAACCTACGTATAATGGTATTTTGAACCTAAGGAACAGGAATGGAAGTACTTCTTCAAAATGAAAGTTTAGTTACAAAGAGTTCTTAATGTATCTGGAATAAAATCCAGTATGATTGCAACTATTGAATATTATATACAGTAGAAATTAACTGGGAGATGGCAGACTACCATCCTTTAATGGGAATTCAGAACACGCCATTTTAAGCTGCTTGGAATAACCCCCCCAACCCCCTTTCATTTCCATTCAGTTGTTAGAAGTGTGGAAAGTTTAACACTTCTGCAAAATGCTGAGCAACTACCAGAGCCAATGCAGCCAATGCACTGAGCCAATGCAGGAGTGAGACATCTTGTCTTCCTAAGTGCATGCAGATATGTAGCTCCTGGAATGAGATCAGCACACTGCAAGATCTGACAGTCAGTCAGTCAGCAGTGTATCTTTTTCCAAGTCCTCATCTCTAGAGCCATCAGAAGGCTTCCCTGGCTGACACTGATGTGGAGCAATGACTGTTTCATGTAAAGGAGTCAAACAGCTTCTCAGCTGCTATTCATCTTCCTTCCAACTACTGACATCAAAGGAGTTAAAACAATCAACAGCAGCTGTGAATCTGCATTTCTACCACTGAAGTTTTCACCCTCATTTTCAAAGCAGCAAAACAAGCATGATTCAAAACTGAAATGCTAAATTGTGGTTTAGTTGGTGAGAAATTGTAACATGGTTGCACCACCACCCCAACCATTTAGCCAGTTCTGAGTGACTTACAGGCTTTTCTGCAAGAGATTGTTACAGTTCCTGGATTCGTTTCTTAATTAATAACAATAATGGACAAAAAGCTCTATGCCTTGAATGACGGACAAGGGAACAGTTTTCCAGACTTCTTTTCCCTTGCAAGTTTATGTCTTAAACAGCTCTGCTCTTTCTGCTCTTTCTCAAGACCAGTCTTAAATCTATAACTTTACAAAAAGCTGATGTAGGAACCATGCAACTGAGTTTGAGGGATCTCTTTGTGGCTGTGTTTCTAAGCATTTGGGTGAACCCACCCTAAACCTCAATTAGATGACTTGTTTCTCACACTCGGCGTTGTAGCTTATCAATGATTATGGTATAGGCGAGGGGTAAATGTCTGCAAGCTGCTTATGGCACTCAGAGAAATTACAGCCTCTTGAGATCCGTATTACTGGGAGAGTTTAGGAAAAGACACTGCTGAAAGTTGTAGGGACTTTGTAGAACTTCCAGTCTAGTGGCTCCTGGACTGCTCAAGAGGGTGTTGAGATAGTGGCAGGGTTCCTAGCTGACAGGAAAAGGTAGATTGTGGGATTCAGTTATTGACACGTAAATAGCTGATTATCAGCTATGATATGAAATTGAGAATTGTTTTGTACCCCACCTGTCAGGAGGAAATGGTTCCGTTGTCTCCTAGGCTTTGCTAGAGTGAATGTGATCATGATCCACCAGGCATCAATAAAATAATTGGAAGATGAATCTACTGGAGAGTGAGAAATCTATATTTTGAGAAATATCTGAGGTTTTTTGTACCTCAGATGCACGTGGAGATGGAGGACCAGTCAGAGAGCAAAATGAATGCTGACAATGCAAAACTGACAATATGGAGTAATAGAGACAAAACTTGGGTTTTATTAGGGATTAGGAGAACTTGCAGAAAAGGTGGAACCAACGCTGGCAACCAAGTACCTATATTTACAAATAATAATAAATATATATATATATATATATATATAAAGTTACCCTGAAATAAAAAGAAATTCTTCCCAAAACATCTTGCCACTATACAATCAGAACAGAACTTCTCCCACAGTTGTCTGTGAATTAATAACACTAGAAGCAAAATATCACAGTGACTTGCTCTGGTGATTGACATTGGTTCACCATCTAAGGCAATTTCAGAGGAGCCATTGGAATTAAGCATACTGGTCCACAGTTCGGCAGCAGTTTTGTGCATGCACTTTGCCTGATTGTCCTCATCTCTGGCTGCTCATTCTTGAATCATACTGCTGTCTCTGTTACCCTCATCCTGTTCAGTACCAGAGCGGTGAACCAGATCAGAGAAGTGATCTGGGTTAAAAATAATCTAGCAAAAAACCCCAAACCTAGGTCAGATTTGTAGCTTATATGTGTGGCTGGCCAGCTGTATTGGTTGTATTAGTAGAGTGGTTTAAACCAATACTGCAGCTTTAGGGGCTTTCTCAGGCAATAGCCTTAACTTTCTAGAAGTAGCAAGAGTCTGCAAAATTAAAACCTACACATCTACCTTAAATTGGAGCAAAAATCCATTTCCCCAGCATTGCTCTCAAGGATCACTGGAGCTCAAGGATCTTTGTCCAAATACTCTTCTGCCTCAGTCCTAAGGGGTCCAACTTTAAAAAAACTATGTTAAAGTAAAATGGAATTACTGGTCCATAAATGTCAATATACAATATCATGTGAACAAGGTAACCATAGAGTTCTATGAAAGATCATATATGGTCCTTCAAGATTTAATATTCCAAATGCAATTATGAGGTGATAACTATTGCTGAGATTTTGATTTGTTAGTTTTTGCATTTGGGAGGAGTATGAGAGAAAGTTGCTGGGAAAACATAACAAACAAAAAATTTGCTTTCCCCATAGCTGCTCAGTTTGGGAAAAGCAGTGGTTTGGGTCTTTAATCACTCTGTCAACATTGTTTACCTCTAATACATGCCCTTGCTGGTGAGAAGAAGGGAAAAAAAATCACTGTAGGAAGAACATAGTGATTCTGAAAGTCTGTCATTGGCTTTCTTCTGTGGATCCTATACTACTCCCATTTTGATTCCCTAATTTGGAAGGCATTTGTATTAAATTAGGTCCTGTGTGTGGGCTGGTGTTGAGTAACTGATCACGTGACTGCTTTTGCTCTGTTGCAAACACATGAAAGCACATGTTCCTAAAAATCTTCATGGATATGCCTGCTTTCAGCTGGGTCCATCCTTGGTCTCCTGTGTGTCATGTAAGCCCACTGCTGCTTATGAAAGACTGCCTCCAAATCTACTCTCAATTAGAAATAAAAACAATCAGTGGATGTGTTCCTGTTCCTAATTAGAAAGAGTTGAAAGTTTTATTTTTAAATTGTCTAAATACTTAAATATAGGTATTTCAAATTTCAAATTTCTAAACCTTTGTGATTTACCAAAACATGGGAAATCTAGGGTTTTGGTCAGACCATAACTATGTCTTATTTTTCCCGTAAGCTTCCCTCCGGACACCCCGCAACAATGGCAGTGGGCCATAAAGTCTATTATTCATACGCTGTCATCTGAGAAATTATAGAAGGCAAATACACTTTTACACTTACCCCTAAGGTTCTCTTCAAGAAACTTCATCTTCTTTCTGCTGTATGATACATGTGAGCTTGCATGAAGAGGATATATTGTCCACTGACAAGTATAATTAAGCACAGATGTCTGAGGCACCAAAAAGCAGCAAATGTGAGCGAGGGTCCTAATTTTATTGTTTTGCTTATGTTCTCTTTAGAAATCTGAATTTCATTTAGAATCAGTTAAAGAGGAACAAGCTTCTAGTTTAATCAGCACATATCGTTACGGTCATGTGATGTCTTCTTAGGAAATATTTTCAAGAAGTTTTTTCCTCCCGTGAACACTTGTGCTGCTGAAGTAAAGACAGACTTCCCAAAGGAGCTTTCCAATATTTAAACATACAATAGTGTCATACAGACAATGACTATGGCAACCTGCCTAGGAAATGCAAACAATAGATCATTATAGTTAACAACTGCTTAACTAAGAACTGCTTTTCAATTTACAGATTGGTAAGACCGGAAATTAATCATGATATATGTATGTGTGATTAATGCATTGCATAATTTTTTTCTTCCTTAGAATCAAAATGCAACTTAGAATCAGAAATTCTGTAGAATTAGATGCAACTAAATAGCTAGTTTAGATTGAAGTTGGGCAATAACTCCTCCTTTCCCATCCCAAGGGAATTGCTAATCTTTTGAAACTTTCCCATCTGAAATTCAAACGAAGAGTGTTTTCATGTACCGTCTCTGTGTCTTCCATTGCAGAGGTCTGGATCAGCACAACTATATTTTTTTGATTATTTTCACCTTTTAAAACAAATATTTTAGTTTGACATAGTTACTTTGACATAGACATGAAAAGCAAATATGTATGCTCAGAGAATTTCAACGTTAAAAAATTATCTAGTTTTCCTTGTTTTTCCAAAATTATAATTTCTTTAAATCAACTCTTTTTCATAATTCATTTTCATTTCAACATATTCATCTCTCCACAGAAAAAAATCCCCGATCATCTCTTGATATTGTTTCTAATTGTTTTCATATTTCTATTCTTCCGTAGGTCCCACATGCCTGCGAATGAGATTGGGTGCAATGGGAATTGGAACAGAATCTGTAACAATTTTGCCTAGATTTATTTCTTAGCTGCAAAGCAAGTTTAAGTTAAACATTGGTCTATTGCATCCACTAGACAAGATCAACCAAAGGACAAGGTAAAAGCACAAGCTTTGGTTATTTAACCAAGGTCGACCAAAGCAGATATTAGTTTTGCTGACAAGAAGAATCAGTTCTGTACACAAGTATGAATTTATAAAGAACTTACTATCACTAGACCAAAATCACTTACAATATTTTACACACATATAATAGTTTCAATTTGTATCAGTCTTTGAGTATGTGCATATGTCAGTATAATGGCACTGTTATGTTATAGAGGACTGCCTTAATAGTTGTTATTTTCCAAAGATGTCCATACAACGCTACTTAAATGACTGAATATTGTGAGGATATCACTGTCTGTCATTTTTTTTTTGTAATATTTTTTGACAAAAAATATGCATGGTAAATGATTGGTGCAAGTTGGACAATTAATAGTTTAGAAACTGTGGGTCAAATGATGCTGAGACTGAAAGCATTTGGCTCCATAGGAAAAGTAAACACTATGAAAACAGCCACCAAATTATGAAGATTTTGGTTGTATGTGGACCATGTTCTTTCAGCAGTGATGAGAGCTTTGTTTCAGATAGGAAAAAACTCACAAGACCCCCTTATTTCTTGAAAAAAAACCGAACAACAAAACCCAAACTGAAACAGTGTTGGAATAGAACTGCTGAAAGGAAACATCTGGAGGAAATGCCAGTCCAATTTCAATCTTGTCTTCAGGATACCATAACATACATTCTCCAGGATGTGATACTGTGCTTCATCAGACAGCATCACAATGAGATCATACCTCTGAATATGGACTCCAGGCCGCCTTTATGAAGCATGGTAGTCATTATGTCTAATTCTGCTTCCTGAGGGAGAATATTAGAAATATTTTTTATCAACTGGTAATTTCTCTGATGCTAGCATGAAATCCTAGATATGCACAAAATGATTACTTCACAAACTCCTAATCTATGTGAGGATGGAAGCAGACATCTCATACCAGGAGCCAGCCCTGAGATGTCAAGGCAGTTGCAGAGAACTCTAGGACAAGACACAGCTAAACCCAGGACAAAAATATGATAAGAAGTAATTAAGCTAGAAGACAGTGAAAATTGATTGATTTTGTATAGCCGTATGCACAATGTCAGACTTCCGGAATTTTTCAGATGAGATGAAAATAAAAGATTTTTCTACATTGTTAGGTATCTAATGTATGTGTATTAATATTGTTCTAGCACTCCTTCCATGAAAGGTCCTAGTATGATTCCCAAAATCATCCATTCCCCATAATGTGTCTTCCTGGATTTATTAGCCTCTTTAAAAGTTAAGGAAAGCGAAAACTGTCTGGCAAGCTATCTGAGCTCTAATTGTTAAAATGTTGACTTAAAATGTCCTTGGTACTGGAATTACCTTCATAAGTAGTTATTTGCTAGCTGTTTATCTGTGATTTCATAGTAACCAGGTCCATAAAAAGTTTAGACACTCACATTTTAAACATTAAGAATTTTTGTTGGCTTACAGAAACAAGACCAAATCTGTAGCATTGTCATGTAATTTGAAATTTTAAAACTTCTTGTTTGTGTGTGTGTGCGTGCAGCTTACCATGAGAGTAATGATAAAAGAAGGCTTAATCAAGGTCAAGAACCTGCAGAAGAGTCAAGCTAGCTCTTTATAACTAAATACTAAGAAACCACATTTTTGATTTTTACAGACTTTAAAGTGATGTGAACTTTCTTATATGATATATAAGCAAAGGCTCCAGCTCTTGGTTATACTGGTTATACAAATCTCTCTCTGAGGTTTGCAGCTATTACAAGCTCAGTATTATACCTTGTGGTCTCACCTCTGATAACTCTTCCCTACCATGTCTTCCCCGTGAGAATCCTTCCTGGGGCTGTACAGAGGGTTGCAGAATTTAAAAATGGTTGAGGATCTTGTCCTATATATATGAATTTGTATCAGTTTTAGATAAGGTGAGTGAAGAATCTACAGCACAGTATTTAATACATAATTACTAGAGGTATGAAAATACATCATAATTTCAAGAACAAAAGATTTTCTTGCTTTAGGTAAAGTACAGTTATCTTTTTATGGTCATGATTTTAGAGCAAGGGAAAAGATTACTAATAAAAATCCACATTTATATTTAAACATCATTATAAATCATGTGATAGCACTTAAAATTTTATATGAAAACCGATATGGGTATCAACCTACCACGTAGGAAAAGAACAAAAATAACTTATCCATCTTTTTCTTATGACATATCTGAACCACAGTTTTCTCTTTGTTCTCACAGTCAAGATTATTTAATGTACACAAACTGACCATAAATGAGCATATAGTTTGCACCACAGACATGCCTGTGGGGTAATGAAACATAATATCTGTTTTGAGAAATGAGTGTTGCTTATCTAAAAAAAAAAAGAATAAAAAAAATCTGCTTACTGAGATCACAGAAGACAGTTCAGAGAAAAATAAACCAGAATTTAAGTGTCATCACAGATGGATAAAAATAAAATGTTGAATATGTATTTTGTATAGCTAAGACAAAATTGTATGTTTCACAAATTCAGATCTAGAGCTAACATATGCTGAACATCTTCAGCAATGGGCCATGTCCCTCTAACCCTCAGTAGCCCTAAAAGCTGTTTGGCATTTCACTTAATAAAGCAGATATTTGCCCATACTATTCACTATTTAGGATTAGACTCAGTTTAAAATTCTAGCTCTTTTAATACCTAATGGAGTTTTTCCATTGTTTTCAACTAGGCCACAATCTGTGTATTTGTCTGGGACTGTGAAAACTGAAACATAATCATGAGATGGAATCAGACAAATGTGCTTTGCAGTGTGACTTTTTTTTTTTTTTAGGTTTTCTGGCTAATGAAAATTAAATTAAAACCTTCACAAAATTATGGGATGAAAATTTAATGAAACCCCACCCAAAAAATTCAGGTATATTTATTTAAAATATGATTATAGAAATACTTGGCAAAATGTATAAAAAATAGATTCTCTACTTAAATGAGTTTTCCCAAGATCTGTCTATTCTCAAATGATACACTGTGTTATAACGTCTTTACTACACAGTATCAATGTCATCAGCCTTCTGTTTTGAGAAAAGATGTTACATTTTTTCTTCTGAAGTAGAAGGAAATGCAATATTTTACATCTCTTTCTGAAGGAACTTTGTTTCTGCTATAAAGGTATTGCTGTTACTGAGGAACAAGTCACTAAACATCCCCCCTCATGCCCCAGTGTTTCATGTATTGACAGTAAATCTTTCAAAGTCAAGATTAAAGGTCTTTACAAACATAAACTTTATAAAAATATGGAGTTAAGAAGGTAGTCATCAGTAAAAAAAAAGAAAGAGTGAAAGCATGAATTTTCTTGTGGCAATTTTGTATGTTCCAGATAATTTTGACCCTTTTACCACTTAGTCATTTTCAAAGTTATTGCTTATCTGAACCAGTAAATCAGGCTTACATAAGCAAACCTGACAATCAACCAAACTTTTATATATTGGAAAGCTTGAGATGGATGTACCTCTTCATGAATACAGTAATAGCCTTCTGAACCCAACTGGATCATGTGCAAAGATACCTGCATTGCTTTTCTATCTTTCTTGTTGTCTAGATTAATTCTTTCATTTACCTCTAGTTTTCAAAACCAGAAATGTCTGCTTTTTCGAAATTAAAAATCCAAACCTAGACTTGTGTCATCTCTCTTTTCATAAGGTTTTTGAATATTTAGGTTGGGTTGGCAGCTTCTTCATCTTTCATGGTTTAGCTCTTGTTATTAGATGTAGTTTGTGAAGAGTGTAAAATCAAATAACTCTAGTTTTATGTGTTTCCAGGGGACCTAGTGTTTTGAAAAAAGGGAAGCCACATGTGCCAGTCCAGTAATACAATTCTGCTCCAAAACAGATACTCGAGTCCAGTGTTCATGGTCACTCAGTTTGATATGCCCATAAAAAGTTAGATATTTTTTAAAGAATTGCTCTTTTCCATAGAAAGGGAAATCCAGTGTTTCTGAAATCATTAGGAGACTGCAGTGACTGTTGGACTTCAGGCTTATTCTTCAGAGAAGAGTAGAACAATCCCCAAAGTTAATGGTAGTAGGGGCCTGGTTTCCACTAGGGAAAAGAATTGTAGCTTTTTAAATGTCTTCATGTTTAAAGGAACAAGCTGACTGATGGAAATTTCAGTGCAAATATTAGTGTTCCCTGAAGTTTGTTTTATTGTAATTTTTTTTTTATTAATCATTGTTCACGTCTGCTGTTTACTGTAAGCAATAGGTAATTATTCACAAGGGATTTTGCTTTTCCTTCATTTGCATATTAATTTATGCAAAAGATAAAGCAAAAAGAGGTATTGGCATTAAACTTTCAGAGAAAAAGTAATCTGGAAACAAGAATATTTCACTTACAACAAGAATTATCTGGGGTCTGTTACTGTAATGAGTCATAGAATCACAGAATCTTAGTGTATCAGCTTGGAAGGGACCTCAAGAATCATCTGGTCCAACCTTTCTTGGCAAAAGCACAGTCTAGACAAGATAGCTCAGCACCTTGTGCAGCTGAATCTTAAAAGTGTCCAGTGTTGGGGAATCCATGACTTCCCTGGCAAGATTATTCTGATGGCTGATTGTTCTCATTCTGAAAAATTTTTCTCTTGTGTCCAATTGGAATGTGCCCAGGAATAAATTGTAGCCATTACCATTTATCTCTTCTGTATGAGTCCTTGTGAAAGGGGAGTCTCCATCTTCTTTGGAGCCACTTTAAATACTGGAACATGGTGATAAGGTCTCACCTAAGCCTTCTTTTTCCAAGGCTGAACAAACACAGCCCTTTCAGCAGTTCCTTATATGGTGGGCTTCCCAGTCATTGGATCATCTCTGCAGCCCTTCTCTGGACCTTCTCCAGCCTGTCCACTTCTTTTTTGTATCTTGGGCACCAAAACTGACCACAGTATTCCAAATGTGGCCTGGAAGCAGCACCTTCCAGGCGAATGATAACGGTGGGATAATGTAGGATAATGACTTCTTTATCACTGCTTCTGATGCCCTTGTTGATACAGCCCAGCTGGCTTTCCCTTCAGCAATAGCAGCACTGTTCACCCATTCTGAGCTGCTGGTCCACCAGGAACCCCAGGTCCTTTCACAGAGTTTCTCTCCAGACAGGTAGATCCCAGCTTGTGCTGTGCTCCTGGATTATGTTTTCACAGGTGCAAGGCCTTACACTTGCCCTTGTTGAACTTTGTAAGGTTCTTGTTAGCCCACTCTTCCTGCTTATTCAGGTCCTCCTGCAGGGTGGCTCTCCCTTTCAAAATGTCTACTTCCCTAATCAGTTTGGTACCATCAGCAAATTTCATCAAGGTACACTTGATCCCATCATCAAGATAATTTATGGAGATATTAAAGAGCAATGTGCTAAATATCAGTCTCTGGGGGCCCCAACTTTAAATACAGGATGATGTAGAATGTAGATACAGATGTCACTATAGATACAGACGTATACAAACACAGGAAAGGGAAAATAACTATCCCTTAAAAGGGTTTAAACTGGTGCCTATTCATCTTTTAAAATTACATTTTAAACATGGCAAACTGTATTTCAACAAGAGTTGTTGTCGCTGTAAAGGGAGAAGGCAGCAAGCACTGTGATACTTAGTGGGGAAAGGCCTGTTTAAGTCTGGGGTGATATCTGAAGCACAGAATCATAAGCACAAAGGAAGTGTCATGCATAGTTCTGGTATTTGCATAAAAACTACAGCTCTGGATCTAATCAGTTAAGCACAAGGTCTGACTTAATAGATGCATGTGTATGAGTAACTATTTGCCATCTTAGGCTATAACAGCCAGCAGAGCTTATAGTGAACCACAACTTGCAGAAATACACCATAGTAAATCATGCAGATCATATATTAGAAACTTTAAGATGCAGCAATACAGTTTGTTAGGCATACTGCAGACTTTTATTCCATGTCTCAAAGCTAAATAATGTATGCCTGAGAGATAACTGGGATGAGAGGTCAGTGGAGTTAGACTGATTTACACCTGCTGAGAATCTGATATGGTGAATTATTTCCAATCACTCCTTGAGCAGTAACTATGTATTTTTATCTTTCTAAAATCTTTTCCTCCAATTGCCTCTGTTGAGCCAAGGTTGCTGACATTAAATATTTGAGAGCAATTTTGCCACAGGTAGGACCAGTTTCAGTGACAGCTGAAGTTTTCCCATAAACTTGTGTGGATTATGCAATTTAAGTGGACAGAATTCGATCTTAGCTGCCTGTTGTGTTGATCATAATCACAGTTACTTTTTAGAGAGTATTTTTGAAGTCTTTGCACATATGATCTCTGCAACTCAGAGTGTTTGCATACCACGCAGCATCTGGCTCAGTTTTTAGAGAATCTTAACAGATGCAGTCAGGAACAATGTATAACTCCCTGAAGTCTAAAAATAATTGTATTTCAGTAATCTCTTATACTATTATCACTATCCCATACAAATGTAACAATCATATAGCATTGGAAATTACTCTGAAAAATCAGAGGAAATTCCCACAGCATGTAGCCACTGAATCTTTTCTTTAACAAAGAAGAATTAGAGATAGTGAATACTAAAGAAAATACTTACTTAAGATACTTACTTAAAGAAATATATGGAAATCCTTGTGTCAAGGTAGTTTTAACTTAAATCGTATTATGAAGACTTTGAATATCAAATCAACCCTTCATATAAAAGATGTAAATGACATATTTACTTAAATTATTACTAGTATATGGCCTGCACAATTTTATGTTAAGGAACTTAAAAAATTGCTTCTATTTTCTTCATATTGAAAAGAAAGAAAACTGTGTTTCATTTATGTCTGGAATATAGATACACCATTGTATCAGAGTAGAAGGAAGTGTTGGGTTCATACTTCTAGTTCTTCCACAGAAGTATCATTGACTGAAGTGAATGTTTTGCCTGAATAGAAAGTCAGAGAGAGAAGGATGAAATGCCTGATGAAACAGACTGATCACAGTAATTTTAAAATAATTAAAATGTCCCACAATTGTAAGGAACTCCAAGTACAAATCATGTGTACCCTTTCATATCCATGCAGTAGATCTGAAGTTAAAACCCATCCTCTAGGTGATTGCTGAAAAGAAGAAATAATTAGGTGCTGAAAAGAAAAAATAAATAGGCACTGAAAAATCTTCAGCCATTCATCAGTAAAACCATGGGTTTGGATCTTATTTTGTTGTAGAGAGAATCATAAAGCTAACCTTTTTCTAGGTTTTCTCTTTCTTCTGTCCAAGTTTTCATTGGCAGGAAGAAAGGAGTATGGGTGTTTTTTGGGATTCCCAGGGTTCCAGCAGGACTCTCGGTTACAGCCTTTTGAACTAGTAACTGCTAGTATAGTAACCACTACTGAGATATACCCATTGGACTAGTAACCACTAAGTATAGTTTTTTATTCAGGACATGCGTACTGAGATGGAAAATGAGCAAATAAAGAACATTAGGTGTGACTCTTCAAGTTAATACAAAGGCTGATAGTTTCAAGCCAAGCATGAAACAGGTGTCTAAAGTGGTGTGCCATTGAGGAAGGATATAGTAATTCCAGCATACACATATAGGTAATTAAAGTGAGACCAGGCTCTGTGGACAGCGTATATGACAGCATTAGGCACGTCTCTCCTATTGCTTCAGACTTGTATGTCAAGAAAAAAGGAAATGAAAATTTTTTTAGGCAGCTTACTCAAACCAGAATGAGCTTTGAAATCTGAGGTCTCCATATATTACCAGGAAAGATGTCTCTAGTTAGTCAGATTTCCCTTGCAACACACAATAAAAAGTTCTAAAAATAAAATAATAAAAACCCCACCCCCAAACTCAGGAATTAGATCTCTGTCTAATGACTTAGAGATTCTAAAGGTAAACGATTTTCAGGTATGTTCATTTTTATGAAACAGAGATCAACTAATTAGCAACTAAATAACATGTGACTTGAGTGATCTATCACATATAATTATGTGCAAATAACAACCTTACATTTGAGATAATCCATAGGCAGTAATTTATTTGGACAAGTGTCAGTGAACAGTGATGAATAACAAGCAAATTGTGTAAGATCATTATTGGTTTGTGGTTCAGCTCTAACAGGAAAAATGACATTTGGTGCATCCAATTCTGCTAAAAGGCTTCTTGAAAAGATGACAAGGTTTCAATTCTCATTTTCAGCAATTGATTTCCATGTTGCAAATAAGGCATAGATAGCAAGTTAAGAACATGCTCCTTATAACATGAGCAACTCTGGCTGTGTATACAATAAAACATTCTTTGGTGACAGCATGAATCTAAAAATGCCAGATATATATTTTCATGTTTGCTTTTCTTGTCCATTTCACGTAGTTCTAGTTTTCATCTCCTAAAGGCTTTGTTTTCATGAGCGAGGTACTCTGGAGAACACTCCAAATTATCTGACATCCTTTAAGTAGTGTCTTTCTGAAATTTCAGAAATTTAGAACTAAAATCATAGAATCTGAGAGGTGTACGGTAACATAAATTATTTGTTAAAATTGTTTAATTATTATGGGTACTGAATACAACATTTAGCCAATAACTAGTAATGGTTTTTTGTCTTTTTTTCCATATTACACAAGACTGCCCTTTCATCTTTTGAATTGCAGTTCAGCTCTTCTTCAGACATCCTTGGCTTATAGGTTGGTTGCATGACAAATCTTTGCTTAATCATTTTTATCATTTCGCGCTAGAGAAATAGCGGATGGTAGGGATATTTATCTGGTCCTTTTGTGGATCCTGTTCCAGGATGAACTGCCAAGATCGAGGGTGCTCTGATGTCCATGCAGAATCAGGTTTTCTTCATATAGGCACAGCTTTCAACGCTAGAAGTGTCAACTGCAACCCCACAGAAATGGTATTTCTCTTCTTGTGAAAGGGAAGTGCTACACACTGTTGCATCTCAGTTATCAGGATAGAATATGGAGAGGATTTAATGATTTTTATACGCTAGTGTAAATTTTGTGCAGATAAATTTTTAAGCTGAATGAATTTGGGAAAATTCCTCTGAAAGAAAAAGACCCACTTCTGCTACTTAGTGTTTTTTTTGTCAAGCCATTTATCTGTACTAAAACAGTTCTCAGTTTTGGGATCTACTTTCAATGCAGATTAGGAAGTTCTTGATGTGAAAGTACAGCATAAAATAAAAAAGAAAAAAGCAGGTTTCCACTTTATTATTTTCTATGATGTATATTTTTCACTTCACTGCAAATTTATGTTTTTCCCTACTCACTGAAATACATTGCAATTCTCTCATTCTAATAGCATATAGCATAAAACAGCAACACCAGGAAGGCAAGGTATTTTGGATTTTTTTATCAACCACAACAATAAGTAACATGCATATGGGAAATATGAAAGGACATAGTATCCTAATTCTGTATCTAAGCTTAGTATCTTAGCTTTTGTGCTATCAAACTACAGAAGCAGGGGAGAAAGGAAAATGAACTTGTATCTTCTGTTTGTACAGTACAATATTTTTCTCATCTCTTGTCATGCAGAGTATATTTGAAGCAACAGAAACAAAGCTAGGCCCTTACTGAATTAAGTTTGATTTCTAAACTTCAGCAAAACCAGATCCATCTGGAGGATATAATGCCCAAATATTCTTGCTTCTTTTAGTCTTCCTGAAAGTGATTAAAGCAAGAGAAATTTTGCTGTGGGGCATGTGGAAAAATAGAGCTTACTCACTGCTAGGATTTTACATTCTGGAGCTAATTTCATCTTCACTGGAGTTTCTGTAAAACGAATTTGGCAATACTTTAACCATCTCAGAGGGTAATGAGGGGACAAATGCATTCTTAGCAGCTAAAAGGAACTATTCCTACTTGGATAAATCTTTCTGGCCTGCTCAAAACAGTGGCTTGACTTCATCTAGCTCCTCATGCTCAAATAAGCATAGCTTATGTTTCCAGTGATGTGGCAGAACAAAGGCTTCTGTCTTGCAAACACTTCTTTCATGACGAGAGAACACTAAATGATATATAAGGCACTAAGGAAGGTACAGGCAAACCAGCAGTTCAGCCTGGACAAAGCAGGGGAAATTGTGAAGCATCCAAACTCAAAACTCATATTTGAGTATAGCAATACTTATGGAACAGAATTTGCTGTTTTCAGAGAATACAACGTTTTCCCCTCTTCTTTAGAAAGTTTTAATTGAAAAAAATTAAGATAATTCTATTTCCAGCTTTGGTGACATTTTCTTAGGGAAAAGAGTAGAAGGGAAGGAATGTCCTTTTTTCAGATTAGTTTTACTGATGCTTCTCATTTCCTATTAGCATTTTTTTGTTCTTACTGTCTTCTGACTTACCTTAAACTATGCCCTGAGAGAATCTAAATTGTGCTGCCCTACAGTGTGCATAGCTAAGTGCTTCTTGAAAAGATTGACTAAAAGTCATTCCACTTTTCCACAAGGGCTGGGGATTTGGAAGACTGAGCATTTTTATTCCTATACACCTTGGGAGCGGGATAAAATTTTGTGAAGGAGCCTAGATGTAACAGAGAGACTTTAGTTATGTGAAACAACAATACATCTGAATGGTTTGTTACAGAATAAATACTTTCTCTAGATTTTAGTTTTCATTTTATATTCTCTGGAACATAAACTCAAAAGAGCCTAGGAGCTGAAAAATGTACAAAATCCAGCTGCATGTCTTATTTTAGTTGACTTACTAAAATCACAAGAATATTTTCATTAAAAATCTATTTCATGTGAGCAGATAAATTCAAGATACTTCTTTCCTCTTTATTTTTTCCCACGTATACTTGTTTAGAGTCTTAGTTTCATGCAGCTGCAGAGCTCTTTCACAATCCAACAGCCACGCTTTGCACAAGACCTTTCCATAGAGATTCTGGTAACCAGAAGCTTGATGTAAACAAAGTCCAAACAGGAAAGAGCTTTGCAAGGGGCTGCATTTACGTATGTGGTTGGATCCTGACAGGTAAAGGAAGACTTCTGGAAAGGGTTAGGGCATTTCAGAAAAACCGTTATGTTTATTACTAATATTATTTCATTTCATATAACTTGAAAAATTCTGCTATGCTATATTCCCATCTATAACAGCAATTAGCTTCCAGTTAAATCTATAGAGTGAGATTTTCTAACTTTTTTTCACACATCTGTAGTTCTTGTGAACCTTTGGGAGATGCAGCCTAATATACCTTGAGTACTTTTGGAAATCTTGCGTGGTTAATTTAATATACTCTTGTCTATGTTTCTAATTGCTAGCAAAATTTTTTTATAGCATGCAAACATAACATTTTGAAAAGTTTTACCATATCTAAAGGATTATTCTCTTATCACAGAGAAATAAAAGAAAATGTAATCAATACCCTTTTTACTGGTCTTGGATAAGACCAGTAACATTACATAAAAATACTTAATACAAAAGTACTGAGAATTTTTCTTAATCAGTACCAAATTCATTTCTTGCTGACTGTGGGAAAAAGAAGGCTTTAAATCCTTTAGATGCTACTGAGCAGAGGAAGTGCTTATAAATGAAAGTTATATATGAAGCCAATGAAGAACAGAGAGACAATTGTATGCAAGTGGTAAAGTCAGCTGATTTCTGAAGGACACAATGAAATGTGTGGGAGAATGGGGCAGAGGAAGAAGTTCAGTATCTGTGGTATATAATATTTTTTCTGGTGTGTTCAGAGGTTGTGTCAGAATTGTTGTTAGATACAACTATGGTTGCTATCAACAGAAATTAAGATGCAGTTACATGGTCTGAAGAAACAGGAACAATTTTCTAACACAAATGTCTGGGCACGTCACATACACCCGAGTTAGAAATGGAACTAGGTGGAAGTGGCTCAAGATAAAGGCTTCAGTACCAGTACCTCTAAAACGTATGGAGACATCAGCTTTCATGAATATATGGAATAAATCTAAAACTGTGCAAGCCATCTTAGTTTTGAACTAGAATAAAAGAACACAACTCCTTTACCCAAGAGATGTTCCCAATTGCCTACACTGGTCCATTTCCTCTCTGAAGACAAGATATTATATAAGCAATAGTTTGAGGTATGTGCATTATTACATTGGTTGGGATTATCTACACGATAACTTTCTACCCTACATGAAAAATATCCAGATGATATCTGCTGTAAGTACGACTCCAGTACTGAATAGGAAACAGATACAGACAAAAATACCCCAGAAAATGTTGAGGCTGACACAGTATTTCCTCCATTATCACTAGCAATTTTTTCTTACCTTAAGTAAGTAGCACAAGGTGGAAAAAGGAATGAAGGACACACAGGAAGGTATTTCATCTGCAGATGAATTTTTATCTAGGCCGTAATGCTTGGCTTACTCACAGAAGAAAACCTTTAATAAAATGTTTAGTTTCTTGCTTGCTATAACAATTGTTTTATTATGTTAATGAACAGTTTTGCAATAACGAACCACTAATGAGAATGACCAGCATGAACATTTTTGTGAAGTTACTTGTTAAGTATTTATAAAACATAAAACTGCATAGCTACTGTATTAAATTAAATTACCACCATTTATGATAAATAGAACATATATTATGTAGTAATGTGATTTTAAGTTGTTTAAACAACCCACATAAATGATAGAGGCAAGACCCTAGAGTTTTTCTCATTGAATTTAAAAGAGACATGACTGTTGTTGAAAAAAAATTAATTTAGTAAATCAGTATCAGTATACATATTGAAAAGAATGTGTCACATGGAAAAGCTATGGAAAATCTATCTCAGTCACAAGCAGAAATTACTGTATCTGCACAGAAATTTTCTGTCCGAATCCTTTTCTGTTGAGAAATGCAGTTTTAGTTCACTCAGACTGATTGAAATTTTTAATGTTCATTATTATTTTCACTGGGGAAATAAAAATGAAAGATGAGGTTCCTTGGATTTGTGAATGCTTACCCAGTCACAGAGCAGAGCCACTGTGGAGCCAGAACTGCCTCAAAGACCTTGGCCCTGGGAGAGGCCCGTCCCCCTGTGCCCTGGGGACTTCGGTCACCGCAGAGTTGCTGCCTTTCAGAGTGGGAGGGCTGGACACCACAGAGCTGGGTGACCTGCTGAGACAAAGGCCCACTCGAGGAGGTCACCTCATCCTGAGGTCCTTGCTCCACAAATTCCTGCCAGTCCCTTTTAATCACTGTGCCAGCGAATCAAATGGTTTAATAAGACCTTTGGTGGCTTTTCCAGACCATCCAACTTAGAAGTCAGTAATTTATGGAAAAATAGTTCACCAGGGACACACCTCCTCAGGACCAAACCCGTGCAGAAGTCTAAGCCAGAGGTTGGAGTACTATGTGTGGAAGTTTGGGTGGATGTGGATGTGTTGCATGTTGGGACAAGCGTTGTGCTCTCTTGAGTTGTGGGGCAAGGCTGTGGCTGTTGTTTGTCTACAGAGAGTGTGTCAGTGTCATGGAACAGAAGTCTTAGAACAGAAATCACCATGTACCTTCTATAGACATTTTGTTTAGTAGACAAATTGGAGATTTTGTGCCACTGAGTGATGTAGTTCTGGTCCTGCTGCTGCTGTTTTCTTAATGTCCCATGACAGACCGAAATAAGCTGACATTCATAATTCCAACTGAATGAACCTTCCAATGTCTTATTTTCGTGTTCAAAGCTTCAAAGAGTTCAACTGCATAATATATTTATTCAGTATTAGCAAGAGTATCTTTAAAAAGAGAATTAAATAATTGATTATTATTAAAATATTAAGAAAATATAAAACTCAGGCAACACAGGAAAGAAGAGACTGGTAACATTATGATCACTTATGTTCTGAATCAGAATTTTGCAACTCTGCTACCAATTTCTAATCTTTGGGGTTTTTTTCTATAATATATGAGCAGAAACAGATGTTTTCCACTACCAACATCTGATCTATGTATAAAGAATTAAGGGCGTTATATAATGTCAAAACAATGAGTGATATTTAACCATGCAGACTCCTGTTAACCCCAAACAGAATTACAGTAGTAAGCATCTGCATATTGTCCTCAAACCCTACAGTAACCTATTATGACAATCAAGTCTCCATAAATGATATAAAAGTACTGAAAGAAACAACAAAGCTAATTTAGATAATTCCAAACAAAGGCAAGTCTTAGTTTCCAGCAGTGTTAGAGCCATGAAATAGTTTTGATTTGCATGATTCAATAATAATTTCAAGTATCAATGACACGTTTTAAACTTAACCTTGAGTCCTCTTCTTAACTTTTACAGCACGTTCAGGTTCTTTCAGTCGTGCAGGCCTGCTCCAGGGTGGGCTTAAATGGCCGCTTCTGTTTAAGAGGATCACTGTCTGATATATTCTTGTTGTTCCTACTCTGTTTCCCTTCTTGACCTGGATCAAAGAAATTGGAAAGTCATGAAGTCAGCATTTCACTTCAAGTTTCCTCACCTACTCTGGCTGGAATGCCCAAGGGGAAAAGGCATTTAGCAGTGATAGCTATGTTATTGCTGTCTCAGTACTGATCTTCTTGGCCATCAAGTTAGAATAAATTGTGACATGGACAGAGCCTGTGTAAATCAGCCTCAGGGTTATGACAGAGCAGGGCCATGCTACAGCTCTTATCCCTGCACAAGGAGGTTTTAAGTAGAGTTCCCCTGAATTTAGCATTTTAAATAAATACCAGGTCTGATGCTGTTACTTACAAACATAAAGTGACAATGGTTTGTTTTATACGGCCTTTGTGAAAGCTCATTTTTGCACATCCAAGTATTTGCCCCAAGTTCCCTGTAGTTTATGTAGTCAATATCATTACCAACAAGAGAAAATTCCCTAGAGCAGCCAAGTTGCTTGAATTGAAAAGAATGCTGGAAATTACTTCTCTAACCCAGCATTTTCCAAAGTCATCACTATAAATCTGCCAAATACATTCCAGACTAGTATTTTATGACAGAGTATTCCCCTTGTTATACCCAATGGGAAAGACTGTAATCCGTGTCTTCTTTGCATTAACCAAAGGAGCATACTGAAGAATGTTAATTTAGAAAAGATGAACATGATACAACATTTCATATTAATTTTCAGTTTGAAGAGTACTCGTGTAACAAAACAATCATAAAGAGCTGGATACATCAATGAGGCCAGTCTTGTTAGCAGATGCAACACTGTTAATAAGTGATTTGTTATCAAAAGTTGCATGTCAGTCAATGAACTAAGTTAATTTGTAGTACACATTAATTAAAAATAAATTTTCTACTGTAAATGTTATGGCCTGCTACTTTTGAAGAATCTTAACTATTTCATTTGTTGGAAGAATAGAAATCATAAAATCTGGAACTCTTGTAACTTTCGGGAAAATGTGTGGCAAAGAAGGAAGATTCTGTGAAAGTGTCTCCAAAGTCACCTGGATTGTGCTCTCAGGTTATGAGAGTTATGAGCAGTTATGCCAGAGACCCGAAGGACACACTGCTAGCCCAGCCATGCAAATTGCAGTGTGCCTAAGCTGGAAATGCTGGATCCGTGTTTGCAGGGACAGGCTGTACTCATGCCTTCAACAGTTTTGTGATCTGCTGAAACTCTTTTAACTTAAAAAAGAGTGGGCTTCATTCTGCTGTTTGGAGTAGTATCAGAGGAGTGAGATGAGTAGAACAACTATAAATAAAAATAGGCAAGGATTAGAAAATACATTACTGTGACCTTTGCTTTCAAAAGTGAAATTAAACAATCCAGTTGAAGTAGGGCTTTGTTGTGTACCTTATGATGAAGTTCAGAGTCCACTGATCTCTCGAGAATACGAGATGCTTGTGTCTAAGGATGATCCTGGATTCCCTACCTGCCCTCACTACTCACCAGGTACGGTTGGGTATATAAACTCTGAAGAAGGAGAAGAAAAGCCATGGGTCAGATAATGTACATGTGTTTGATACTTGATTTGCTATAAAGAAAATGATGCTACTTGCTTTTTCAAGGCTTGTGGAGAAGCTATCAACGAGGCACCACTCTGTGAGGAGATGTGAACAAATTCCTGTCACTGGAGCATATTATTTAAGAAAAGCAATATGAAGAACAGAGTAAGGTGATTTTATTTCATAAAGCTCTTGTCTAATAATTGCCTAGATATTGTCACTGATGACAAGAAGCAGATTTAACCACTCTCAGCTGATCTATAAGGGTATGTGGCTGCCTCTTCTTGTCTCCCTAGGGCTGGCTCCCCATACCCTCTGGGGCTAGTGCCCTGCTTCTTCAATGTGTCACAGAAGGGACATTAGACTAATGGTTTTCATTGTTTTTCCTGGAAGAGAGGCAAGTTATGTTATGAGGGTAAGCTTTCCCTTGTCAAGGAAAAATACTGTGAAATCTCCTTCAGGGTAAAGCTCTGATCATTATTCTTCCTCTTCTGGAGTTATTTTGATGCTTTTTGTGTAGCAGAGGACAGGCAAGGCTACAACAGTCAGTTATAAATTCCTTTGCATTGAATAAATGTATTTTTTCCTATATGCTAAAAAAATTAATGACATCGCCTCTTAATCATAGTTAATTGCCCACCCTATTATAGTTCAGCTGTTCTTGGACATTAAAGAAAAATCTGTCAGACATACTCTACTATTTTTTTGGTGCCAACATTCTTTTCCACAGTTCATTTCCCTACGAAGTTAGCTCCAGTCATTTTGAATTCATTTAGAAGGAATGGCTTTTCTCAGTCATCTACCCACCCACAGATGCATGCAAAAACTAGAAAAACTTAGTATATGATGTACTAGGAGATTGTGAACAGCAGGCTACATTCCTCCTTGTGATGCAAGGGAAAAATAGTTGGGGGTCTGTATTAACTGGGTTATTAGTGAGTACCTTCCCAATTGAGATTCCAATTTGTATGTGTAAATATGGTTTACAAACTATTAGCAACTCTTTTTTGCTCTTTTCTGAGTTAGTTTTAGTGATGACCTCACTTATGATTTTTAATTTTCTCATTTACAAATCTGCATAAGTGAGATTGTCATGGTCAACTCAGTTTCCATGAGACTTTCCACGAGTTTTAAATACAGTACAATATCACGGCAATGGCTATCACTGCCATCACTGTCCCCAACTCCACACTCTTTCAACTGTACTGTTTCAGACAGCTCCCTGACACTTCACAGGTGATGTAACCCTAATATGGTTACTTAAAGGTGCCATAAGCTTAACTCTAAACTCAAGAGAAACTGAGCCTAAACCCATGAATTGGCCTGTAGCTAAGCAGAGCCACACATAAATCCCTAAGCAACATGTTAAGTTAGAGATCTCTTGTTTATCCATTTCATGCTTTCTTTAACATTTAATGCTCCAATTAATTTTTCTCCATATTAATCCACATGTCCTTTTTGATTCCCTTGGATTATTTTTCTGGATTTATTCTTTGCTGAATTTTTTTTTTAATTCGTGTAGTATAAGATCGTTTTTCATCCATGAAGAGTAAGATCTCCACAGAATTATAACTGTCATAGTTATTTCATCCCCATAAGACTAGAGGAAAAAAAATTTGCCATTAGACAGCTGTAATGGTTGTAGCATTATTTTTCTACCATATATTTCTTTATTTGCTAGATTATAGCAAATAGATATTATGTAGCAATTCTAATAACAATTTTCAGCTTGTATTAAAATTTGTTGAACACCTTTAGCAGTATACAGAACATTATGACTAGCATATGCTATCCCATAATATTTCTTTTTGTACTCTGCCCATGGAAAAATTTGCATACTGTAAACATTAATTTATTAAATGTTAGTGAATGTTAGATGTGCGATGACATATTTCTTTCTAGCTCAGGGCCAAAGGCTAGTGCCCTATTTGCAAGGTATTATTTATTTCACCTAGTGAGTTCCTAAGCCATGATCCATTTGAGCCAAATTGATATTATTTTAAAATGTTTTTCCATATCTATTAAAAATAAAGGATACAAAGGAAATTTTCAATTTTTGGAAGTGTGGAAGTGTTGGTGCAACAGAATTCATGCCCTTAGAATAATTTTTCCATAGGTCATATATGTACATTTTAATCAACTACAGGAACAATGCTTACCATGAATTCAAAAGTTCTTAAATTATTCTTTCTGTATTAATGGTGCAAGGATATGTCTTTTTCTAAGTTTTACATTGCTTAATTCTACCTATAACACGTACAAAAATATAAGTGTAATCAAAAGATTGACCATGACATTTTTCAGCTTTAGGAAACTGATTTTTCAAAATATCTTTTTTTGTTTAAAAATGAGATGACAAATTCATGTCAAAAGTTTCCAGTCAGCAACTTGATCTTACAAAGCATTTCATTATAAAACAAAGGAGGCAAAAATCAAGTGGCATGATCTTACACAGGCTGCAGTTACTGAGGCAAGGATTTGTGGGAGAATGAAAGGTACCACATAGGAAACATCCTTGCTGATCAGATAGAAAGGCTTACTGTATTACTCTAGTGTGTAATAAATGAAAACCCCACACATTTGACAAAACAAAGGTAAGCAGAAGGAAAATGTGTGCTAGGAGAGCGTGAGCGAGCCCAGAGCCAGAGGCTATTCCAGTTCTGTTAGCACAACTGCCTTTAGACCTCACCATGCAGCCAGATGTTGCTGCTAGAGCCTTCCCAAGCTTGGCATCTGGGTCCTGGCATGCCCCAGGAATGGCCTGGGGTGCTACCCTCCTCACGAGGGTAGGTGAACAAACATAAAGACTGGGTGAACTGCCTCTTTTCTCAGCTGAAAAATCTAATTTACTTCAGATTGCAGATCCTGTAGACCACAAACATGAAATATTTGAGTAAAAGTGCCATAGACTAAATATTTCTCACTAAATATAACATTGTGTACATCTATTAAATATGATTTCCCTTTCTTCTATTGATAGAAGCTTTTTTTTTTCTCCACACGACTTCAGGCTCTAAGTAGTAGTATTTTTTCTTAATTTCTAGTAATTTGTAGTGGCATTCATGAGGTTTAAAAATTATGTAAGTTTTCAGGTTGAATCTTATGCGGCTCTTGTAGCCTTTGCATGTGAGATATTTATCACTGGATGCACTATGGGGTCCCAGACAGATAGGATTTCACCCACACAATAGGGATACTGAGCAGTAACTGTAAGCCAGATCTTCAGCTGGCACAAGCTGCACTATGCTTAATCAACTTCAGTGTTAAGCTATGCCAGTTTGTACCAGCTGGGCATCTAGCCCTTTGTCTGCCCCCACATAAAAATTGTGTTTATCTGCTTTTATTGGAGCTTTACATTTTCCATGTGACCGTAAGTAACATTGTCATTTTAGAGCCAAAACTGACTTTTTATTTCATTTCCCATTTCTGCTCCATCTCCATCCATCTTGAGAATTAAGTGCACACAGGGGAGGGTAAGTAAACTGCTTAGGAACATCTGGGATGCATAGAGTCTCTGTTTCAATCTCCAGAGAGAGTAACCCATTTGCACAGCATGTCTGATGAACACAGAGCTATTACTGGAATCAGTGGCTACTTCGCAGATTTAATGGGTTATCCAAATCTTGCTGTGCTCCCTTCCCTTTAACTTCAGCCCACCTTCAGTAGCTACTATCTGAGCCCAAACAGGTCAGTGATGGACAGATGCTATATGAGGAAAATGGGCTGGATCTCTGTGGCAAGGTCCTGAAATAGCTGCGTGCTTGTAAGTTTCTGCATCTCCCTGCTTTGGTCTGGGTGAGACTGCTACAAAGTCAAGTCTGCTTGTGCAAACCTGAATACATGAGCAATCATGTATCCACCACTGCTATTGATTTCAACTTCACTGTCTAAGTGCTCACCACATGAGTAAGGCTTGAACATAATAGGCTTCTGATAGTGTTCCAAGTTTGGGGGGATATATGAAGGTTAATTGAAGCTACAGACTTGGCAACTTGCCTCAGATGGCTGTGTGCCATGGTGTTTGGGGACTTTAGCTGTTATATGTATAAGTAATTGCTCTTTACCAAATGCTTTAGGGAGAAGAAAAATCACCAAATCTAACAATTTAACATACAAAATTCTCTATGCAAAAAGCTAGAGCAAACCCAAACCTTCAATATATGTAAGGTATGCCTTGGCAGTGGGACTGTTATCTAGCACTAAATACCATGTTCCTGCTTCTGAAAGCATTTATCAGCAAATCATTCACTGAGTAGATTTAATCTTGCCGCACAACAAAGGTATTTATGAGAAGAGCCAGGCTCATGCTGCATACCTGGAGACCTGGCATAAAAAAAGGCAGCAGACAGGCTGAGTCTTTTTAAGCCATTACTTTTCCCATCTGTCTGTCCTTCCCCAGCACTGAGGGTGACCGGTCCCACACCACCTCACCAGAACAAAACGTGTGCTCATGCACCAGCCTTTCTAGGGGAGGGTTTGATATCCAAAGTCTCAGTAGATTAGAGACGCTGGGTTAGGCACTAACAAGTCAAGTTAAAATGGTGAATTACAAATTGTGAACTGTGAACTAAAGGAGCTGGGAAATGTTCATTTCTCCCACCTCTGCTATGCAGGCCATAACCTCCAGCAAAGGAATCAGGTGGACAGTCAGAAAAACAGTGTTTAAGTGACTGATACTAAATCCAAGAGAGTACATTTTTTAGAACCCTTAATGAATACTGCCAAAGAGGGTAAGTTTACGTTCACATGGTAGGCTTTAGACCTAAGTAGCTAAGGCAGTAGACCTTCTCTAGCCACTGCCTTGAAGCAGAGGGGCAGAATGGATTTTTTGACTAGGTTATTGTTGCTCATGATAAAGCAGTTGAAATACTTTCAGTCAAAACCTAATCATCTGATAATATATATCAAGAATATGTTGAATGAAAGTACTCTTCTTATTACAGTTGGAGATAAAAAAGGATCTCGTTTTGGAGATAAAAAAGGGAGTTTTTGAGTTGAAAGTTCAGAGTAAATACTAATTCAACATATTTCCAGGATTTAGGAATATCCTTTGGACTCTGGCATCAGTAGAATGCTATAAAATCAACTTCTGTCTCTTTCTGAGGATGGCAGCATTAGCTCAGCTGTGCCAGTCTGACTGCAGCAGTCAGCAGAAGTTGTGTATGCAGCCACAGAACTGCAACAGAGTCTGATCATCATCCTGATGAAATTACACTGATCTAATTTGCACGCTGTGAAGACATTTGGCACTGGCTGGATCTGAGCCGTGACATCTTCATTGGAACTAAAAGTACACTAAGAAGTGACATTAGATTTCATACTCTTTTGTGCCAGACTGGGGCATTTCTTCCTCTTTAAAGGCATTATTTCAAGAACATTTAATTTGGCTTTGATATGTCTGCCATTTTGCTATGCAGGAATGTACTGAGCCAGAAAAGCTCAGCTGTAATAAAGTTTGGCACCATCAGCCCACCATATACCTGCACCATCCTGTGCAATTTAATTGGCATTCAGTGGGTTGATAAATGGATTGGCTTAATGAGACAATATACGTGACATATGCAGGACTCTCCTGAGGAATAAGATTCATTTTTGCACTTCACACATCAACATGCTACAGATACCAATGCAGTCACCTCCAGCAGCTGTGCTATAACCAATGACATGCCTTCCACTGTGTTGACCAATATCTCTGCTCTCTCTCAAACTAGCTTTACATCATTTTCGATTTAAGTGTTTTCCTTTCTTAATTTTTTTCATTATCTTTCTGATTGCAAAAATAAAGCAAGATACTGTAACTGCCTTTTAAAGTTTCTCTATAGTATAATATTGACCTTTTTTTTCTGGTAGAAATCAACAGCCTATCTTCATAGCTTTCTGAGCATTTGCCTCCATGTTTAGAAAAAAGTTTTAGTTGTAGTTTGAGTATAGTATAAATAAAAATACTCAGCAAATATCAATGTTATGTAGTTTTGAATGACTATGAGTAAGCATGACCCATTCTCCTCAAAGGCTAATTTGCAAGGATGAATTAAATTTGTATTGGAGCCATCTATGGATCGAGCGTGGAGATGAGGATCCAATTTTGCCTTTGTTAAGAATGAAAAAAAGAATATCAGTAACATCAAGGATCTGGTTCACTGTTTAAAAAACAGTAGTTTTATGGTAGATCTTGAAATTCTGCCTCTCATATGTAACTATGAATGTAATCAATGTTCTTTGATATTTTTCGCAGTCCTGCCTGTTGGGGTTATAGATCATTTAAGCATTCCAGAGAGATAATCTGTCTTGCATGGACAAGAGAGATAGGCATCCAGCTTTCTGGTATTTTACAAAGACTTGGAAAACAGAGACAGAAAACATTAGCCCACTTACACAAGACACACAACAGACAGTTTCTTAGCTTAAAAGTGTACATTATTCTAGAAAAAAGTTCAATATAATCAAATCCTCAGTCATCATTCCTATCAGGATAATGAAGATAAAATGCAAATAGTTTTATTGGTCTTTCTGCTCTGGTGCAATTCTGAAGGCCAGATTCAGATGTTTTAAGTGAACAGGTTGTTTATCAAAATATAGAAAGGAATCACTACCAAAGAGCCCGAAAAATTTGTCAAAATCGTATTGGCAATTCTCTGTATTCATGAGGAAAACTGAGAGCCAGAGCACTCTTTGCCTGTCTTGCCCCATAGAGACTGGGTAAGGATTTTCAAAGGAACCTTAAGGAATGAGGAGCCAAACTCCTGCTGAATGTACATGCATATTAATATGTTAAATTCCTTATTTCGGTTGGAAACAAAGGCTAGTCCACACAAACAAGAATGTACAGAATACTGTATGGGAACTGTATGGAATACACACTATGGGAACGGCCCCTGCTTCAACTTGGAAAAGAAAATTTGGCAGAAGTAAAGAGGTGAGCGAGACTGCAGCTGCTGCTGCTGAGCTGTGCTCTGGGCCGTCACAGTACCTGCCGCTGGCTTCTTGTCCATGAGGTGGAAGAAACCCACGTGTCACTGCCTCGGATTTCAACTGGGTGCCAGTTTGATGCTTGCAATTCTGCTCTAAGGAAAGCCTCATACATGCAAATAAGCCCAAGGAAACTAAAAAATGAAACGGTGTGTGACAGTTTCTAATTACTGCGTAAAAACAACATATGGAAACTTCATTGTCCATTTCATCCCTCAACATGTACTATCAAGTTAGATTTCTTTTGCTCAATCATTCTCTCTAGAGCATTTGGAGCTATTTCACTTGTATTATATGAAGAAAAACAGCACTTGATATGAGCAGTGTGATGGTTTTACTTTCTCTGTCCAAGCTCATTAATCTCATGGAGGGTTTAAAAACCCCAACAGCCTTACTGGGTTGGCAGAAATTGCGGTTTTCCAAAAAAGGAATAATTTCAAAATTCTTTTTCAGAAATATTCCATTCATTGTAATGAATCATATTTGAAACAGCATGAACATTGAGAAACAGGAGAATAACTTAGTATTTAAACATAGTCATGGTAAATGTTAACAAGTAGAGAAGTAGAGAACATCACTTACTGATTTGTGTTGACGGAGTGAATAATTGTAGATCAGTGAAGGAATCTTAAGTAAGACTTTTTGTTATGTACAATTGAATAGGAGGATGTATTCTTCCAAGCTTTTAAGTGTTTCCTCCAGGATTTCTAAGTGAAATATTTGTAATGGAAGCATAAGAGAAAATTTAAAAGATATGGTTGGGTCAAAGAAACAAAGCATACACTGAAGTTCCATTTACTATGAGCAAAAGTCTTTCAGCCTTCCCTATCAAGCCCTGTGGCCACAGAAGCAGAGTCAGTTAATGAATCAGAAAAAAGCTGGTTACCAGATGTCCTTACTTATTAACACACACATTGCATTCTGTAATGGCATTCACTAAACAATCTGTGTGGAGCAGACTCTGCTCTGTTTAAAGTCCTTTTTTCAAAAAAAGACACTTCTAACTTTTCTTCCTCTGTGATTGATTTCAGGATAGCTGTTGTTTAAGATGCTGCCAGGCATTTCGTCTAATTGAAATTTCTCCAACTTTCTGAAGGTTCCTGAGGTACCTAGCAAAAAACAAAACTGTTTTTAGCATTTATTCTTTTACCCTTTCTTCTAAAATGATAATGAAATAAGATAAAATAAATTAAAAAATATTAACTTAAAAGCAAAGCAGGAGAGAAACCAATTCTCTTTGATTGGTTTCCACTGCTGCTAATTTTAATGCCACCCATTGTTCAGCTCTGCAGTCTAATTTTATGTTAATATCCTGAAAGTTGTCAAATCTTGGCAAAACCTATGCATAAATTACACAGAAAGTAGCTCACAGGAGGGGGAAAGTAATGACTGTCATGGTTAGCCAAACCCATTAATAGTCTGACAAGCAATAACCCAAGAGCTCTGGTCAACTGCTGCAGACATCTGTGAAACTTTTGCAATTAATTTTTTTTGGAGGAGGTATCAGCTGTGAAATAGCACATAAGTGACTGATTATTATCAGCTCTGCTGGTGAGGGCAGAACTGATCAACTCCAAGCGTTCATCCTTCTACTACAGACTTATTGTTTTATGAATATAAAAGTTTTATTTTTCTAAATTTTTTGAGGCACACTAATCTCCAGAAAGGGAAAAGGAGGGGTAGTTATACATGAGTAGCACTTTACATAATCTTTCACATCAGCAGTTTTCAAAGAACTTTTCATAGGTCATTAGCATTGTCTCTGTCTATAAAGTGGAGAAACTGAGGCAGAGTTAATGTCTGTGTGTTCATGAACATGACAGAAGATGAGAGAAAGTGAGAAATAAACAGAGAGATTTCCCTGAAGTCAGATATTAAGCCACAGATACCTCTGCCATGTCAGGCAGTGCTCTATAAAACTGTATGGTGACCTATTTAAAAGCTGGAAAGATCACACTGTGATGAAGACAATGTACCTATTTGGTCAATTTTTTGATCAAATACATTCCCCTGAATTCTTGTTTTTAGACTGAAGGGTCAGCTGAGATCTGTTCTATGATTCCTCATGAGTCCAAAGTTTTCAGTGGCACTAAGGCTTTGGGGGAAAGTGCTTTATAATTGGGTTGACTTGGTAGAGGTCTGTTGCATAAAAGTACAGGCCTGTTAAAATTGAAAATGCATATATTTTAGTTTCTGCATTAATACCTAACATGACTGACATGCTCCCAAGTAGCACCTGGATCTGAAAAGAAGAGTGAATTTGCCCTGTTGCATTATTGTGCCTGGTTTTTTCTCCTTCTGTTTATATAGTCTAAAATCCTGATAAGCATTTGTCACTAATAAACTGTATTTTTATCTTTAGCAGGATACCATTACTGGGAGCTTTGAGTGAATTAAATGCTACATACTCCCTTAAAAGCTTTTTCTTGTGCAAGAAAATTCTGTTTTCCTCTAAGTAGATGGTCTGAAATATTGTCTCTGAATTTCTCATTGCCACTACAGTACAAAATAATCCAGTAGATGCTAAAACCAAAAGCAAAACCTCTAAAAGTCCTCAGGCACCATGATTTATACAGAATGCTGTACCCCTAAAGAAAATAATTGCTCTCACCAGTACTAATGAATAGATAATTAACATGATAAATACATAGGGTATATAAAAGTGCAGCAATATCTTAGTTTTGACTATGATACAGACCTTGTGTGCTACTGTAACACAGCCATTACATTCCAGATCTTTCATTCTCATACTTTGTTTTTTTATTCTCTATCTTGAATTGTGCTAAAGTTTAGTGGACAAAACAGAATAAGTAGACATTTTAAGATGTATTCTGAAAAAATCCAAATGTTATTCAAAGAATAGGATTTTTTAAACCAAACTTACCTTGGAAAACACAAGAAAAAGGGACATGCTAAATGTAGCACATAAACTGATGCCCACAGTCTGGAAAACAAGTTTGCTACTGCCTTGGGACACATAATTTTTAGAAATAATGGACCATTTGGCAGTTCTGCACATGTCACCAAGCATGCTTGGAAACACCATGGGCTTTGCTTTATTAATATACATGATTTGAAATAAATTCCCTCTGAAATGCTAGAGAAATCCTCAAAACAACTAATTCATGTGACCTTTCTTTGTTTAAGACAGCCTTAACGCTCAGGCTGTACTGTACTTTTGAAAAAGATAGATATTAACCAGTCTACTGTTTTTCATCCCCAAACTCTGGTGGAAAGCAGTTCTTTGGGATACATTGCAGTGCATAGATGGGAAACTAGAAGTGGGGATTTACTTGGGGTGTTGCATCATTCCAGTTAGAAGAAAGATAAAAGGGAAACAAATCTTTGATGTTGATTCTGTAGCCACTTCAAACTGAGTTTAGCAGACCTTCCCACCTCAATGAGGCTGTTTCTAAGAGGATACCACACACTGCCTTTTTTAGAAGGGTCCTTGAAAAGAACCTGAACAGCAGCAGTGGCAGTGGAGAGTTCAGACACTTTCCACAGTGCTGCAGTCAATGCAGTCCTGGGAGTCCTAAAGGTGAATGTAATCAGTACAGGCAAAAGAATTACTTCGGTGCCAGAAAACTCTGCTTTCTAATTCCAGCCATATCCACGGTGCAGCAAAGCGGATGAGAGGCCATACCCCTTCTCACAGATAATTTCTAGGAGCTTTAGCCCTGTGGAGTCCTGTCATTCCATGAGTACAATCTCTGCAATTGTGTTCGACCCTGCACAGAGACTGAATGCCTGAAGGTGCCCTTCTGCCCTTGTGTATCGCTGCAGACATGGACACAATTTAGCTTTTAGTTCCCTGACACCGAGCTGATCAGTGTAATTCAAAAGCATCTTTTCTCTTGGCCATGGGTTATTTGGAGGAGAAGGATTTGAAGAGCCCCCTTTTTTGCCCTTTGGCACGTAAAATTCAATAGAATGTTTAGGTTGGACAAGGGCCTGCTCAGAATTAATGCACTTTTTTGAGAAATTTATTAATAAGTTAAACCTATGCATTTTTTCTTTTTCAGTTAGTTTGTATGTAACTACAAAGCAGGAAAATGAAGAAATGAGATAAAAATAAACTAGCATGGACAAGGTCAGAAGGAATATCAGGTTTTCCTAGCATTAAGAAGATGAGAGAAGGGGATATTACATTTTAAAAATTTGGTTATTTAAACTATATAGTTGTTGTTTTCCCACTTTCCACATTTCTTCCTTTTCATGAAGAGAAAGTCAAAATTTTGACTTTCTTTTTTGATTCATACTGATTATTTCTACATCAGTAAATTAAACTTTCTTATGACTGTTCTTTGGCATATGGTGCAGACTGGCTCATATCCATGTCATGAAACTGTCTCACTGTCCAAGGGGTGTTTGTGTTCATGCTACCTATGGGGAAAAGTCCTTGTGAATTGTTTGGAACTGCTGTAGCTGGGAAAAGCCAGGAGTGTGTCAGGGACTCTTCTAACAATTTAACAGTGTACACAATCAAATTCCAGTGCCTGGAAGCATTTCCCTGGCTCTTTTAAATCTACTAGTCTAGACACAGCTACTGTGGTCAAAATCTGCTTCCCCTTTTCACGTAAATAGCTCCAGTGAAGTCAGCTGTGAGATTGGCTGTAAAACAAGAATTCTGTTTTGCAAATGATTTCAAGCATTTGGCCGTGATTCTACATTGGGGAAAAAGAAAACAACCCACAACCTTGAGCTTTCAAATTTTTAAAATTAAACAACATAACTGAGAACTATCCAAATAACCAAGTGGCCAATATGTTCATCTAGAATGTAGGGGCTCATGTTGAAATCTCTATCTTCTCTAGGTGAGAAAGCCCTGTCATATTCCTGATGAGTTTGGGAATCCAACATATCAGGAATTCAGTACATCATCAATCCCAGCTCTCCAAATTATTTTCTTTCTTATATTAGCAAGAAAGCTTACCCTGAAGCTGAGGAAATTCCAATACTGAAATATTTTTACTGTGGAAAAAGTGTTTTGTTAAAGATATCCTGGTAATTTACGGGATGTGATTCCAGAAGTTCAAAAAAAAAACAAACAAAAAAAAACCCCCAAAAAACAAATGCACAAAACAATCCCCACTGCCAATCAGCTCAACTTAGTGGTGGCTAAGACACTTGCCTAAGCAATGTCTCATTCCAGAACTCAGGAGTTCAGGTGGGTCAGGAATTTTCTCAAACAAAAGTTTTGTCTTTTGTAACTAAATTAACTTGTACATGAATTTTGTGAAGTAAAAATATGCAAAAATATTATTTTAGGAAAATATTGTGGAGAATTTATTGTTCTTTTCAAGTATAAAATGTTGAGCCCTTGTTTTGAAAATGTTTTCATTTGACTTTCATCTCATAGAATAAAATTAGAAAATAAGTATACTATATATATTCATACTAAAAATCTAAACTAACCAAAACATTTTGTGTCTTGGGTCCGAATATGTTATTTTGATTCTTGCTTGAAAAATCAGTATTTTTAGTTTACACCTTTTATCCCCAAACGAAAAATACAATCTATCCCAGCTTTAATAAAGTCCTTTTTAACTGTAGTATAGAGTTTGTGTATAAAGCTAATTTTCTGGAAAAATAATGAGTGAAAGAATATTTGTTATAATTCTCTGGAAGATATTTTTAATATAATTCATCTCTTGCTGGACATGCATTTTCATTATGGTTTTCCATGTGTAATTTCAGATTCATATTTGTTTACTTCAATTGTTTTCTATATCATCTCTCTATAGAAAGAAGAAAGAGATATGCCACAACCATAATATTTTGAAAAAAAGACAATATTTAATTGAAGAAATACCTCTAAATAGAATATTATTTGCTTCAAATTAGTTTAAACAGCACATCCTGGATACAACTGACCATGCATTGACACTAACTGGAGACACTTTGAAACAGAGGCTGTTGGACTCATACAAAAGCCTCATAGATACAAACTACATACAATTCATCCATAGTCACATATTAAATTCTGTTTGATCAATGACATTAGCCTTATCTTTTTGGATCTTTTGGGATTTTACAGTATTAACTGTAAACTAATGCACATCCCCCTGCACCTTGCACCAAGCTGTTGCTGACCACACTGCTAAAGCAGTCAGAACACAACCTGTACAGCCCTACTGGTGCTGAGGTATGTGCTGTGGCTGCATTCAGCAAAGACTTGCAGAGAGGCTGTGCATGACAGCTCGCTCTCCATAGGCATGGGACCCCTCACCCCAGGATAAAAGAAGGCAGTATGTCTACTAAATTTACTGGTTAGGTGAAGGACTTACAGCATGTGATGGAGGAAAAACGAGGTGAAACCCTTGAGCAGAGAGCACAGAAAAGGAAGTGCTGTGTTTCAAGCTATTCAGTTGTCTGATTCATAGAGAAGAGGGGAAGGAGATCTTGCTCATTGGCACAATTGTATGCTATTTGTTCCCCAGATAAAGAGCTGGCTGATGGGCACCCACAAATCCCTCCCTTAATACACAGGTCAGCTGATTCGTCGGAGCCCTTCTAGAGTCAGGCATTTTATTGACACCTGCATCCAAAGAGAGAGGATGATGGTTGGATATGAAAGACTTGGAGAGCAACAACTCTCCAAGGGCTCCCCACAGCAACCCCCAGCACTGGAGAGGATCAGGATGTTACAGTAGCCACACAGAGGCTGCTTCTTTGCAGACAGCTGGGGACAGAGCCAAAACCAAATCTGAAAGAACTATCAGCAGCTTTTTCTGCTTCAAGTCCTTTCCTTATGCACATGATTTTAAACTCATGTCCTTGTTCTATAATATGATCCTGCTGTATTTCACATCATTCTATGCAAAGTTATGAATGATTCAGAGAAAAATACCCACTGAACCCTATGATGTTTGTCACTGGCAGCAGTGTAGACTAAGTTGATGAGTTCTGACTTGTAACTGATCTCAGTTAACAAAATACATAAAACAAACCGATAATCCATTTACATTCTAGTACAGGACTTTCAGAATAAAAATGCAGGTTGGATTGAAAAAATGTCAATCATCTTTGGAGAAGGCTTAAAGGCTTATGTTTTCTTCATTATTTTGTATAAAAATACTGAGAAATCCAAATAATACTGTGAAATGGAAATACTTTGGAAGGAAGTATCTATCATTAAAAGCAAAACAGAAAAGCTGAAATATCAAGGTTACCTACATTACAGCTAGAATGAATGCACAGTGTCTTAACAGCACCCTAACATTTTGATTTTCTTATTTCACAAATGAAGATGTATTATAGCTTCTGGAACTAGTATATTGATTGATTCATAGTCACCATCTCTAGGAATAACTGTATAAGTATCAGAACTATTTTTACATTTTCAAAATACAACTGTCAGGTATATTTTAATATTTAAAATATTTGAGATCAGGTGCTCTCAAGTACTCAGCCTCAGTCTACTACAATTTAGTAATGTTTGACTCAACTTACATGATGACAATTGAAAACAGAATTAGATTGTCTTACTACACAGTTACATACTTTTTCCTCAAACTTATGAATGATAAGCAAATCTAACTAAGGTCTATTTCAGGCTTTACTACTAAACAGTAGCTACCTTGCTTGCTTTTCGTCTGTCATTCCAATTCTCATTTATTTCTTATATATATGTATATCTTTATTAATTATTGTTTAATTCATCAGATCAGAATGAATAATTTTTATCCTCAAGGTCACTAAAGGCATATTCAAATTTGATGTTTGTTTTTTGGGTTCAACTGTAGGTTTTGAAATGTCTGAGAAGGATTATGTCTCTACAAGCTTGTTTATCAATAATTTTCAGACTGATATGTTTTTAATTATTAAAATTTAAAAGGGCCATGATTCAATACATATTTTATGATATATGTGTTTCCAAGTAAAATATTATGATTTGGGGATGTGGATCTCAAGAACTTCAATCTGAAGTTAATCTTTGTAAATCAGGCTAGAATGGATTAAAATGCAAGAAAGGAAAAACCTTACTACAGGTTAATGAAATGGACTGAATCTAATCCAAAAGAAACTAAGTGATTATAAATTGAAGATTACTGCAGAATAAGTCCTCTGTAATCCTTCTATAGTTGACATTGGATGTGTGACTTTCTAAAGGCAGGTCTATTAGAGTTTAATTCCTTCGGTGTTTTTTTTTTATTATTTTCTAGAGCACTGAATTGTCTTATATAACTAGTTCACTGCAGTTTTTATAGGATTTAAAAAATCCTTTTCCACTTTGGCTATAACTCATAGAGAAATATATATCTTGATTATTTTTAAGAAGAGAATTGAATATTTTTTTATTTTTTTATTTTTAAAAGCAAGAAATTTCTTTTCCAACATCTCTCCCCACATTTCTCACCTAAGCAAGTTAAAAGCATAAGTTACTATAATGGAATCTTTTACATGTCTGGTTTTGATTCCAAAAACTCCCACCAGGTTGGATGGGTTGGATGGGGTGCTGTTGGCCATGTTTGCAGTAGGACACACCACTGGCACATGCTCATGTTGCATCCTTTCAGGTCCCAGAGCTTCTTCCACAGACTTGCTCTCAAGCCTGCTGAATTGCAGCAAATCTGATCCTTCACTCATACAAATTTCAGGGAAAATAAATAATGGATTTATTAATGGTATTCTCATTGAATGTTAATGGATGAGGAGAAGCTTTTAATAATTCAAGAAAAATTGGCATTCATTAAAGAAGAAGATAAAGAGTAACAGGGGTTTTGTACAACACTAGACCAGCAGTGCCACATCTCATTCTTAACAGATCAGTACAATCGACTGATTGCATTGAAGCTAAAGTCAGAGTGGTTAACAGCCAAAAATATCTTTCAACTATAACTGTGTATTTTGAAAGATCATATAAATTAATGTAAATTCTTGCTCTAACAGAAAAGTTAGCAACATAATTATTAGACAAAATTTTTTACTTTTGATAATAATGCACACACAAACAATGGAGAATTTAGAAAATTCCAACTGAGAAGAAACTTTAATGAATTAAAAAATTCTCATTCTAGTTAAGACATAGAATCACAACAAAGCACACATGACTAAGACTGAGATACTGATTTTGTCCTTATTTCTTTGACTATCTGTAATATTCCAGGCAAGATCCTTAACTACTTTATTATCTAGCTTCTCCAACTAATAGTTAAGATTATGGTGCTTCATTGTTTTTGCAAGCTGCTTTGTGATAGATCACATGTGTACATATAAAGTGTGCCACATTTGTCTTTATTACTTTTCATTTCTGTTGCAGTATATAGTATTTTTGGTAAAGAGATGGTTTTCTTATGAAGGTTAGATTTTAATCCACATGGAGCATTGCCTATAATCTGGACAATTTCAACATAACATTGTTGGCAGCATATGTTAGTAGAAACACAATTTGACATTCTCAATCGTTTGGAGAATTTGCAGAATGTATCCTTCTGGATGTCCAGAAACTTTATTCCCCATGCTCCAGAAATTCTGTAGCTATTTTGAAGATGCAAGGAGGAAAAAAGAAGACACTGTTATAAAGGTAAGTTAAACTGCTCCTTTCTTTCATCTAAGTGAAGATTTTATAAACAACGAATACAGAATGGATTTATAAATAAGGATTTATAAACAAGGAATACATATTATAATAAAAAGTAATCCAGAGTCCACTAATATCTGTGACACTCATAAGAGGAAACATTTCCTTGCTTAATCCAGTGAAATTTCTAAAAATGATGGCTCTTTCCAGTCTGCTTAATGTAGTCTAGTCCTCCACAGCAATCAAACAGGCTTTGTATCATCAGAGGAAATATTTCTTCCTGGTCTTAAGGTGTTGGGATTAGTCTGAAGGGCAGTCATTAGGAATTTAATCTCCCCAGTATTCTCTAACTGGACTTTTAATGCAAAGACATAACTAACTTCCTGTACATCAGTAAGCTCATTGACACAATAAAGCAACAACACATTAAGCACTTTAAATCTCTAGGGCAACAGACATGGTGATGGATGGCTCATACACAACTAGTTAGCCCCTGAGTAATCAAGGGAAATAAACTTTAAAGTGAGAGTGGCTATATTCTACATTAGAAACTCTCACACCTGCAATTGACTTAATGACACTTAAGTTAAAAATGTAATGATTTCTTGAAAGTAATCTGTGTCACCCCAGAGTTTCAGTGTTTCACCCCTGATAACGGTCCCCAGTACATTGCATTGGTTAGTCACACCACACCATCTGAGTGCCTGGAGAAGCATGTTCTGCAGCAACATTAGCTTTGTTGTGTTTTATAGATCCCTCTCCCTCAGCAGCAATACTGCTGTGGCATCCATAGTCATCTTAAGGCACAGAACAAAATTTTGTCATCTGCAGAATCAAATGTGAATGGGTATTACTGTACTACTTACTTAGTTATCATGTGTCCTCCATTACATCTTTCAATATTTAAAAAATGTCCCTGACATGATGTTCCTTCATTTGATATAATTTATTGCAATCTCTTGTGTACTTTGTGTGCTTTTAGTCTGTTTTACAAAGTATGAGAACAAATCTCCTTGCCTCAAGTTTATACTAACATAACCCAAGAGAAGGCTTGTCCTATTTTATTGGTAATCCCTGTTATTTCTTTAGAAGACCGAATCCCAAAGCTGCTTCATTGGAAGGGCAGAAAAGACGATTCCATCTGATCACATCATATACCTGATCTCTATTTAACCTACTACTTTATCCCAAGAACTGTAGGTTTGAAGAATTCTTTGAAATGGGTCAATCTATTTTGCACACTTATGTTTTCTGTTGTCACTCTACAGTCATCAACAACCTTAAGTAACCCCTGAGCAAATTCCAGGAAATGGATTTTTTTTTCTCTGTTTTTCCTCTCTACCTTTTTTTTTTAATTTTTAAATTTTTTTATTTATGCAATTACTCCAATTATTTAACTTCTTCTCTTGAAGCATCTCTTAAATGATACTTCCTTACACACAGAGAGACACAAAAATATATATTTATGCACTGCCAAGGCACTGCTTGGGACTGAGTAAAATCATAAACAGGATAGCATCTACAGATTAAAACTGTTCTTAAGAATTATGGTCAAAAAAAAGGAATTGTTCCTGCTTTAAAAAAAGGTTATGAACTGTATTAATTGTTTGGGATGAATTTAACATAACTCAGAGGGTTGTGAAATGGTTGGAAGCTCTCTCTTTACCTACCAAGGTTAATCTTAAAAGAATTGATTAAATGCCTCCATAGCATATTTTGCTGCATCGAACATGGTATTTGAATCCTCCATCATTTACAGACATGCTTGGCTACTCAGGACATAAAAGATTTTTTTTGTTGTAGAGTCAGAGAACAGTAATTTACAAAACACAGGAAACCTACCTAAGGTTTTGTGTCTCAGAGTGGAAGATCATCCATGATCTGAGTTTTAAAAGAGAAGACAAATTAAGGGATAGTGCTGAATTCCTGAGATGGATCTGACTTAATTTAGGCTGTACGGTTATGAATGCAAGGAAATTTTCAGTTTCCTGAACTTTTAGGCTGTTTTTCTCAGTGAAAAAAAATGAAAATATAAGTTATATGACAAGAAATAAGAGTTCTGGTTAAGGCACTGTTTTAAAAATATCCAGAAACATAGTGAGTTTTGAAGATACATAAACTTTTATGAGAGTAAACATGAATCTACAGTCCTTGGAAGTCCAGGCTTTTTTGTTACTAATATATCTCATGACCTTGCCCACACAACATTTTTACATGCACTATCATTAATCATTAGCACTATTAGAGATACAGCACAATATAATTAAATTAATCTCAATTTACTAAAACATTAACATACAAACAGCTACCAAGTTTGTTAAATCACAATGCTATGACAAATTGACTAAAACTCATGATCAGTATAACAAACAATATAACTGAAGTTTAAACATATTTCTATGCATTTCTTTTTTGGAAAAAATAGATCAGGTTATTGACTATGGTGACATTTTATTTTGTGATTAATTTTAAAACAACATTGTAAAAACTATAAACTCATTTTAATTTGACAAGCGTTTGGTAATTAATTTTCAAACAATGCTATGGGAATCTAAGAAGCACTCTTCATTTGACATGTATTTTATAATTTATTTTAAAACAATGCTGCACAAATCTGCAAAGGCATTATTCATTTGAGAGTTCATTAATTATGCAAATGAGTTGCAATTAACAAATCTGTTCTGAGGATGGCATTTGCATAATAATGAACTTCATGTTTGTGACATTATTTAATAAGATACCTTTGTGCATTTTTAAACAAAACACCCTTGTGAATACTTCAGTTAAAAATGGACAACAAGTCAGTAACATTAAAAGCCAAAATACTACCAAGAGCAGTATCACTAAAATAATTCAAATTGCCTAAGCTCTCAGTAATAAAAAGGGATATAAAAGCTGATTCTTTTATTAACCTCTCCCTTCCAAAACATGGACTTTATTTTTCATTCATGGCGTTTTCAAAACGGTGCTTAAGAAATGACATTGGGAAAGAACCGGTATTTATCAAGACAGCTGGAAATAAACAAATGAATGCAAACTCCTATTTAGCATTGCTGCTCTGTGGCATAGATTGAGTCCATGACTATGCGATGACGGGTTTTATTACAATCTTATATGCAGCATGCGAGCCAAAACTCTAGTGATGATCTTTTGCTGATTGTACGCTTAGCAAATGGTAGCAGCATCAAAAACATACTTTGGGCTAAACGTTCTTGCTAAAGGAGAATGGTTAATTAAAGCCCTTTTTTTTCCACTAGTGCAGCAGTGAGTTGCAGCTCATTGCAGCCAGAGATCTGTTCCCACACATCCCACGCAGAGCTTAGTGCAGCAAAGTTTTTAGGGCAATGGAGACCTGCATGGTAACTGGAGGCAAGACTGTCAGTGTGAAGAAAAGGGACTTCAGTCAATCATGAAGCCTTTGTGGTACCTATTTTTGTGTTTAGCCCAAGACAGTGTTGCTTGGCAACGCTCTGGCAGAGTCTTGGTCCTCTGATGGGAGATGAGAGGCAATGAATCAGTGACGCGACTGATAAATTCACAGTGGCACCTTCGAGGTGCATTGCCTGCAAGCTCAGAAGGCTGGAAATCCTTAGATAGGGCTTCCAACCTTCCCTAGTGCCAGTGACTCTTCTCTGGTATTTCTTATATTTATTATTATGCCATCTGTAACTGGTGAGGAATTGTTGTGGTGCAGAGCTGTGTGTGAATTCTCCTGGACTCAGTCAAGTGCTTTGAAATGCATGTGACAGCAGCTTTCACCTGAGAAAGTAAGTAAAATATTCAATAAAGGAAGGCAAAACCAGGATAAAGATATATAGAAAAAGACGAAAAAAATACCTGCAGAAAGTTGCATCTCCAAACTCTTCAGTACTTGGAGAAAACTTAATTAGCTATTTTTGACAGAAAAGTTAAAAGTAATGAGCAGGAGAGGGAAAAGGAGAGTGTATGAGAAACCTTTTTATGAAAAGATTTGACTGATGTTATGTTCTTATTTATGGTTACACTCAGGGAAGTCCAAGATAGTGATTTTATTAACATTAACATTTATAGTAGTGCCAAGGAATTTCAACTGAGAATGACACTACTTGTGACAGACAATATATGGGAACCTCCCATCTGGGAGAACTTACAGTTGAATAGGCAAGGTAGAGAGACGACTTGGGCAGGAGGGGATAAAGCAGACAAAACAACAGCATTTTGAGATGTCACATCAAAATCACAACACTTCTGTTCATACCTTTAAAAACTTCAAAGAGATGAGATTTTATTAGGAGACAAAGACAGTATGGAGAGGGGAGACGAGATGTGAATGGAAGGGTGAGGCAGAATAAAGTGATGGAATCAAAGGGTTTCAAAAAAGGGACCACATGTACTTGATAAGTGTTCAAAAGTCATTCTTCTTGGCAACATCTGGAGAAGGTACCTGCTGCAGCTGTTCCTTCTCAGCTCCTTCTAGGCGGCCATTAGCTGATGTCAACAGCAAGTTCTGTGGTTTTTAGTTTTATTTCTGTTACCCAGAGGCCCAATGGCTAAGGTTTGGCATCTACAAAAGACCTCTGTATTAACATTTTCATTTCAGAGGGTGTTGCAGTGATTCCAGTCTTCAAGGTATCCTGAACTAGTATGGGAAGAGAGAGCATGTTGGCTCTTCTGTGTGAAAAATTGAACAGGAGTTATCCCTTAGTACAAAGTTAGCAGGGGAAGAACTTTTAACAACCCAAATGTCTGTTATTTTACATTAGGCGTCAATAGGTGACAGATTGAAAAGTAACAACTAGGATCTAGCAGCTCACTGGAATTAATCTATGCTGCTTTATGTGGGCAGTTTACACATGCTTCTTGGTCTTTGTGTCTTTCCCAGCTTACCTCCTCGTAGCTTGAACAGGGCTTTTGGATGCTCTTTTAGTCAGCCAGTGATGTGCCATCTCCATCATTCAGTATTTACGGGGCAAATGGTGACTTTTAGAATCTTTCTGATATTATTAATTGGTATTTTTCTCAAAATGTTCATGTCAGTCAAGTCATTTACTTGATTGTCAAATCAGGATTTAGTGCAATTTTCTCTTTGTTTTGAGATATCTCTTCAGGTGGGATTTCCACTTTATACTGGGACAATAAGTGGAGCAAGTATAAGGGTATCGCTATATTAAGTGCACCATCTTTGGACATTTTAACACATTCACAGATGTCTTGGTTCATAAAACAGTTGGGAAGCCTTTGCTGTACTATGCAAATTTGAGATACTATTGCTACTATTAAATAATAACTAAGGATCCTCTCCTTTGTGTTTTGAAATATCATTAAGAGGGTAGCAACTGTTCATATAATTTTGCCACACACAGAGAGTGAAAACCCAGTCTTACATGTATATTCTTTTATTTGTATTGATCATCCATAAAATATTGCACTCAGAAAATGCTTATATTTCTTTTTATCTTAGTTGCTTTTATGAATTCAACTTTTGCAGTTAACTCAGTCTACATCTGTATAACTAGACCTCAATAGAGATGTTCTTGATGTGTGACACTTTTATTTTTGTTTTACCAAAGTAAAATTTTAGTGCTTTGTAAAAGAAGTAGAATCTAATTCAAGTTCAGTCTAAAATGCATGTTTATCATTAAAATACTATTGCACCATTGGATCAAGCAGTGAGGTTTGATATTTGCTCAAGAACAGAGTAAAACTGGACGTGATTTTCAGATTTCTGTAATTGTTGATAAATATGAATCTTCTTCCTACATAGAGAACATATTTCTTAAAATTAATTTGTAGACAGAAGGAAATAACATGCAATTAGATCATATAAACATTCATTATTTCATGTAAAATAATTAATAGCTCAGCAATTGCTGTAGGAAAATGTATTACCGCTAGTCAGTTCTTGTTCAATTTTCCTTTATATGAGTCAAACACTGGGTAAGTCCAGAAGCACTTGGGACAAATTGTATTTCCTAAAGTCTCTCCAGATGAAAGCATGACAGGAGTAGCCAACTGATACAATATTGAACAGCACTGGAGATTAAAAGGAACTGCTATATCTCAAAATCCCAAACCAGTGAAGTTAATCTTTTGCTCTTATTTCATAGCATTTATTATATCCATCTTATATGTCTCTATTGAAACTTTATTGTCAATTCTCAGTGTCTTGGGAGCTTGATTAACTTTGAGAACAGAGAACAGGTGCTTTTGTAACAGCCACTGATGTGAAAATCTTCAGCAAGAGACTAATGGTCTGAATACACACTGTTCTGGAGGTGCTTTGTTCTGCAGATTCTCAGGGATAGTTTACTTGGAAAAGGTTTGCAGAACTGGACTGAAGAACTGCCCAAGGGGAACAGAGGGCTGCGGTGCTAATCAATTGTCCTAAATCTTACAAAAAAAGCCAAAACAGTTTTATGAAGACAGACAACATACACTATAAAAAGAATAGGTGCATAAAGCACTGGTATTCTTAAATAGGTACCGGGCTGCAGGTGTCCACAACATTTTTGGCGTTTCCTTACTGCCCACAATGGAGACTACTAAGAACCATATTGGCACTGAATATTAATACAGATGGGCACAGCCTATGCTACAACAAAAAATGATCCACTTTTGTAAATTATGTAACATTGTTATTAGTAGCTATATCCTGTCTACTGTGATAACACCATAGCAGAAACACAGGTTTCAAGGAAGCTGCTGTGGAAACAAAGTCCATGGTTTCTGTAAGCTCCTGGGGAAAAGGAACTGAAAGGTTAAAGCTGAGGCTCTATAGTGAGTTGACCATTTGATTGTAGCCTCTGGCATATTTCTACTGTGTCTCACTCCCAACTACTGACCTTTCTGCTGTTAGATAGTGGAATCTCCTAGTTGTCCTATATTTAACAGCACTGCAAAGACCAGCCAGCAGTTTAGCACCAGAAAGTACTGTGAACTGGTTTTGTTTACTAGCTAGCAGTGTCCTAAATCTGAGGAAGTGATGTTTATAAAATATAAGATACAAATAACTGAATTTCTCCTTCTACGGATAAAGAGACCCTTTTCACTGGTTTATGCTATCCTTTCATTTGTGCTGAGACTAAAGGACAAATCCCCCTAGAATAATTGAATTTTATTTTGTACTGTCTTCCTCCTATGTATTGGCAATTTAATTAACATTTTCAAAGATTTAAAAGCAATAGATACACTAAAACATTTGGAAAGACTTTGTTTTTCTCTTATGTGCTCCTGAGCTCTTAGGTATTTCAAATGCTTGCTACTTTGAAGTGAATGTATACCAGAGAGTACAATGAATCTTACTGGTGTGTACGTATATTTGTATAAGATCCCCTTGAAAACTAAACATTGGGTGAAGCAAACAATCCTGACCACATCCCATTTTTGACCTTTCAATCATTTCTAAATGCTGACTTGCTGTAGCACCAGGAGGTGCTATTTTTGACCAATCTGTGTATAACCATGAGCTGAATAATTGACAAGGGAAGAAACAAACAGCGTGCTGTGTTTTTGTGAAAGGACGTACAGAGACTGAACCCAGGAGGGATAGGCCCAGTAGCAGCAGTGGTCTTGTTGGCGAGACAGTTTTTCTGCATTATTCTGTAAATTTCTGTAACACCCATTCACAAGTAGCCTCTGAGCCAATGGAAAATTCCTACAAACATGAAGGTTCAGAGTGAGGTATTGCCTGATTTAAATGATATCCTTGCTCCAGTTTACTCTCTGGCTATAATGTTCTCCAGTATTTACACAAGTTTCTGTTAAGTTAAAGCTCTCTCTTTTAGTTTTTTTTACCAGATATTTTTCTACTTGCTTGACCATCACACTGTGTTTTGTCCAACACATCATAAGTGTAAGAGAGATTCTTCATGCACAGGTTGAGTTTGACTCTGCAGCATCGCATAAATGATCCTCTGTGCCATATAGTGACTGTTTTAACTGGATTCTGCCAGAGCTTCTTTGTGGAGCAAAGGAGGTAGCAGAAGGAAATACCCCTTTCTTTTGTACTCTCACAGTCTGTTCTTCCCAGTCCAGATCTGTAAGTATATAGGCTTGGCTCTGGGCAATAGTTAAATGGGAAAAGTACATTCTTTGGTCTTTCTAGTACATGCATTCTTTGTGTTGGGTAATTTTAGGCACAAAAACTTGTCATCAGACTTGCTCACTTGCAGAGTGTGTTATTTCCTTCTGGGATTTCAGTCAGTATCTTCACATCTCTAGTGGTGTCAGTGCCATAGTTTTTATCACTCCCATAGTACTTATCTTGCTTAAGTATTAACTTTTATATAAAATATAAAATATATTAAACCTTCTTTTCCTGCTCTTTTCCATCTCTAATAATTCTTTCCTAATGTGACCATTTCCAACCACATTATCCTTTCTTCTTAGGACCATTGCACCTGTGTAACCATTGAGAGCTTGGTTGAAACCTGTCTTATCCAACCAGACAGTGTTCTTAGAGGCTGTATAAATGTGTGTTTTGATTACAGTGAATTAAGCTGACCTATAAAATATCTCTTGCTGTTCATTCCCCCAGTTACATGCTTGTTTGTCTCTTCAGGGTGTGCAAAGCTTTTAAAGAAAGACGGGACAACAAATTTTCTAGGTCAGAATAGGTGCTCTGAACATACCATATGTGAGGAGCCTGGCTGGTTTTTTATTTGCAAACATGAGAAAACACAGTGAGTAAGGAAAACCCTGTGTAATAGATTCATATAAGTTGGCTATGTTTAGCCTTCAACTTGAATACTGTTCTATTTGGCTAGTACTAAAAACCAGATAAAAGATAAGGAGACCTAACTACAACTGAAATTAAAGCACCTTTCTACGTTTTATAAATGCCACACATTGAAACACCAGAAGGAGGGGGGCTTTTAATCTTGTTTCCATTCTTTATTAAGATGCTTTGTGTAATTAGTTGCATTTCTATTGGAATAAATGGCAATTTGGAATTCATCCAAATTGAAAACCTAAATGAAAAAGGAGCATTAGTGGTGGATTGCATGCTAAAAGAGGCAAACTTCTCTAGGGCAGATCTGTTCATGCAACTTGGCCCTGCTTAAATAAAATCTATAGAATCCATGTGGAATTTAAGAGGGAATGTAGCACATAGGATGGATGGGAATGCAAAAGAAAACAGATTTTCAGCCAGAAGGGCAATTCACTTATAGTTTAATGAAAACTCCCTAAAACCAGACAGAATTATGTATGCCACGTAGAAAGTTTGTTTTGAAATAAAAAAAAAAGGAAGCCTAAAAATAAATGCAAAAATATGACTGTGTATTTTACATTATTGAATTGAGTGTGTTTCAACGGTGACTGATACAAGGACTTAGTTGCCAAATGAAATTATGCTGTATTCAGGTGACAGCATTATAAAAGTACTCTTGATGCTGCTGTAGGGTATAGTGTGTCACTGCTTCCAATTATAAATTCCACTTTGCAGCTGTTTTTTCGGCCCTTTTAAAGTATTTGAAAGGCATAAAATTTTCACCTATTCATTCAAGCAGTTATGAATTATAAATATTTTTCCTCCTGTCTTTTTTTTTTTTACAGCTAAAGATTTGAAAACACTAATCTGTGATGTACTCTCAGTGCTTTGGGGGGAAATGGGAAATGACTAACTTAGTTTTGTTTGGGGAAGTTGTTATTGATAATGCACATTACCTTTCTGGGGATAAATATTTCATAAAGAGTTTTAGTGCAGAGACTTGTGTGCGTGAACAACAACCACACAGGACATGATGGACTGGAATGCCTCTGAAAGGGCTGTCACAGTCCATTTTGTCAATCTAAGAGCTGGGGTGTGCTTGAATAAAATTAAAAAGTCTCTGTGTTTGTTCAGGTGACATTTTGACTGTAGTATGAATAAGCCACCTAAGGAAAGCAGAGATTATAGAGTCTTGATACTTGATCAGAAATACCTTACTGGTTGGTACTGGTTTTTGTAATGTGCCACATAAACCATGAACTGCTTGCTTGACTTTCAATGTCTAATATTCTCCTTAAAGCTAAGGTAACTGGGCTTTTAGAACATTACCCATGATGGTTTATATGCTAGATGCAAGAGGTATCCAATTGCATATGGATTTAATAGTTCAAATGTTTGTATTATAGCTAAAGACAAAACGAGATGAAATAGTGAAAGTGATTTAAATTTCTCTTTATAGGGAGAGGTGGGAGAAACATTTTCTCTGCTGTTAGAAACCTGAATTACTCCTATGGAAGCCTTATTTTGCTTTCTGCATTGTTTTAAGGAAGCTCTTTTCCTGTGTTTGGCAGTAACAGTAAAGATGCTTTACAGCTCCACAGTTTCTTTTCAAGTTGATTGATCTAATAAGAGTTTTCTATCATTAAATTCTGTAGGCAGACTACAGATCCCTCTTCTACTCAGGCAGCAGGTTTGAAAAGTTTCCTTCCTTCTAATATGTACATGATGGAATCAGCTACAATTTGCCTGAAAATTGAGTCGTTACAAATTTTCAGGGTCTTCTAGAAGATGTTTTTGGAGGTTTATCATTCAAGTACTCCACTTAATTTCACTTCTTGGAAAAAGGACATAAGGTCTACAGTGCTTTGTGATCTATACTAATAAGTTACTTTATTTCTAGTAATAGAATGGATATTAATGCATTTTTCTGGGTGGCTGTTAAATTCACTTACAAAAAAATAAGCCAGTGAGGCAGGCAAATTTATGTTCTGCTCCTTGAGCTTTCAAGATGCAGTTACTTTTACCAAAAGTTATAGCCAGCACTGGATTCTGGACCTAACTCTGCATTCTTTATCCTGTGATCAGCACTTCCTCGCTGGAAACAATAAAACCAGTGAATCTTGAAGACCCTTTGACTATGTATCTTTGTAAAAAAAGATGGCATTGCTACTATTTCCCTGTCAATGTGCTGCTTTCTCAAAACACTTTTCTTAGTACAAATGCATCACATTCATTTCAAAATGAATTATAGTCAGAGTGCTCTCACATAAGCTTAAATTTAGGCTAACCATGAGGAAACCCCAAACTTACAGTATTATCTGTCTATGATACATCAGGCTAAGTGTCATAGCTAGCCATTAGCAATACAAATCGGAAGGCCTTCTTTAACGCGTGAAAGGCCGGAAAGCAAAGCTTGGAAGTTCACAGAAGGCCAAATAACAGATGAACACTTACCCATCCTTTGCTGCCTAGAGAAAAATCAAGTACTTTTTCTTACACTTTCCTCAGTCTGTAGCATGACTAAAATACCACAGAAAAAGTGACAGCAAAAAAATATTCTAAGATATTCTTGAAGATAAGTTTGTCCTGCCCAATTACAATAGAATATGTATAGATAATTAGATCAGTATTCTGATCACTGAACCCCGAGCTCTAATTAGAGGAGCCAGGAGATGCTTCATAAGGTCTTTTGTTCACCCTAAAGAAGATGATTAAACAGAAGAGACAATGACAAAATAAGTAACGCAACCTCTGATTATAAAGTATTGTGACCATTTCAACATGAAGTATCCTATGGGAAAATGTGTATGACTTAGTCTGTACCAGGGGTTGGAAGAGGTGGGGAAATTCAGTTTTGGAGGATACATGAATGGAGAGTGCATCAGACCTTTGCATCAAAATATGAAAGCATCAACACATGAACACTACATTTTTGCTTCTTCTGACTGTATTTGCAGCTGCCAAAATTATGTTACTGAAAATAAGTTTCTCCTGTTACATTTCAGAAATCATCTTTCTAGGACTATCACAAAGTACAGCTCTTTTTTCCTGGTTGGCATTACAATTTTTCACATTTCAGGTCTGTTCTTCTGGGCATGTGTCTAGATTAAGTAATACTGAAGGATTTATTTACCAATGATTTTGATCACAAACATTTTACACAAACATGAACTGAGACAGAAATGCTTTCTATCCTTTTAAAAATGTAGTACTCTAACGACTCTAGGCCTGCTTATCTTTGGAGTCTGAAAATGTTGAATTTTCATTTTGTCAAAGGCATCTGTAAGACAAAATTGGCTAAAAACATGTTCTGTGTTTCAGCAGAGTGAAGCCATGAATCACATGGTAACACATTAGAGCCACTAGTATCAAAGGAGCCCATGGGGAATTGAGGAAAAGGTAGTTAAGCAATTAATGAAGATATTTAAAATCCTAATATGGTAGAGACAGCTTTGAAGGCAACAAGGGATTAATATTTATTTAATAGATCATCAGATTCTGTGCCAAAAAAGAAATATAACAGAAGTCGCCCCACTCTGGATGCAAATATGCACAATTTGAAGAATATTTTGTGGCAACAGTGACATCAGCACGTCACACATTGTCATGATAGCTGGGAAAAATATCTTGCCTTAAAGAGAATATTATCTTTGCTGCTTTTGACTATTTTGGCTGAAAGTAACTGCAGTGATCCAAGCTCTGTCACAACAGAGAAAACAGAGAAAGAAACGTATTGGTGGTACTTAACAGAGGTGGCACGGGTTAGTTGTATGATTGACAGCAGATAAATGTAACTGCTCTGCAATATTTTAAGAGGTAGTTTGATGTGACTATCACCTGTATGAAAGAATGGAACTTTCCAGTTTCCAGGATTGCTGGTCAAATTGGATAGGCCAAATTTTATTTCTCAGCAAAGGTCAAACTTCTGTGTTTATTATAACCGTTTTCAGAAGCAGTTTTATGACTGACTGTGCCTGGCATAGTGTCTGAGATGCAGTGTGTTAGGAGTGTGAAAGGTTCCTGTAAAGTTCCATTATTTCTTTTTGCAGAAAACCTGAAATTCATAAAGAGCTCCTCTTCCTTAGTGGTATTCCTTTGGGTTTCCAGAACACTGATATATTATCATCTTTCCCAGTTAAACTTTTAATGAGGTTGCTGAGGAGGATCATGAACAAAACTACTATTAATGTATGTATTTCTTCAGACACAGTTGGTGGGGTTGTCTTATGCACCCTGCTCCAGGGAATAATAAAGTTGTGTCTAAAAGCTGGCTTGTCTTAAATCAGTTCAAATAGAAGAGAACTAACAGGTGACAACTGTTCCCTTGGTCAAAGTTCAGGGAGTTTCACATGCAGAGGTATGAAGCTGGAAAAAATACAGGCAGTATTTACACTGCTATCAGATATCCACACATGTAGAAGACTGGAGGCTTCATTGAGGGCAGCAGTACAGAGAGACTGAATCTATCCCACAGCTGGCATTATTTATTTTATTCTTTTTCCATTAAAATTATACAAGTGTAATACAGAATTAATCTAAAAACATTAGGAGAGCTATTCTTTACAGTTGCTGTTGGTATCACAGAGGACCGAATTGAAATCAGTAGCAAAGCAGAATGGAAGGTTGATAGTTAACAGTTCTCACTGGGCATCAATCTATGCAATAACGAAAAGGCAAATGTAGGTTTTTTAAAACTTTTAGTTGATTTCTTTTAGACCTTCACTCTATTATACCCATTGCTTAAATTCCAAGCAGCCTTTGTTTTTGATGTCTTGATTTAAGGAGAATTTCTCAAAAAACAGTTAATGATGACATGTTTTATAAACTGACCTACTGCTGTGCATTATTGACAAAGTAGCTTTGTATGTATCACTCTATTTTAAGTGACAGTCTAAAATTTATTGATAAAGTTAATGCATTTATAACAAGGTGAATTTAGCAACTACCATCATATATCCCTTCTAGAATCATATGCTAATGAAAAAGATGCTCTAATAATTAGGGCCTAAGACCACTGAATACAACACCTTCCAATTAGCACTCCCCAGCTTGAATACTACCATTAACATTAAACAACAAAACCAAAAATGGGTATCAATTCACATAATAGAAACTAATTGATGAAGTTGGAGGGTGTGATTATTTGTGATTACTTTACAGTCATGCACTGAATGTAGGAGAACCCCAGTCAGTAGTTAATCTCTAGCTACCTCTTTGAAGATAATGAAATTGGCTTCCTACTGATGATTATTCATTAACAATTAATTCTTTCTTGGTGATCTGCTTCATTTTCAGCTTCTCACCACAAACATGCAATGGAATAATTACAAGTGGAAATGAAAAAGCAATTAGTGGCAGATAATGCCAACATCTGATTAAAAAACAGTAGAAGAGATTAGCCATTCGGTAACTGCAACTTTGCTGCCTTCAGCAGGGAGATGTGAGTTACCCAGCAATATCACAGTTCAAGCTGCGTTTCGCTTTTATTGCTTCCTTACCTCGTGGTCTGCCACATTAAATGCTTTCTTTTATTGTCGGGGGCATTGACTTGTTGCAAGTAATTTCTAAAGATTAAGTATGATTTGAGGTGGTTTGTCATTCTTCATGTTGAGACTCTCTGTCAAGAAAGAAGGAAAAAAGTACTTAAGCCAAGCTGTTTGTTGTAGTTACCAGCAAATGTAATGGTTTTTTTTATTTGAGGGAGGACGATTGAAGGTTTGCTTAAGTGAACTGTGTGGAGACAAAGATCCTGGAATTTAGGCTCCCCTCCTCTAGACAGTATTTTCTCTTAATCTAGAGATCACAACAACTATTTTCTGCTGTAGCAAATGATAGTTGTCTTTACTGTCACAAGTTTAGCTTGTTTTTGAAACATGTATTATGATGCTGCTAGGTCTGCAGATCACCACCACAGAAACTGATAAATGTATACTATGATCTTTTAAAATTGTGAATGATTTACATCATGCAGTACCTACAATCCCATAATTACCAAACACTTGCTCAGCAAGAAATCCAACTAAGCAAATAAATGCTTTGTAATAAATCTACAAAGTCTATGTGGGATCTGAGACCTGAATGTAGATCTCCTGCTGCACACACTAACCACAGGAACTGAAAGGCAGAGTCTCAGCCCTGTCTGGAATACCAGGGTGCATTCTCACATTGCAAAACCTTCAGCATGGCAAGTTCCCATTCCCCAAACAGAGACCATGTGACTGCTCTGGACTAAGTTTACAAAGAGTTGCTTTTCAAATGCTGATTAAGGAAATGACTTGCTATGACCTGGTAATTTTTCAGTTCTGCTTTAGATGAGAGAATTCACAAACAAGTGAATAAACAGAGCTGGCAGATGGGCACAACAATGTGTCAATGGCAGGTACCTCATTAACCCCTTGGTCAGAAAATGATCAATAACATGGAACTACAGGTTATTTTGGTTTTCAGTGTAGAGTTAGCACAGTAGTCAGTGTTGTCGTGGGCATATGGTCCACTGGCTATTTTTCAAAACAAAGAATTAGAAGAATATTAGTAGTTAATGTTGCTTACTTAGTTTGAGAGGCTGAATGTTTTGTTTTCAAAAAGTTGTTTCAAAAGGCCGAATGTTTTGATTGTCTATTGACTATAGACATTCAGAAATTTCTGTCACAGGAACTGAAAATCACATCAAAATGCATGGCAAAGAGTGTATTTCATGGTGTTTAAAGTTTTCATTGTTTACATTTTATTCCAAAAATGCATGATGCAGATGTGCTGAAATATTTGTCACAAACTCATGATTTGCAGTCTGAAAACTCCTTCTCTTTCCTAAGGACAGTTAGAATGTGGTAAGAGGCCTTTCAGCCACTGCTACCATAGCAGGTTCTGCATCGTCTCTCATTTTGTAATTTTCCCTGCTTTTTTCAAAGAGTCAAGGCAAAATATTTGAAAAAATATGCCTTCTGTCTTGACTTCCTTCTCTCTCCCTTATTTATTTACTTTGCTTGCTCCCTGTAGAAGCTTTACTTTTACTATATCATTGGTTCTCTCAAATTTTTCTCTTTCTATCTAACTTTTTCAGTTTTCTCCTTTGCTTGTCTTATCCCTGCTCTTTTCATCATTCTTTCCTCTAGCAAGTGAAAGAATACTTTTATTTCACCTATTCTTGGTAAACCACTTATTTACAAGATGTTTGTCCTCCTTTTCTACATCTCTAGGTTATAGTGTGAACTTTTCACATGCATTGCCTCATAATCTCTTGGGGACAATGGTTCTGAATTATTACAAAATTGCTCAGATTTTTTGAGGTACCTCTCCCAATCAGATCAGAAACATCATCCTATTACGCAGCTAATTTTTTGTCCTACACCTATTGCTGTGGAAAGTGGGCATCAACATGAAAAACTTTCACAACACTGAGCTTTTCTCTTTATCTGTCAGAAGCCACAATAACACAATCCTATCAATTACACAGACTTTCATCTGTCTCTATTACCCATGTATATTTAGAGTGTTAAATATGTGAGATGAGTTAGAAAGAAGCAGCAACATATTTCCCGGCAAAACAGCAGTATTTTCAGTCCAGAGAAATCTTCTATTTTGTCTTCTGTTGATACTAACAGCAAACACCAACCTGCAAAACCCACAGAGGACTCTAACCACAATGTCTGGTTGGAGTATGAACTAATCAGACTAATCAGCCAAATGTCTCATGAGAGTAACTAAAGGTGTTTCTGCGCTTCTCCCAGTTGGTAAACTTCTCATTTTGAGAAGACTTTCCCAGTATAGCTGAAAGATTGACAAATTCCATGTAAAATATCAGGGGAATCCTGGTGGCATTGTACTGATGTGTGAAGATCTTTTTTAGCACAACCTCCATTCAGTTATAGATGAATGTTTTGCACTAAGTTTATAAATGCGGAGGTTTTTTGTAAGAAAAAAATAATTTATTTGGATTTTTTCTTTTTGTATGAGATTTTTTTCTCAGTTGACTTATCTCTTGAAACAAGGTTCTTCAGCCATTGTTCAGAGACATATCAATCACATTCAGATGTAAAAAAAGAGAAAGAAATTAATAGAAGTTACAATGTTTGTTCCAGCTAGTTTTGATTGGCTGAATTTGTGCCCTAAGTACTAGAATTGTGTTACTGACACTGGAAAAGTACTTTCAAGCCAAAAGTTGTTTCCTAAGGAGCTCTTGAATGTTTTGTATTTTTATTTAAGATGTCAAATATAACATTTTTACCACAGAAGTAAAGCATTAAGCTAAAAATATGCTGCAGTAGTGACGTTTCATTTGCAATTGCCAATAAGTCCTCAAGTACTAGATTACATTTGTTGATGCATTACCACATGTTGCATTGATTTCTCCTTCATTTTATAATTAGCAATTCAAACTTGTATTAATGTAGAACATTTACACTGTAATCCCATGGTATTCAAGGTATTAGGTAGTTTAATGAATTAATTAAAAATAATCTTAGTAGTTGGTAAAAATTCATTTCCAGGCCTTTTCAATCTTCATGAGCTGAGTGTGTGACCCTGCATAGTCCCTTAGCATCAGCAGAACCAGTAACATGGTGTTTGCAGTACCTATATTGCAAGGCAGTATCAGATTCACTATGAGAATGCACGTTTCCTATACTAGCCTACCACGGTAAATCTATTTTTTCTTTATAGTACCAAACACATGTAGAGATAATCCTACGCATGTTTCCCCCATACCAGATTTTCCCACATGTGACTGGACATTTAATTGGTCTGATCATCACCATTTGAGTTTTATGGGTTGGGCTGTTGACCACTTGCAAGATTTGTAACCCATTTTAGATATGAAAGCCTTTACAGCAGGCTCTTATCAGCCACCTTACAGGAAGTATGGTTAGGCCATAGGCAGACAACTTTCTCATTTCTGAAGTAACAGAAACACTACCTGACCTTTCTACTGCCTTGGGCAAGTCAAGATCTCTACCTAGCTACTGAATTTCTCTTGTCTTTCCTAAAGGGTTTTAGAAAGGAAGACCTACAGTTTGTTGAAAATAGAAGCCTGCTGCATGGAGTCAGGGGGTAGATGGTACATGGTGCTGACAAGTCTGTGGTTATTTTAAAGTACGGAGTTTATATCACACAGATGAAACCTGGACTGCTACCCACCCACCAATAGCAAACTGTAAAATATGAGAGCACCATCAATAAACATTGAAATATTCAGGAAAACAAGGGGTTTCAGTCTTGTTTCATTGGCAAAAGATTATCCATCACATTCCCCCAAGAATTTTCTCATTATCTTCAGCCACTAGAGATTGTGCAACAAGTAATACTGACACTTTCCTGTTGTTCCCTTTTGCATCATAATCTGCAGATTTCATTGTAAGAAGTCTTATAGACGACATCTTTTGGGTCTAGTTCAAAGTCTATCTACATTTGTAATTTTTACTATTCTCAGATTAAGGCCTTCTTACTTTGTGACACTTGCAGCAGTCTGTTACTTTTACTTTTCTCCTACTGAGCATGGAGTGACATTTCAGAAAAGCAGAGTCAGACTGTCTGTTCCAGTAAGTGCTTGCTGCTTTATTCAGACTTCTCAGAGTGACTTCTCAGTCCATTGCTGTCACTAAAAAATAAGAAGGCATTGCCTCCCAGACAGCCACTCACTTATTGTCCAAAGTCATATTTGACTCTCACCTCCTACTAATTCTTCTCTTTAAACTGTGGCTGTAATGGTCTTCCTCTCCCTATGACTATTTAAATTGTCAAACCATATCAGTCATCCTTCTGACTGCTCTGCTGACCTTTCCTTTACCTTCATGTTTGAAGAAAGCTTTTCTATTTTGACTTCTAATGCTTAAAACTTGAATTCCAACTTGGGTCTTTTTCAGCACAATAAGCAGAACAGCAAGAAATTCAGATTATTTAGAGAGAGATGATAGAGAGTGAAGACTGGAAACAGCAGAAGAACAAAGCAAATGATTAGCATGCCACCTTAAAGCCACCATGACAAGCCAGTGGTCCTAACACTTACGTGTCAAAATGTTGTCTAAGGAAATCACTATAATCCATGATACAATCATTCTACTGCTTGAAAGACTGCTACTGGCTTTGTGTGCTATATATTTTACTTATCTGGAAAGTTCATTCCAGATGTCTTTGGGCTAGAAAAGAAGCCCAGATAGAAAAATGTCTAAAATAATAAATAAAAATGCCAGCAAACAAAATGAATTTAGATTCATGTTGTATCAGAATCAGTTTGCTTTACCGGCATAACACTATGATTTTGACATAAAGGAATATGTAAAGCCAGATAACCTTTTCTTTGTGTCTAACATTAGGGACTCATTATTTCATTGTTCTTGTGGCTTTCTGGTAGTTTAAGATGCATGCAATGTAACACAGTTCGGTGGCAGCTCAAAGGACCAAGAAAGTGTCTATATGAAAGAATGTGAAGGAACCCCTATCAGTGAGATGACACTCACTTACAAAGGACTGTGAAAATAAATTATACTATACCTGTACAGAGGCTGCACATAAACTGAGTGGGAAGTGTTACAGAAATGAATCACACATTTATAAAGGAATGGAACTGTTCATTACAGAAGTAATTCTACCTTGTGCAGAAAGTACAAATCAAAACACTATATACTGATAGAGAAGTGTACATGTAACTGCCACATTAAGAATGTTAATCTGTAATGTAAAATATCCTTAGATACTCTGGTTAAAGTAATTTGCTGTTACTGTCTCACAGCCTACTTAAGCTCCACAGACCTTTTTCCTTTTCTCACAAGACCTCATCTCCACTGAAGTGATGATTACCTTTTCTTCTATTAAAGATTCACTGTAGTTTCAAGTTTGGAGATCTAGCAATCACCACCTGAAATCCTCTAATCCTCAGGTTATTCTTGGAGTCACATTTATGGTCAGTTTGACAAACCGAGACAGAAGAAAACAAACTTTGCTTGAAGCCTCAACTTTATTTCTCATCTGTAAAACCTTGCAGTAATAATGTAATATTTTTTATATTTTGAGAATTTGAACTAGTCCTTCACAATAAAGAACCAGGTTTCAGCACCTATCCAGTTTGCTAACTGCCCCTCACAAAAACAAACAAACAAAACCAAACACAAAAAAACAAACCACAAACCAACCCCACCCTAAACCACAGCTCACAGCTCTGCAGCTCTGCGGAAGGGTAGGATGTATATACCTGTAGTACAAAAGGGAATGCAGTGCTGAGCTCTGTGTGCTGCATAGAGTTTCTTTGCTGTACTACTTCTCTTCCACCTCTCCCTCTGTACTTACTTCCACTGGATAGACACTTGCCTCTGCTTTTTTACCACTGAGGTGTGGGTTATGCACAGTAAAACATGTTTTCTCATTTTTCTTCTTTACTGAATCCCAATCTGGACTTTTAGGGCAAAGTTTTCTCAGATGCTGGGTGGCAATGGAGATTGCAATGGTGATGTCTGGTCAGTAAAGAAGATTGAAACCTGTGATGGTTCTGTGAGTGGATACTCAGGCCCTCATTGTTCTCCTGCGAGAGAGAAAGGGTGTTGTTTTGGGGTCCTGGAAAAACTGAGCAAGTTTTTAAAAGTAGGAACAAATGGTGAAAAAAAAATACATTCTTTCAGTCTTTTGGTCCAGCATCTCCGGGCACTTCTGCTTGCGTAGACTGATCTGCTGTATTTCGTTTACCAGCACTGAGCAGCACTGAGAGAGGCACTGACCTCAGCAGGGACAAATTTCTTAAATTTATACTTAGAAACATTAAAATGTTCCAAGTCTTGAAAGGTTCAAGGTCCCCACACTGCTCTTAAGTAAGACAGTGACAGAGCAAGCTCTGTCATATGATAAGATGGCGACGTCTACATCAAACACTTTAAACTCTGGTCTTCTGTGGAAATTAGTGTCACACAATTGGTGCTCATTTAGAAGCTGTGTGATCCATAGGCAATAACAAACCAAACTGAACTCCACCCAAAACCCCATCTATGACTCTAATATGCATGCCGGTGGAGAAGGTAACAAACCCAATGTCCTTGATTTGTAAGCTTGTTTTGGTTAGCACCTACTTACTAATTGTTACAAGTAGCTATTATATGCAGAGAAGATGGAAACAGGTAGTGAACTGCCTTGAAGTTAAATTGAAGGGGGAAGGGAGGACATTCATAGCTGAGATGTTTTCTAGATTTGCTGGTACGACAGTGTGAATGACAAGCACGTAATATATAATGTTCCTTTTAGAAAATCTGAATTCTTTCAAAAGGGAAAACATATCTTCTTTTATTGAAATTGTAGAAGAAGGACCATGTAGTTCTCTTTTATTTACATAGTGTGGGGCGATTGCTATTAAGTGAAATGATTGCACTATATTCCTGACCAGGCATTTTTCCTAAGGGCTGAATTTTATTCTTCAGTACTTAAAGCACATATTACAAATAGAAGTTGCCATTCACAGGGCCTTTTCCACAGAGGTCTACCCTCACCAGGCAGTCCCCAGCCCTTATGGTTGCAAGGGTTTCATACTCCTCTAATGCAGTACTTGGCATTGTCCTTGAACTTCACAAGATTACTTTTGGCCCTTTAGTCTCTCTGGGCCCCTCTGAATACATCTCTGCTCTCAAGTATATTGACTAGTTCTCTCTAAATCAGTGTCAGCTGCAAAGAACTGAAGTATCTTTAATCAAAAATAGAAATTTGACTCCTGTCCCTCTACCACCCCAATTATGACTCAAGTGCACAACTGAAGTTCACAAGTATTTGTCCCTAGAAAGTTCTCAGTAGACACTTGTGCTTCTGAAGATGTGCTGCTATCTTCTCTGGGAGTCTCTCCTGCACATACAACTGGTCAGACGGTGGGAACAGCTGCCCCTGTACCCACCAGCACAGAAGATGATGTTGGGTAGAAGGCTTGAACAGGAGACTGCCGCTGAACTGCCCCATTCACTTGAAAATGGCAGCAGTGTCTGAGAAGCAGCAGCTTCCATTTATGTAATAACTCAGACCTCAGTCAAAATGTGTTAAAAGATTTTTGTTAGGGATTTGGATGATTTGCTTTCAAACTGTTTGGAATTTAGTTGATTTGTTTTAATTTTCTTTCTGTCTAAGTTTAACTAGTCTTCCAGTGCAGCTCCATAACTATGGAAGCCAGTAACTAGTTTATCACTAGTCGGGCTCTGATACCAGTGTGGAACTTTTGGCCATGAAAGGATTACCACTCACACCTAACAGGGGCTCTGTGTATTATCTAGTTTAGCATTTGAAAGGAACTCACTCAAAGAGTAGAGTTTCCACTGTTACAGTGTACTCAGTTTATACTCTGCAGATTCTAACTATAAAAAAGTAAACACAAAATTCCCTTTCACAAGGAAGTACCATCTAGAGTTTACTAATAAATGACATGGAATAATTCATATGCTAGCATGTGGGTTTTTTCTTTTGCCTCTATACAGTCTCTGCAAGTCAGGATACAGTAAGATGACATATTTTAAATTTATTTATTGACTCAGAAGCTTGGGGTGAGGAGTGAAGCAAACACTTCTTACTATACAGAAAGTGAGATCCAGAACCTCATTAGAGCATATACATAATAGATTTGTCCATAGATTTGTTGTTTACCCTCAGAAGAAAGTGGTCAGCTTTTCCTGAGACTACAGAACAGTCTTCCAGCCTATCTGTTTCTCTGGTATTCAGCTCCTAGACTTGTTTCCAATGAATGCAGCTGGACTTTGAGAAGCTCCTCATTAAAATCTAAAGTATCACACAAAGGTAGTATCTCAGCAGCTGACTGAGTCTAAAAAGGGTTGAAAATAAGCCAGGAGAATAACAGGAAGCAGTTCTAAAGCTCTAAATATTGATCTACTGAAAGCTTACCTTAATTCTCCCTACACTTACAGGAGACTGTGGTCCCGTTCCTTCTTACTGTTTATTATAAAGAACTTTTGTAGCCTACAAAAAACTCTTTGGTTATGGCAAGACACACATTTTTCCTATTTCTGCAAGCAAATGTGAGATTTCACAGCTCTTTTATCACATTACAAAAGTCCCCCCATGCTGTGCATCATGATCATGCAAACACAAGGCAATGAAGCTTACCAGGTTACCCAAGCACAGCTGAAGGAACAGAGTGTACTAAAAATACATGTATACACTCTATTGTTACATATGCGCATACAGATATTTTGTTGTTTTGCAAGATGGAAAAGAGAAATCTTTCCACCAAATGAAAACACTGAAAATTAAATGACAACAGCAGCAGATGTTAAAGTAAATAATCTAATTAAGATGATTTCATCAACCGTTTTAAAAAACATTTAAAAAGGCAGTATAATATTAAGTCACCAGAAGAAACATTGATTATACTTGCATATACAGGCACAATAATACTACAGCTGAAGCTGCCCTTTCAAGCGTGAAAACAAATGATACTTTCAAAACTGCTTATTTTTTTAATCCAGCTGTGTTTCACATCCTGCTAAGGAAAAGTATACACATTAAAAAACTCTTAAGAACTGCAACCCACAGCCAGGAAATTACAATTAAAACCAACAGAAGTTTTGCCTGGGTCAAGACTGCAGAATGACTTCCATGCAGCATGGAGAATAGCTTCATTCAGGCAGCAAGAAGAATTGTAATACCAATTTGCAAACATAGGGAACCTCATTTTCACTTCTATTCTTTGCTTGGGTGGGCCAAATTCTGTCTCAACAAAACCTGAATCAAAAGCTAGAATGAAGACAGAACAGTACGAGTCTGCGTTTTAAGTCCGATGTTGACAGAAAATCAAAAGGCAGAATTTTGTCCTGCTCCCTTAGAATAATCTTACTATAAACTACCTTTCCTTCCTCTTGTGTTTGCTCTTCCTTTCAGTTATATTGTAAAATGCAGTATTGAGTTTTTACTGCTTGTAATTCTTACTGTAAAACATTGAGTGTGGGAGAGGTGCATGGGTTGCCTCCTTACCACAACATCATGTATTTTCAGCTTCCCCTTTCACTGAGATTTATAATGAAGAATACACTTGACTTCATGTCACTTTTTGAATTTTTATTCCCAGCTCTGACCTTTTTTATTTTAAAATGGCTGCTGGATAGTAGATATTAATTTAAAAAAAGAAGTGAAATATGTAACTACTCTCTTCTTTCTATCCTTCATGAGATCTAGTTTGTGCTGGAATTCATTCTGAGCAGTTTCGTTTCTGAAAGGTCTCTGGTTCCTCTTGTTTTCTTTGCTTGTAATAATTGTTTCTGTAGGAATGTATTTTTACTACCTCTATAGCAGTCTGCAAAAGCACATTATGCTTTAGAAGAAAAGAAAGAAAATTTTTATTGTGAATGTTTCATTAGAGGGTAATAATTCTGTGTTTTGTCTATTTCTTTTAACCCATCTTCATGCCTGCTTGTTAGTTTTCCTTTTATTTAAATCCTCCTTCCTCAAAGCAGAACATTACAACTTCATCTCTTTGGGGGAACATGAGTCTTTCTATCAGTAGTGTCATTCCTAAAGATTTCAGAATGAGGTTTTTCCTTCTCATCTTGGCTCCAGTGATAGACTACTGGTACAGAAGACTTTTTTTTTTCCTTTGAAGAGTAGTGAGTCACAGCATGAGTAAGTAAACAGGCTCTTCCTAACAGCCTCTGCAGGTGGTAGATTACAAGCAGTGCTGGGGAAGAAGAGCAGGGACAGAATTAACCTAACTAGCTGGGACAATGAAAGAAGTGCAATGCTTAGTGCAATAAAGCGGGGCTTCAAGAACAGAACTTTTCGGCAGATGAAATCCTTGACCATAAAATTTCTCTGTAAGAAGCTCAACTGAGCTTCACAACTGTTGTGCCACATGGTCAGGACTCACTTTCATGTTTTCAAATGGATGTTTTCAAGATGGAAACAAAACCATATTGGGAAAGTTTATATTTATCCCTCTTCCTTCCTGAATAATTTTAGAAGCAAATCCATTAAGCAGTAATAAACCTTGACTGGAAAGACTCTAAAATGGTGTTGCGACAGTGGATGCCACTAGTAGTGGATACTACTATCAATTATTTCCAGAGGTTACCTCAGCAACGATGTGGAAAAAACAAGCAGATTCTGACAACATTAATGCTCAAGTGAAATGTTTCCTCTTTTACTGACAAATAGTTTCTTTGACACTCTCATGTTCACTGACACTACAGGAACTTTTTCTTAAGAGCCTGAAGGTAATTGCCAGAATCACAAGGACAAGCAAACTTGAAAACCTACTGTAAATTAGAAAACCTTATAGAGGCAAATTCTCAGGGCAATGGCACCTTTTGGTGAGGTGATCAGATTTTTCCAGAGAAAGCAAATTGTAAAACTATTCTCATTTTCATCAACAGGGAAGTGAAACCTTCAGTAAACTCTTCTGGTGCAGAGAATGACAGGGATATTATAATTCTTATTAAATACTTGAATTGGTGTTTAAGGCTGCCATTGTTCCAGTCACCACAAAAAAAAGATCAATAAATAGTTGTTTTGTCAATACAAAAGAACAGGTTGATGGAGGGTTGAGATATACTATTTCCTTCAAAATACATCAGAGGCAAGGAATACTTGAATATTCAAATAGTCTATTTATTTGAAACAGTGACATCAAAAGTACTAAATATTTATACCAGATGGAGGGAAAGAAATTGTGACCGGGGGCTTGAACACGATGGATGTGTCATGGCAGACTGTCACAGCTGTAAGGCAGAGCTTCTTTTTTGACTAACTGCTCCCTTGCATTTTTCAGTTGATTAATGAAAGCTAGTCTACAGTAGAAAAATGTAAGAGCCAGGCACTGAGCCTGCCATTTATGGTGAGTGGATATTGTGGTATGTTGGTACACAGCAGTGGTAGATGGCTTCTTACAGAGAGGGAGAACCCTTGTCTAGAAGTGATTCTTGGTGGATGTTGATATGGGAATTTCCTAGCTTAGGAGGAAAGTTAAACTTTTTCTCTACCACCATACGAAAGTATGTTAGCAACTTCCCTAGCTGCAGTTGATTTGTTTCAGCAAAGAAAAATGCAGCTGCAACTATTGGAATTGAAATGTTGGTGAAAAATTAATTTTCAGATAGGCAGAGTTTTTCTTTCTTCTTCAGATGGACATATAAACCAAGCCATGTCATTTATACTAAAACTCAAAATGTTCATTAGAAAACCCAATGTTTTCATCCAAAAATTATGTATGTATTTTTTAAATTAATCCCCACACCTCCGACAGAAAAAATGAATTAGTCCTATGTCTTCATTAGACAGACATTGTCCTGTTAATTTTGAGCTGGTGTCATTAAGCTGGACTTTACTAACCCTTGTTTAAATGGATTATGAGGTCACATCTCAAAAACGAAACTGGTTAAAATTACTAAAATCTTTGCATTATTAGCATATTTCTCACACAAAGTGGCCTATAAACCCCCAAACTGTCTCACAGCTAGTTGAAACAAGCCACCCTTGTACAGATTTGAATAACTCAGCAAAGCAGAACTGTTGTAGCATAACCCTCAGTTCTGGTCTGAAAGCTGAGAGGGTGAAACTTGTCCCTGTGCTCGGTTCTTCACAAGTGTCTTCAGAAAGTGACCTTTCATAGACCTTTGATTGTATGTCAGCTTGATCACAGAACAAGTCTACTCATGAATTTACAGCCAGAAATAAGAATGTCATCATTAATTGCAGCATCTCCATGACTGGGTTGAACAGAAGCTGGGCAGTGTCTTTGGTGGGTCCTACAGTACTTGGAGTTTATGCTCCATTGAAAACTTGAAGCTGAGCACAAAATAAGGGCAAGACGTTGGAAAAGGAAAAGCTAGTCTGGGAAGTGGAGAGATAATGTACCAAACCTCCTTTTTCATTTAGTGTTGAAGAAGGTGTTTGTGGTTTGTGGTGAGAACTGTTTTAGGGTTGTGTGCACATTTAGCAATGTTTTTGCTCTGTATGAACACATGTGACAGTTGAAGCCTTTTATATTTGTTGCAGCAGAGGTAGGAAGGCATAAGGCCTTACAATTTCCTCTCCTATAGAGCTTGCTTTTGTGTGTTTTTTTCCTAATGGAGGCACTTGAATGGGGATAGTCTGCAGTAAAGACACTCAAGACATTACTGCAAAGGTCAAAAGAAAGTCTGTTTTCCTTTTTGGGTCTGGAGTTGCAGAATTAGAAAACCAAGACAATCTGCATTACATATTTAAGACAATTTAAGACAAAATATGCTTATTTCCATATTTTACCTTTTTCTCACTCATTTCTTTCCTACCTATCCCTTTTGGCTCAAAGAAACCCATAAGCTGTGGAGTAAAAACTGCATGCCCATAGCCAGCTGGCCATCCCAAGCACTCTAGGGCCTAATGAGGGGTGACTAATGTGTGGGAGGCAGGGAAGAGATGCTGACCCTTTTTGCAGACTTTGGCATTCGTGGAGATAGCGGATACTTAGCAACGGAGCCTTAGCAGGCTCAGAATTAGAACTAGATAGGTTCAAAAGTTTCCCCAAACATCACAGGAATCAGCCATGTCCTTCTCCTTGAAATTGTAAGAATTTCGATAAGACTTGTATAGATATCAGCAGAAATTCTGCTTCAGGTTGAATTTCACAGCATATGTTCAAGTTCTCATCAACAGAGATAAAAAAAAGTTAGTATTTCTTAAACTGCACTATTCTCAAACTAAATCAAGAACCTTCATTCACTATTTTTGTGGACCACAGCAACTGGACAATAGTCTTTAAGCTTTAATCAACTCATAAACTTTCAATCTAACTTAAATTCAGTCTCTGTCTTTGCAGTTTGACATATTAAAACTCAAAACATTCTCACTAAAATTCTGAGATGAAAGTGATGTCTGGTAAATTGGCTTATTGTGGAAGAAGTAAAGCTTGAAATAAAAATTTCTGTGGAATTCACCTGGAAATGAAATTATCTTCCCTGGGTATAAAACTCTTGTTTACTGCTTCAAGTGCACACTTAATTTGTTTTGTTGTCTCTAGCACAAGAAATACATATCAACAAAACAAAACAACCCATGCCTCCGTAAAGCTCAAGGAAAAACCATTTCATCAAACATAAATCTTTTCAAAACAAGTAGCTCTACAAAACATACACCTCCCTCTAGTGAGAATGTGGGAGAAGAAAGCAAACTGAGAGGCATTATACACATCATTGAATGTTTTCCTACAGGTGACTTCTAAGGAAATAATTGAAGAAGCTATACAGACTATGATTTTGGTGTCCACAATGTACTATTTGAAAGCATTTGTTTAATAGGTTTAAGTAATGAATAAGTTTGCATAAACAATATGACAAAAAGTGGCTAAAATAGTCTATATAAGTGAAAAATCATTCATTTAACAACTTGTAAAAACTGGTCATATTTTGGATTCTTGTTAAATCTTCCTGGCCTATATGTCTGCATAAGAGCCTAACACAAAGGATATACCCACTGAACGTTAAGATTGTCTTTATAGTGTTGAGCACAACTTAATATGGGTTCAGGAAATTCCAGCACATGAGAAAAATATTAATCAAAACCAGTTTTAGTCACGTTCAGACTAAAGCCAGAGCTGCTTTGTTAAAATTGAGAAACTTATTCAAATGCACACTGAACCTTGTGTATCTTCCTTGAGTTTCAGGGGATGAGTAATTTCACTTTACCACAACTGCCCTGAAGGGGGAAGATTTCGGTCTTGCTCTTTATAATGCAATAGTAATGTAAACTAATCCTGCCACAAAAAATTAGCACTACTGAGAAGAGCTGTTTGACAGCTACAGACAATTATATCCATTGATTCATTTCTGAGAGTTTGTGACCTCTCAGACTGCTAAACTCCAGACGTAGTACAGTGCTTCCTAACAAGAGTGTTAGTAGATCAACTACAACCTCAGCAAGATTCAGCTCACATGATTTTTTCAAAACTTTCCAAAACCAGAGAAAAAAGTTAATCAGTTATGTCCAGCACTGAAATAATAGGCACAGTTTACACCTCAGAAGCCATTTCTTAGTTAGTGTTAAAAAAATCCTATTTCTTCCAAGGTATTCTTGCTTTCCTTTTTCTATGACCTCCAAATGCCCCGTTTCCCTCAGCAGAGAGTTACTCAATTTGTCTTTGCAATACTGGTATCAATTATCTCAACTTGAAACACTTGAAACACATTGTACTTATTCAACAATGTGATAAAAAAAAATCAGATAAATAAAAAGCCTCAAGTTGTGGCTGGAGATAAGTTCCGCTATCATAGGACACAAGTTGACTTTATTTATTACACTAAATCAAAAGCCATTTCCAAGGTGGCACTGTGCTCTCCAAAGTGCAGTTGCAGAGTGGGAGATGATCACTGGCATGCGTGCTCTGCACTACAAGGAAGAGAAGCTGAGAGGGCTTCTTCGTCTTATCCTTTAGGTCACTGCCACAAGGTAGAATCAGATAAGTTTATGGCACAAGGCAGGCGCCAAATACCAAGACAGTGACAGCACAGCAGTAGAGACAGAAATAAAACTGTGGGTTGTCCTAAATTACTGTGAATATTTCATACCAGCTATTTCTTCCCCAGGAAGATATTACATCTCTGTGTGGCTGGGATATCCAGCTAACTCAGCTTCACACAGCTACTACCAGTAAGTCTTTTACATTAACATGAAATTCTGGCCACATTTTACACTTTGAGGCAGGGGCCTCAAGGCACAAACACATTAGATCTACAGAAGTTGTCCACAACATCTTGACTCTCTTGACCCTTTTTCTGCCATTTTGACTGCCTAGCAGCTCTGATGTGCTCCTTCTTACCAGGATTTCAGGGAAGGAATAGGCGACCTCTAACCTTGATGGCCAGAGGATTTATCCCACCATACCAGCTACAGCAGACCGTGAGCTAAGGAGCTGCTCCTCATACCTCTTACACCATGTACTGTTTAGGTGGATATCACACACCCTCTTATTGTGATCCTTGCTGCAGCCATCAGCATGATTGCTCAGCACGTTTGAGGAAGTTGCTGGAGAGCTTATGAGTAATTTCCTTTACTGATATTTAGGGTTGTTTGTCAGCTTGAATTTATACTCTGCCAAATATCGTGGGCACAAAGCTGCCATAAGCAGAAGAGCACGTATCTGCAGGTGGTAGACACAACAGGTTTAGGCCACCCAGATCAGCAAATTCCCAGCTGGACTGGGTTGCTGATTGTATGGAACTGCTGCAGAATCTCATGATGTGCACATTTAAGGATGTCCAGTCCTTGTTAGCACTACTCTATCTTGATTCCTTTGTGGGTTCAAAAACCTCTCATTTTCCTCTTACTTACTTGGCCAAACTAGAAACATTTTATCAAACTGACAGAGTGAAAGGGTAGATTTAAATCTTTGCATTAATTAAGAAGCCAAAGAGCAGAATTTGTGTCTACTTAATTTTGATAGAGCCCTGATGTGAGCTTTGCATGGTATAAACAAAACCAATTACTGAGAATGTGGTAATGAAGCAATAATTTTTTGCCATAAACTTTGAACGGCAAAAAGTAAAAACCATTGGTCTTAACCAATCAATAGTTGTGTGATAATCCACATACTACCTGCACATGAAAAAAATGTTTTAAGATTTGTTTAAGTACAAAAACCACTGGTTTTCATTTCATGTTACTTTTTGAAACAGACTTTACTAAACATGTACTTGCAGTACATTTTGTTTTCAACATAGTACTAAGAGAAAAAAACAACCATTGTAGCAGGACTTTTATCAAAAGTTGCTTTGGCTTTCATGGTCTACATTATTTTAGAACTGTGTCTCTTTGCTGCCTTCTTAAAGCATCATTTTAGGAGTATTTAGTCTTTTTATAATTAGATATAAAATAGAAACCAAATTAAAGTGGAGCAGTGTTTCCCAGAAATAAGTGCCAGAGAAATAAGTGCAGTGGGATTGCTGTCTTATGCAGTTGAAACATGACAATGTGATTCTTTCTTCCCCTTCACTGCACCACCCAGAGTCAAAGTTTATACTCCTTTAAGGCTGGATTTTGTTTGCTCACCTTGATGAGAATTTATTTTCATAGGAATTTATTTGGAATTTAATTATTTATGGGAGGGAATATGTTAATTTGTTTTCCAAGAAGATATATTACAGACTTCAACTGGCTGCCTAGAGATATTTTACTACCCTTTCATCAATTTTTTTTTTGAGACAAAGCTTGCTTTATTCTCCAGGCAATAGTGGTTGCTTCATAATTTATTTTTTTAGGAGGGAAGGTGTTTGAGACTTTCCTCCTTGGATGGTAGCATTAAAATTTTTAAGTTTTGTGACTTTTGGACCCACTAAAGATCAATTATGGTCACAGAGGGATCAAAGTGATGCAGTGCCCTAGGACAAAAGAGGCAGATTCCAACTGGGGAGCTCTTGCGTTTACATGATATTTGTGGCAAACACAAGGAAAATCTGCTGATGTGCTGCAGTGTGACTGGCTTCTGTGATCTGTTTGCTAGGTCACCTGTCTGCTTCAGTCTGCAAACACTAAAGTTGCACAGGGAAGATAAAATTAGCAGCATCTCCATAAAACACCGTTCACTGCACCACAGAGGGTTTCATTTTCCTGCAACTCAACTTTCACAGGCGTTGATAACATTGACTGTTAGTGATCAACAGTGATATCACTCCTTATTTGGGAAAACTGAGAGCTGTGTCAGATGAGTGCCAAACCATATGTGTCTCAGGGCAAAGAAATGAAGAATTTAACTATATTACATCCCAGAAGAGCCACATGTGAGTATTGGGTTCTCCCCATCCCACTGCCTTTGTCTGCCAGGCTCCCATAGGTTGAGTTCACACCTAAAGACTATGTGTGTGCTTTCCAGTCTTCAAACAAGCAAACAAGAAGGAGCAAATTATTGCTGAAGACCTCAGTCTGCTTATTCTCCACTGTTTCTCCCATGTGAACAAAGACAGTCCTATCTCAAAACTACCAGATTCACTGGGTGTGAAACAAGGGCGGGCAGCCTGTATGCAGTGCACTGTTGCTGCAGTGTCCTTTGCCTTGGGTTGGTGTTTGTGGCTTACCAGCAAGATTCACACTTGAGAGGAGATTACAAGCCAGAGAGGAGCTTTCCCCACCTCTCTGCATACTCTCCAGTCCTGTCTCAGGACAGGAAAGGATGTAATCTCCTCCCCATACTGAAGGTGATCCCTGATGTGAAACTGAGATAGGAACAGACTTGCCCTGGTATAAAATATAGCTGAGCTCGGTGAGGTGGACATACCAGTCATCTTTCCTCTTACCCTTAGGTGATCTGCCAGCAGACAATAGCAGTGGCTACTCAGGAGGATCCAATCCTTTGAGGTTTCTGAGGAATCCCCCGTGGCTGGGACTTGTGCTCAGCACTGTGAGCCTGTGCGTGTGCTGCTTGCAGCCTCAAGTGCTGACAATGCCACTGGGAGCATCCCATGTGCAGAGTCACTGTGAGCCCTTGCATGCTCTGGAGAGCTCACTGGCAGCCCCCTGAGAGTGGGCAATGGGAGATATACAACATGCCAGCAGCACCAGAAGAACCCTCAAAGGTGTCTCTGTGGATTTAATCATTGAGGATTTGGTCTGAGTCCTATAAGGTGAGTCCACAAAGGTCCTAATACAAAACAGTCCCATATGACTGTTGGACTCAGTGATCCTTGTGGGTCCCTTCCAACTCAGCATATTCTGTGATTCTGTGACCACTGGATTCCCCCAGAGCAAAGGGAAGTTCTGTGAAACAGCACAAGGTAGTGGCTGATTCCACTTTTAATCATACATTATACATAATATATAAAACAGATTTTTAAAATTAAGTAAAATATATTTAAAAAGTTATAAATAATCTACACACACACATATGTAGACATACTTTTAATTACACGTTGTATCTACTTAGAGAAATTAATTCAAGAAGTTACTGTAGAAAGCCATCCTATGGGAATCAGCCTGGCATTTTTCACTTTATCATTCAGAGGCAAATTCATATGAGCTTAACATCCCTTATCAGGCACTAACCCTTTTAACAGCTTGCTAACAGTTGAAGATATTGACAGAATAGTTTGATGCCCCACAAGAGGTCACACAAAGTTTCTGATAATGGCATTATACTGATGAAAAGGGGGTTTAAGATTTTCTTTGAGGGAGTGTAGTTCAGGGGACTAGAAATGTGCATCCTAGGCCAGAGGCACGTGTATTAGCACGAAAGAGTGGAGCACTCAGAGGAAAGAACAAAGAGCTGTTGTCATTTAACCTGATTACAAATCAGTGGTATGCTATTCTTTAGCCTGCTTTTTTAAAGTGGCTAAAAATACAGATGGCTGGATTATGCTCCCTACTCTCTACTCCCCTCACCCTGCAGGAGAAGGGGTCTGAAGCCTCACTCTTTGCACAGCCCATGTGAGGGCTGTCCCCAGCGTCTCCCCCCTGCTTGTGAGAGCACAGAGCTTGGGGGAGTTGCCTGTTTGTGCCAGTGGCGTGAAGGATCGGAGCAGAGGGAAAGGGATGATAGAGCAGTTAGCAAGAAGGACATAACACCCCATCAGGCTTTTCAGCTGCTGATTTTACCCAGCCCAGCTAGACAAATAAAGTAACCTCTGAAGTTGAAAATACTGAGTTATCCATGAGCTGTCAACCCCATTTGAACAAGCTATTCTATTTAAATTTAAGTGTGAACTGTAGAATATCTCATGAAGTTAGAAGTGTTGCTTTAATATTAACATATATGTTAGAGGGGCATTTTTAGGATTTTTGGCAGAGGATGTTGTTTGGAGGTTGGTGTGAATACATATCTCATTTAAGAACTTCTCAACAGAGCTTCAGAATGCTCAACTGCCATCTCACCATTTCTGAAACGTCTAAAGTTTTCATTTTAAAATGAAATCTTTAAGGTATTTCAATCCCATCCTCCCTCCATTCCGACTCCAGTCATTCATATTTCATTATTGAATCAAATGCTGAAAATCTTCTGCTAGATAAAATGCCGTCCAATCTGGCCAGTGCTATTTACAAGCTAAAATTCAGGCATGGAAACTTGGCTTTGAAAAAGATCAGCTTTTCAAGACATGGTAATGGTTTACATAGATAATATACACACTATTATATATAATAAAATAAAGATAATTCAATATAAGGGTGATTCTTGTTCTTACATGCTAAGGATCTACGATTTATCTTTTTTGACTGTGATGAACATCTTCAGGTTGAAGTACCTCTAGTAAAAAATGCACACAAAAAACTGTGTAAAATTTTAAATCCTAAAACAGGCAGAAAGTTGAAAACAAACAATACATATGTGACTTGGTTTCATTTGGGGAGCTGTAAAAGTCAGATATAAACCCCAATATTCCATGACATATCACAGGTTCAGAGTTTACAGCTGTGGCCCCAGCAGCACTTTTTGTTAATCCCACTCCAACTTTATCAATAATTCTGTCTGAACTACATGTACAAGTGCAAGATTCTTTGAAGTCTGGAGACAAAATTCAGCCAAATCGTCTCTGGGCAAATTTCTGTCAACACAAAGCCCTGTGGAACTGATTTAAAGTCAATAGGAGCTTTTAATGAACAAGAGAATTGGAGTGGCAGGGGGCACACAGGAGCAGTCTGCGCCCCCCTTGTTCCTCATTTCATGCTACACAATACTGGGTTTGTGCAGTGGGCAGGAAGGAAAAGAAATGGCTTACAAAGAACAACCACCATAGCGAGGGGTGACAAAAAAGGAAGAGTGAGAAAACTGCTTGTCCAACTCCTATTTTGGATAACACCAAAACACAAGAATAGAATGCTGGGCTAGAGCAGCATCCATTGTGCCTGATACATACTTCAGTATTTGCCATTAGTGGATGTTACCATAAGTATATGAAAGAGACATGTACTCAAGGCAGCTTCACAGAGGTGAAGTGAGAATAAGCAAAATAGTCCACCAATTTCACTGCTAAATATATTGAGTAGAATATTGGAAATGCTGCTGACTTATTCAGGCAGGCTGAATCGTAATTACATCTTTGCTTTCTCTGAGCTTCTGTTTGTGTTTCTTTTCTGTCACAATTGGAACTGAGCTAATAGTGCTGCTGCAGACTGGGGAGGACACTGTGTCTGCAATAGGAGTGATGGTGATACAATAATAGAATTCCTCATGCAAAGATGTGAGCATGTCATATGCTGTATATGGCAGGGAGACAACTTCATCTATCCCACAGTTACCTCTAGAGTAGAAGAGCAGAGCCATTTAAAGGGATATAACACTACCCAATGACTCAGGACAAAAAGCAAATATTATTTACAAAACTGAAATTACGCATGAACTGTTAGGTGTATAATGGTTTATAATTTCATTCTGCTTCCACTAAAGTCAGTTTGACTATTTCAACATGGGCAGAATTAGGCCTGCTGTAATTTCTCAATGAAATTTTGGTTAGTGTATGACAACTGATATCATACTGATAACAAAGACTGCTGCAGGAGCAGTAGAGACCAAAAGCTGACAAGATCTTGGAATGGAAAGTTCTTCTTACCAGCCCTTGTTGAGAGGCAGCATGGGGTGTGAGTCCAGTATGCTGGATCACCACAACTCACTCTGTGACATGTTTCCTGGGAATTTGCCTATCCAAGTACTGATTAGGCCTGACCTTTTCTGACATCTGAAATCAATCAAGAAGGAAATTAAATGGTACTAAGGCAACTGTTTAAGCATGCAAATTTGTAGAGATCTGATGTACCTCAGGAAAAAAGAACTACTCCTTGACAACAGGACTGAAGTTTGTAAGTTTTAAAGCTATTATTTCCTGGATGTACTTACAGAGTGATCAATAAACTCAGAATTACAGCTGAAAATTCTGTGATGAAGCCTTGATGAAAAAGATACACTTTCCTCCAAAGATGCTGAGTCATTGAAACTAAAACTTCTGCTGGACAGGGTCATTTTCCATGGATTAGACAGAGTGTATATTTGTTCAGAACAATTCAAGCTCAAGCCTCAAACAGAATCAGAAAGGGATTTCAACTTGGTATTTCCCTACAGGTATGTGTACAACTACTAATTACTTTCCTCTATATATTTTGAGTTAAGTAAGTCTTAAGCTGTTCCATTCAAGTAATTTTTCAGCACTCTCAGTTGAAAACTCTTTGAGATATCGGTCAACCAATGCCACTTTTCAAAATTTTCCTTTAAGTCTTCTTTTGCCTCAACAACTGTAAGAAAACTTGAGAGCAGGCAATCAGGTGATTTCCTGTGCCCCTGGACTGGCAGAATGACCAATGCTGTCAATTTGAAATGTCTTGTATACAAAAGGAAATAGCTGGCTCCTTAGGGACAGATGGATTTGTTGCTAGCTATTTGTGGATAGAGAGGTTCCTGGCCCATGTTGTCATGCAAACATATTAGCAGGACAACCACACTTAAGCAGGTAGGGCTTACTTCCATTTTAGCAGTTGCACCTCCTCAAAGCAAATCAGTGTTTGTTCTGTCAGTGTTACTGGTCTTCAGTATTTCATTTAAGCCACAACATAGCTGAGACATATCAACACAACAGATCACAGTTTCTTATAATTGCAATTGTGTTCTTTATGCCCCTCATTAAGGTAACCAAGACCTGTTGGAGAGGTCTTAAATGCTGCATCTCAAAAGAGATCCTGCTGAGAGAAGGGTGGAAAATTAAATAGCCATTTCTACTGCTTTAATAAGAAATCTCTGACTCAATTTCTTTGTCTTCTTTGAAGCAAGAAGTTGCAAGATACGAGTTTGTTGTATGTTTCTGGTAGAGGAAAAGAAGAAAAATCTTAATACAGTTGTCCTTTGTACTGGTTGTAGGTTGGATGAAAAAAGCACTTTCCTGAAGGTATTGGTTAAATATCAGACTACCACCTGAAAAATCAATAGCTAAGAAAACAGCTGAGATATTGCCAAGCTCACAAACAGAGAAAATAAACTCAGCAGAAGCCTGCTTTCCTAACACTTCCAGTTCATTTCTGAGCCTGAAAGCTGCAGAATATATGTTGGCTTTTGGCTGCCTTGCTGAACTCAATAGTAAGGATCAACAGCTTGGGAAGTTTGGTTGAGTTTCAGTAGTGCCTGAGTGCCTGCAAGTTAATGCCAGGTGTGTACCCAGTTAAAGAAATTCTTCAGTTCCTTGTTTTCTATATAAGCTGTAAGAGTCTTTTTTTTCTTATATTCTTTTCTAAAACCTTAAGTCATCAGGTTTCAGACCTGCCTGAAACCAGGCTGTAGTAGTACAGCTATAACAGGTCATACTCCTTACAGAAATATTTTATTTGATGCAGCCCTTTTCGTATTTTCACAACAGACTAGATATTGGGGTGGGTTTTTTTGGTTGATTGGTTTGGGGTTTCTGGTTGTTGGTTTTTTGGGTTTCTTTTCAGTTTGGAGTGCCAGATACTCATCTAGAGTACATTTCTACTCGTGTGGTGTTCCTCAACTGTTAATTCCACTATATCTTTGCCTATTCACAACTCATTATATAAGATTAGTAACCTAAATCACATGGCACTGTTCCTAGTCTTTGAGTGGATGATGGTGAGTGCCCTACTGGGGCACCAATACCTTATTTGCAAATAAAATAAGTTGTCACTTAGTGAAAAGCCAAACATTTGTGTGGGCAGATGTCCATTAGCACAAATGTTCATGGATTAATCACCAAAAGGGGTGTGAACACTTTTGAATAGGAAAGCAATTTAGAATTCATGCAAACATTTGTGAATAATTTTCCTAGCTTTTCTTTAACTTGGAGAAGGCCTAATGTTTTGATGTGGTACTCACTGATTATTTCAGTGCAAAATGGAGTATTAGAAGTGAAATCTGAATTTATTTCACTGTACTTTCAGCTTGTACTTTCTATTGTATTGACTGTGAGCCGAAAGCATTTTTCAAAGCCTAGCTGTGCACTGTACAACACCGTAGCAGCCCAGAGCAGAAGTCAAGGACCGTTCTAGGGCTCCTTAAACTGATCAAACAACTTCTGTCTTCAAATCAGCATGTTCTTTTAAATGCTGTATGTTTTAGTGGTATTTCCCCATTACTTATTATCTTCAGATGGATATATCCTCCACAGTGCTTTATAAAGTGATCTGCCCGATTTTCAGCTACACTTAACTTGCTTATTGAGCATGCACTACCTCAAAGCTATCATCTGTATATCATTAAATGCAGCTTTGTGACAGAAGCTGGGACCTCTACCTGTGATTTACAGACTACAGAAAATGTTTCCTAAACAATATAGCCTTAGTGAAACTTGCAAGACATAAAACATTAAAAGAAGAACACTGCATGTTAAAAGTGTTGCAGGAGTTCATTGCTGATTAGATATCTTGTTACAGGTGGTTCTCTCTCTACTGCATCCAGAGTGAGTCAGAAAGACAGAACGTACTGCAGATAATTTTAATGAAAGCAGATAAGCAAAAAAGCTGCTTGATTGATTGTAAGCATCAAATAAAGGAGCTTTAGGAAAATTTAGATTTGTATTAGAGTCTGTGAATTGCAGAAAACCACTTATGTGATTCCTGACACTAATATTTTGAAAGGCAGTTTGTGAGTATTAAGTGCTTGATCTTTGAAATAGCAAAGATTTACTTAGAACTAAAGGTACAGAATTAGAGCCTTAGCACTGGCTATGTGCTTTTAAGGAAAAAATACTGCAGTTACGTTTTAAGCACATATCTGACTACAATAACATGCCCATTAGTTATAAACACCAGCAGTTGTTCAAGCACAGCTGTTTACAATGATATGACCTGACCTTCATAACAAATGCATGTAACTTAATGAAGACCTAATACTATGAACACAAAATATAAATAAGAAAAGGAAGCAGTAGGTCTGACCAATACGAGGAACAGCCCTTTTTAGCATATTATTCTCTCCTCTCCCCCTGCTCCGCCCCCATGATTTTAATAATTAGAAGAAAGAATAAGAATTTTTACACATCTCTGAAGTCTTGTGGTACATGCTTGTCTTTCCCTTGCCCATGGGTATTATCAGCATGAAGTTACTTAAATTTTCTCAACAATAAAGCAGTATTATAACCTGGTAGTACCATTTTGTAAGCTGGTAATTTGCACTACAGTGTATAAAATCCGGTCTTTTTTAAGGAAAAAAATGACATCCGCTAAAACATAGACAGGAAACCACCAGCGAGCAAAACCAACAGCCCAAGATGCACTTCTGAGTTCACATAGCTGAGTTGAACATCCTGGACAATGATCAGAATCTAGGAAAAACTGCGCTGTGGAGAAAACATAAGGAACAGCTACATGACAAAAACCTTTGTCAATGATGTGAAAGCAGGGAAACAAACAGCCTCTCTGCCTCCTGAAGGTGCAGTTTATGGGTAGAAATGAATGAGAGAGTGAGATAAGGCACACCAGAATTGCCTTGTGAGGTGCAACCGCGACAGCTGGCCAAAAACACATTAAAGAAGAAATAGGGGTTGTGGGATGTGACAGACATCACCATCTTCCACCCTCGTGTTACTTTTGGCATAATGATTTTGTTTCTTACTGATGAAGGTCAGTTGTGATAAGATACCTAACAGTTATCATTCCCCCCTCATCCACCCCACCAAATCCCACTGTCAGCAAAGAAATAACCATAAGCTTCTTCTCATCTGACCTTCTCCTGTGAGACCCTTATACCTGGTAGGTAAAAAAACTGTAGAAAGAAAACCAACGCTCAGGGAACAAAATATGCAAAAACCACCTTGGACTGGACAAAACAACTTTCTATTGCTACAGATAGTAATGAGAACAGGAAAAATTTAGATTATCAAGTATGGTTGTAAGATATATTTTTAAACACTGACGTGCATGGGAATGAGGGACGGGAGAGAATAGAAGGTAAAAGAGGTTAAGTATATATAGCCTTTTAAAGCCTTACTGAATTGCAATATCACACCCTAGTTTATCTAATTAGTTAGTCAGACTCATTTTAGTAACAACAGAAAGCAATACAGTGCTCTCTCTCCCCCTGTAATAACAGATAGCTTATCTGATACTAGTAAGAGTTTCTCTGTTATCAGTTGCCAGGTAAGAGCAGGGCAGCAGTGCTGTGGTGCCTGCAGAAAGTGCTGGGGGTATTTTTCCCTCCTGAGGCTTGGAGCAGTGTGACTCCCCGAGCCGTGCTCTGCAAACCAACAGCTGCAGTGTATCACGCAGGGCTGCAGCACGCTCAGCCCATCAGCTCCTGTAGACAGCGTGTTCCTCCAAGGGTCCCCAGCACAAGCCAGCTGGAACCAGTTGATATATTAAGATGGGAGCTTGTGCTTAGTAGCGCTGTTGGGTGAGGGCACAGGCGCTGAATGAAACACAATCTGACTCTGACCAATTACTGAAAACACATGGTACTGGGAGTAAAATGAGCTAAGGAAATATTCTGAGTGGAAAATGAGGAGATAAAAGCAGATAAAATGTCATAGTTTAAACTGTTGAAAAATGTGGAGGACAACTGGGGATGTTTTAAACCATCCTGCTTTCTGAATCTGCTTGTAATGAATAGTCTGTGTAACTTATTATCTGATGAGAATTGCTTCTGTACACTTTATTTTTTTCTATAGTTTTCAGGCCACAAATGAGAACAACTTTTCAAGTGAGAAATTGTCCTCACTTACTTGCATCAATGAATAGTACAAGCATGTAATTTTGCAGAATTGGATATGGGAAGCAAAATTTAGCACATTTCCAGGATCTCACAGTAGTTCCTTTCACTAGACATAGACAAAGAACAGAATCACACTGTTTAAGGCAGCTCCTTCATTCTTTCTATTTTAAGACAATTATTTGTATTTACTAAGTCTTATTCTAACCACAGAAGAGCAGAAGGAGACATTAGGACTGCAGACAGCTGGGAAGAGCATGGCAAAGCTGTGCTCTGATGGTATATACATTTCATTGTATCCAGCCTGCGCATCTCTTTGAAAGACTGAACTGCACAGAGTAGTATGCAAAAGAATTGGTTGTAGGTCTTTAGAGAGCTACACAGAACACCTACATAAGTAGGTTAATCTGCCAGCTGGATTCTTTCTAGAGGAAATTATTTTAGAGACTTGTAAGTGAGCTTTTATGTTGCAAACCAGGAGACAAAATATTGATCCCTTCTCTATCTGTGGGAGAAGATTTCCCCCTAGAAGCTGGGCAGGGAATAATGAGACGACTTTTTGGCATTAGCTGTGAGGGATGCTGTGTGGACTCAGCCAAAGCCCAAAACCTGAAAGGAAAGTCTATAACTAACATCCAAGCTGGTCTGTGTGTTCCTCTAACCTGTCATTTTATAAAAATTTGGGATTTTGAGAAGCATCAATTAAGAATTGAGTGATATTCTAGTAGTGAAAAAGGTTTATTCTATTAACTTTTTTTTGGTATTTTATTGTTGCTCTATTTCTCCTCCTAAAGAAACTGTTTACAGTTTTTTTCAACTTGCTAAATACTATAATGCTTCATAAACTCTTACATTTGGGTATAAAATTTGTGTATACAATGAATTATGGCGTAATGCAAGTAACGTGTCACAAGCAAATCCTCTGGTAGACATGGATGCTTAAAAAGTCCAGGGTAGCAGTTCCCTATTTCAGCTCTGGAATGGGTTCTGCATTGTGACTGCCTGTAACATAACAGCCAAATTTTGAATCTTCAGATGCCTAATTGCTCTAATACTATTGAGATTTAGGTGTCTAACTACCCTTACAGAGCTGACGCTAAACAATCAGACTTTGCCATACCACAGAAATTCTTGACTCTGTTAGTATTTCTCCAACTGCACGAAAAATAGTAGTTGCTTTCCTAAAGAGATACTATCCCTGTCAGGCTCTGAGAATGTGGAGGCGGGAAGTATATTTAATATTTCACTCACTGTGCTTTTCTAGGGGAAGGAAAAAAACCAACAGTGGTTCTCAGGATCTTTTGTGCAAGAAGATGGTGGTTAAGGTTACACTCCCACAGCTTCTAGGAAGCCAGTGGGCGTAAATCATGCAGTTGGTTTCTGGCTTACTGCCACAGTCAGACAGGTGGTTCTTTGCAGCCTTAAAAGACATGACGAAGTTGACTTACAATGATAAGTATAGCTCATAGCTTCATTAACATTTCTTTACAAAAAGTTCTAGGTAAGGACCTGCATAAAAGTTTAAGATTTTATAGGTATATAGGTTTTGTGTTTGATTTTCTAATGACACAGCTGTGAAAGTAGCATTGAAGATTCTAACACTTCTAAGTAATACAGAAAATGATACAATTTAAGCTATTTAGATCTTACAAGGAAAGAAGAATTTAATTTGAGAGATACAGTTCAGATCCTGATGCATCATGATCTAAAATCTCAATCGTAAATGAAGGATTATCAAAGGGTTAAATGAAAGCCAGCCAAATTTTGCCTCCCCAGTATTTCTGGGATTATATTCTGCTCCATTCATTCTTGTTTTCCCCAGGGGAATTATCTGTCCTTCTGCTGCTTCAGCTAAAGATTTTCCCCAAGCTGTTTTCTCACTGTGGTAATAGTAGAAGGCATGATTGTCACTTTGTCCAAAATACTCCCTCTTGGCTGTGAATTCCCATCCTCAGGCCCCCATGTGCTGCCCCCTCAAATGCTGTAAGAGTCCCTCACTTCCTGGGGTCTTGCACTCATGGGAAAATATGTGCTGGCAGCTTTTCCAGTAACCACATGAATATTTTAACCACAATTTGAAGCTTCTCAATTATTTCTGCCTAGGTATATTGCCTTTCACTTGTTCCTGTAGATTATATATCTATGCTGTGTATTTACAGTGATGAACATAAGAGAGTAAAAACTAGTATGTGTGCAATTAGCTGAATGAGTCAAGACTGTTACAGTACTGAAAGGTCAATGTCCCACTGAGATCTATTTTTGACAAGTTACAATTCTGATGACTCCAGATTTACTTTTTACTGGTCAATTTGGTGAGACAGATGATATCATGATTTGACAGCAATTATACCACTTGACAGAATACTGAACCTTCCTAAGAGATAAACCTTATTCTCCCACACAAATTATTCTGTTGACTACAAATTTCAATCAATACCAGGGAATAACACTGCTTAAATAATCAATTATTATCTTCCCTCTTGATGAATCAGAAGGGAGGAAAAAATAATTGTTTAAAAAATACACATGGTTTGCCACTAATAGCAACAATTTTAGGTGGAAGCAAGCTAGCTGCTGTGTTTCTGTCTCAAAATTTAACTTTTTCTGTTGATATTTCATTATTTAAGATCTTCAGATTGTTACCCATGTACAAATACATTCACGCACTATTTACACTGTAAGATATTCCTTGGCTTTAGCATATGTTCTTTGACTGATCAACTGATTCAAACCCTATAGCTTGATTTAGATATGGTATGCCCAAGTCAATTCTCCAGTATTTTAGTGCACCAAAGTGGGAAGCAGTGATTATTTAATACTTTACTTGAGTGTTTGCTGGCAAGGAGCTACTTTTCTGCTTATAACCTGCAGGATAGTAACAGCAATGATGCCAAGCTAATCAGTTGTAAAGTCTTGATATTTATTATGTTAAAGAATCCAATACTCCTTTATGTGAGGAAAAGAGTATTTGTCTAAGAGAGAAAGAGAAGCAGATTTTACAGGGAATGCTTCACGTCTGACTTGCCATTGAGGCTCTTCAAATAATCACTAACTACATTGGAATCAGAAGTTTAACTCTAATCCACAGTCATCAGCACTGGCTGACTCTGTGGCTTTGCCAGAATGCCGGAACACCTCATGTGTGGAAACTGCTTTCCAGCTTTAGAGGGCAGGACCTACTCCTTGTCCATGCTTGTCTTAACCACTCTTCAGAGTCATTGTCAGGATAGTTTCAATGGAAGAAGAAATATTGCTTCTGATTAAGCTTATGATGCTTACACCTAAAACTTTAAGCAATGAATAATACCTAATAAGATGCATAGCATGAGAATATAAATATAGAAGAAATATTAATAATGAACCAGACAAGAACTGTTTCAAACCTTTCTTCATAATCTTTTTTTTTTTGAGCATGCTGTTCACTTTTTTCCATTTCCATTTAATATTTTGTAAAGTCTCAAGAAACTGTTCTTAATTCTCTAACTATCACCTCTTAGAATCACATGGAAACACTGAAACAGAGAAAGCAGATCCCACTCTCATTAAAACCAAGGATAAATTCCAGGGTGCTATCCATTGACAGTGCATAGTCCCGTTGATGCCAATGCAGGTGTTTCAGTGTGAGCATTGCACTTCAAAAGGGATTCCTTCAACTGTTACAAATGTGCAAAGCAAGGCTTGCCTTTTCTTGACTCATTTATACTTGAAGGAAAAGTGGCTGATTAACAGAAGATGAACTATAAGCAGTGATGTCCCTTTGGTGCAAGTTATTAAATGTCAGCTGAGAAGATCAGGTGGCCTTGGAAGAATTGTTCCTCTTTTTTTTTTTAATGATTTTGTTTTCCACATTTGCTCATTACTGCACAGACAATTGTCAGGAAAAGCTTTAATACAGGAGTTTCACTACTTTCTGTCATTGCTGTTTTGAGCTCAGTCTCACCTAACTCTACTGCACATGTAGTGAATCAGCTTGTCCAGCAGACAAGATAAGAAATGCTTGTGGTGGTGGTATTTATGGGCTACTAGGAAATGGTACAACAGACCATAGAATTCCACCATTGTAGAAAGTTAAATAATGGTTAAAATAACAGGAAAAATATTATAAGTGTGTTTGTGTGTTTTTTAATAGTAACTGTGTGAAGAAAAATGATTAGTGAATTAGGCCTTTTACATGTGAGATTCCATAAAAATATATGAATAAAAATGTATTCAGACATATTGAGAAACGATCAAATCTATTAATACTCCAAGAACTTTCAGCACATTTTGTTATTGTCAGTGTTGCATGAGTCAATGCTGCTTCTCGGTTAAACTATTCTTAGCAAGTTAAAATCTGGCAGGTTTTCATGATATTTCTGCAATGATAAAAAATCTGTGACTTGATGCAGAATCTTTCTGTGATTTTTCTCACAGTTGAAAGGGGACACAAAAAACTCCTTTCCATCCAGAAGTCTTTCCCCAAAAATGTAGGACCAATTACCTGCTTTATTTCATTGTCCAGAAGTTAGCCAAGACAGAGTATTGTTAGACAGGGTGTTAGACAAAGAGCATGACAACAGAGACATTTTTACAGAGCTCACAGCCTGAGCAAAAGGCAGAGCAGAGGGCTGGATCTGGAGCTGTGGAAAGTCCAAGGAAAGAGTGGAACCAGCTGAACTGTGTAAGGAACAGAGGTCTCACCATCAGCTGTTTCTTGTCATTCTAAGACCCCAGTCTTAAATTAGGAACTCCCTGCTGCCAATGGAATACATGACTCTAAGTGTGAGCCATCAGTTAGGCTTCCAATTTTTTTTTAATATCAGTACTATTATATTATTCACAATTTAAGGAGGTAAATATTAAACAAGAGGAGGGGAGAGATTGGCTACTTTAAACATTCTTAAATAGTAACTATTTTTATAATGAAGAGGGTATTAAAATATCATGCATAATAAATAAAATAATTTGATTTGTTAAATATCAAGTTCATTGCATTAGCAACTACAAAACCTTGTTTGTATGCCAGTTAAAGATGATATAGGAATACCTACTCTTCTGTTTGACATTGGAGATTCCCAAAAGATGCAAAACAGCGTATCAAATTTTGTCAGTGTTTTGCAGAGGGGGCAGAAATTTTCCATCTTTCACTGTACTTAGTGAACACTACTAGTTATAAACTACACATTTGTTAATATTTTATCAAAATCTAACATTAAAATAAATAGTTATGTGAAGGAAGCCAATTTCAGTGGTATAAAACACTTTTCCCCCCCCATTCTTTGAGAAGTTCTCTTACTACAAAATATGACTTGAATTGTTACAAAATAATTCCCAAAGTAATTTTTGCAGTTAATTTCTCTTCTTGATCACTGCAAATGGTGCAAACAGGTATTTAAAAATGTTTGGGGGCTTGGTGGGTTTTTTTGGGGGGGGTAATTTTTTTTTTTAACTGGTATACATTCTTCAATGGCGTGAAGGCTATTAATTAAATTTCAAAATCAAATTTGCATTTAATGTGTTAAATCCATCAATATACCGAATTGCAAAGTCCTCTATTTATTGCTTCTGTTATAGTGCTGAAATAGAGGACTGCTGGTAAACTTGCATGCTGAAATAATTGCATAATAATATGGGACAACCTGAAATTATTTCTTGCCTTGTACTTCAGGGGAAAGGCTGACAATCTCCTGTTGAATAGCCCCGGGACATGTATTCTCAGAGGGTTTTATTAAGACTTCTATTCACGGTTTTACACTGAGTCTCTTTAATGTAAAATGAGCAATCCTCGGAGAGCCTCAATTGTGTTTAGGATTTATAAACTATACCTTCAACAGTGTTGGTATTCAAGGAACTGAGAGTGCATAACACTTGGACAATAGTTTCCCAGAGTCTGCAAAATGCAGAATTGCAATAGAGAATGTATTTTTCTCATTTATAAACATCTGGACAAACCAGTACACTGTCTAGATCCCACAGCAAATTAGGGCCTGATTTTTAATTAAGTTTGGCATGCGTCGAGGGGGTGCATATGTTCAGCACATGTTTTTACCTTATATATCTTTTGCTCCATTACCTAAGTATTGTTCAAAATGAGTTCTGCTGCTGAATACAAACTGTCCAATTTGCTTTACTTGAAAAAATTCACAAAATGAAAACTAATTCACATCTTTGACAAAATGAAGCCATGATTTTTTCTGAAAGAAAATCAAAGGTTTGGAAAAAAAAATCACTGAACTTGTAAAATTATTATAATTAGTTGCCACACACACACGCACTTTTCGGATTTTGAAACCTCATAGACAAACTGGGATGGCCAAAAAGGTGTTAATTTCTCCCTAATGTTTGAGGATCCACGCAGCTCTTCTCCAGTGAAACTGGAGTAATTTTATTGTTCTGAATTAAAAAGAACTAAGTTATGTTTTCGTATAGTTCTGGTGTGGGAAGGACTTAGAAATTAAATGCTGGAGCTCATCAGCTTTGAGAATTATTACTGTAGATACAATTAACATGATAAACTCTGCAGGAGAACTTTTGGAAATTACCTTTATGATCTTGAGTTACAAAACACTGGGGATTCTTCACACATCCTTACAACTCAGTCTAAAGTTACTGCTGCACAATTCCTGGCCTGGCTTTGCTTCCCAAGCACACCGGGAGCTGTAGGACAGGACATCCCAGGGGATTGCAACAAGGCAGATGAGGCAACACTTCCAGGAGTCCTAAATCTCGTATCCTCACAGGAGTAAATGCTGATTTGTCTGTAACCATGTGAGTCCCAAAATGCAAAACTGTACCTGTTGTCGGGTGTGTGAGCTGTCCCTGCCACTCACAAAAAGAAAAGGAAACTAGGGCATTGAAGACAAGCACTTGCTGGCACCTTTCACTAAAAAAAGGTAGTCTTGCAAAAGTCTCATCAGAAACAAGATTTAAATGCCTTGGGAAAGAAAATACAAAGTAATTTATCTACTTAGTAAGGCCTCTCACAATAATACTTGATGAGTGAAGGAGAAGCCAGTTTGGCAGGTTTGCCATGGAGACTGGAGGCAGCCCCAAAAGTAGAAGTTTTATTTTTGCCCTCCTCAGCTCTGTTGGTCTTCCAGATAAGACAATGTTCACAACACAGCTATGTTTGGTAGCTGGAGGAGCCTCATTTTAGAGAGGGCAGCCTCTTTTATCCAGTTATAGCTCTTGACCACCCTTCTCGCCCACTCAAGCCGCAAGGAAAATGAAAACAGTGGATTTTGTGAATTCTCAGCCCCAATCACATCCTATAGCATGAAGTTCCTTTTTTCTATGCGAAACAATCAATGAGACATCTCATAACTACATGCTTTTGATTGGCAGAGTACAAACATAAAACTAGCCAGCACTTAAAGACATACATGCTGTGTGCTTATGTAATTAATCATTACCTTTTTTTACATTAATTATTTAATTATAGAATTAAATTCTTATTAAATTTTGTTGAGATGAAGGCTTGAAAAATCTATGTAGTAAAAGTTAAGCGAAATTCACTTAAGTTTTTCAAGCTGCTTTGGATGACCATTTATGCCCTCTTTCCATCAGTGAAACACCAGGACATATGTTCCAGAAAGTCCAGTGAACTTACTTTCCTAACACTTTCTACTTGTTTGGGTTAGGAATTTTCTGCTTGTCAGAAAGTCTTAAAAGGTCTTTGTGTTTCAGAATAGTGGAGTGAGTAAGTCTCTTTGTATGGCATTGAAAAATTACAAGACTACATATATTTGCATTACATGTACTATGATTGATACTAGGTGCATATATTGTACATATATGGATGTACTGCAATACATACTAAATATATGTGTTGTCAGGTGGTCAAATGTGTTTTATCACAGACAGAGCATCTAAAAGAAGCTGAGCTGCTAAGAAAGCTGTGGTTTAGGGGAGCTGTGTCCCTTATGTTCTCTAATTTCTATCTCGATCAGATTGCCATAGGATACAGGGGTTTAATTGGCCATTCAGCTTGTACTCCAGTGATTTCTAATCAGCTTCTGGCAATGTGCAAGACAAAATAGTCCAGAATGTCTCCTGAGAAAAACAGAGCACCCTGTGAAATTGTATCATGGGGAAGTCTTATCTGTGACACCTGGTTGTCATCGTGTGCCACCCCCCTGTAAAACACCCCAACACTACAAATGAGCCAGAAAAAGTGTATACTTTTGGAATTGGAAGGGAGTGGGTAAGAACTGGAGGCAGGCCAGTGATCTGAGTGAAACTGAATCCAATAACAAATATGTAAAAAAGTATGGCTTGCAAAACCTTCTTTTGTAAATCATGACCTAAGTTTAAAAAGCAAAAGTACCGGAGGTAGACAGCAAGCGAGGAACAGCCAGATCCAATGGTGAGGCCGCAGAGCAGGGAATGATTTAGAAGTTTGAACCTAAGCTGGGAGAAGGGGTCACTTGCAGAACTCAGCAGATTATGAAGCTTTCTGATTTCTGGGAAAGGCCAGTCAACAAAAAGAATTAGATATTTCTGAAGATAGTTAACATTCAATTCAGAATGTTGGTAGCTCTTCTACCAATATTGCCCCAGACAATATGTCTCCAACACAACCTGAACTTATGCAACTATTTAGGGAATAACTCTTCATTTTGTAGCCTTACTTTATAGTAATTTGTAATATGAAAACTATTAGTTTGAATAGTGCATGAAGAGCCTCTGTAGAAACAAAAAAAACAAGAAAATAGACTATTTCACACTGTTTCCTAAGAACAAGGTTATTACTTTTTGGCATCCACCACAAGGAAAGAAGCTTTTTAACCTGCTAAATGAAACTATTTTCTCCTAAGGTAACAGTAATTTCTTTCGTGTGAATCCTGAAGAAATACAAGGAGACCCTCTCTCTTTTGAAACAAATAAGAATCTACTTGTTTAACTCTCCTCTTCTATCAATGGGTAAAGTGAAAATCTGAGAAAGAACCACAGAGCAAAACTAGATTTCCATTGATTTCCAGAGCTTGTTCTTTTTCCTTTGGAAAAGCGTAGAGTTGTCTATTGGGGAGACTGAGACAAAGAGGGTCTATAAACCACAAAGGCACACTGCATTTTTGCCTGATGTGAATCAGCTGAGACCCATCTCCTTGAGTGGTTCTATTCCAATTTACTCACACGATAGGGAGCAGGGAGTCATGAGCAGTTGTAGTTCTCTGCAGTTCTTTATCCTTTACTGTAACAGCTTCTCCACATTGCATGCTAACCAGAAAGATTTGAAGGTACCACGTGTTTCTGAGTAACCTGCGTTATGGAGTAGGGATAGAATTCATTAACGTTTCCTCCTTTTCCCATTAGCAGCTTCTTTTTGCACAGAATGAACATTAAACTGGATGTGAAAGACACTACAAGCAATATTTTGTGTGTCTTTTTAACTGCTCTGAGAAACACAGCTGCTTTAGAGTCTCTTAGGACCACTGCATTTATGCTCCCAGCACTCATCTGACAAATGGATAGTTAATAGATATTTTCAAAGATTCTCTTGATATTTCGGAAACCTATAGTAGGAAAACACAATTGATGATCACAGTAGCTGGTAAAAGAATAAATAATTGTGTAATTGTTTCAAAATTAATATATTTAATATTTTTAGGATGACAAAGACTTAAAATAATAGGGTTTATTTTACCTTATGTTTAATTCATGAAGTTATGATACATAGGTATTTACTTTTTAGAGAATGCATGAATTACTGGGACAGAAGTGTTCCCAAGACACATCATATTTTCTTCTGTACTGGTCGGCAGCAAACATTCATATAGTCAGGGAGGGGATAATTTGCTGCCTATTTTTTTATTTACTTTGTAGATTTTTGAGTCCTTAATGAATGCTGAAAATCCCTAACTCACAAGACTGTTGTGAGGATTAATTAGTGAATATTTGTAAGATGCTTTGAAGCTGAAAGGTGTGATGTAAATGCTAATTATTTATTATTACTAACTTCCTAATCTTGGACAAATTTGGTTGATGTGGAAGTGAGTGATTGATCTTGCTAAACAGAGGTATGCACAGTGGGAGGAGGGCCTTTGCAAGCTTCACATTAATAATTCTACCTATGAATCTCAGCTCTGTTCTAAACGTCTCCATCTACCCCAACCCACTGCCTCCTCATGGCTTTGACAGTGCCCTTCACACTAAATTACTACACTGCTGCAGTCTCTGGGCCTGATCCAACAACCCATGAAATCCGAGAAGATTTTTCCATCAGTTTCAGTGAACTGGGCAAAAGGTCAAAAAATAGTCTTTTATGCAGTATTTTGGAAAATAAATAAAAAACAAAAGCCTGTTTTCTGAAAACTGCCCGTACTTGCTCTCTGCATGATTAGCTTGATACATACTGTCAGGTTTTGTCAGTTGTGTCAGATCATATTCATATCATACAGCTTCCTTTGTGCACAATAATATGATTCTTTGCAGGTCTGTTCAGCTGTGAATCTGTAGCTGTCTGCTGCATTAAATTATGTGCAACTTTAGCATCAGTATCCTATGTCACATAGGGCAAGACATTTTGGTGCTCAGAGCATGAGAGCTTTTTGGTTCCCACTCCTAGAGCACATCAAAAAGTAATCTTTCCTCTCCAAGGTGAAGGGTCTCAGCTTCCACTGCCTTCACAATTCAGCAGAGGCTGCAAGCTGTGGCCAGCTACCTCTTATATGTTTATCTTTGTGAGCTGTACCTCAGAAATTTCCCAATGCTGGAAGCTGCTTCCTCCAGCTTTCTCACTGTGAGGACACACGGTTGGTAATCACCACCATAATGATCGTGAAATCAGAAGTATGTTCAGAATTGGGCTCACTTTGACTTTACAGATCATTCCACCATACCAAGATGTGTTATCACCTTAAATCTCATTGAGGATATGATTGCTTAAAAAAGAGTGAATGGGTGTATGACAACATTTGTCACATACAGCAGAATAGGAAAGATTAAGTAAGAGGAAACATATAGGAATTTCTTACTTGCAAGTAGCTGTTTACATCCATACATACTGTCAGTGTGTTATAGACAAGTATCAAGTAGGAGGTAGCAGATGCAGACAGCCAACATTAGAGCTAGAACAGCTCAGACTAAAATAAAACCTGTGCTGTTATTGGCAATGGCAGTTATCCAAGGACTGTGATATATTCTTTGTCACTTGCCATTTTAAAATGCTGTTTAGATACTCTGTGTGTTCATCCAAATGAAAGAATGAATCCCTGGTGTGAAAATGGGGACTCAGGCTCCCTTCACCATCCCATCATCCAGGAGTGCACACAGTGACGTGTAATGCATCAGGTATATTCATTACTCATGTTGCCTATCAAGCAGAGGCAACATTTATCAGGAGAAGCTCAATAAATATCAGTCCTCATGGATTATCACAACATGTCATGCTACTGAAAACTGAGGTACAAACAAAATCCTTTCTGGGGCAGTTTGTGAATTGATTGGCTCAGCTGCGAATCGAAGTTGTCTTCCTCCCAGTTCAGCATGGGTTACCCAGCTCTGTTGTGTAAGGGAATAGCACTATGAGCTGCAAAAGACAAAATAAACCAATAGAGAAACTGTGCTGCACCCACAGGTGTGACATATTGCATCTATCTGGATCTGTACTGGCGCTATGGGAAGCACAGGACATGCAGATCCAGATATAAAAAAGGTTACTATGTCCCCAAAGCAAGTGTGTTTTTTTTTGTTTGTGTCTCCCATCTGTCACAGTAAATCGTTTGGGATGTTCTAGAGCTTTGTTTCTCAGAATGTCTAGTATTAACAACTAAAAATCAAGAAGCAGGGAGCCTTGTGTGCTTACACTGGGAGTTCTGACTTTACCTTTTCTTTACAGATCTTGTTGGCCCCTTTGTAAATCAATTGTGAGCTATGGGGGTTTTACGTCATCAGACCAGGAAGTAATGTAATTACTTTCAGTTAGTTTTGTGTTGCTTATTTGTTTTTGATGCTTCTGTCATTAAAGATACATAACTAGATCACAAAAAGCTATTGAGATGTTTTAAAATACTGTGTGATGAATACACTGGTAATGTGAGACTTGATGCTGCACTTAGGGAAGTTAATACCCAGCGAAGTTGCTGGAAAACTTCCATCTATCTCAGTGAAGCTCTGAGTGCTGAAATGGAGGTAGAAAGCACTTAAAACACCTCTATATCTCTGCAGATCTGGCCTTTAATTTATAACTACATTACACAGTAAAATAGGATTAGCCTCCTTATAACCTTCCTTTAGTCTGTTACTGGTCTACAGTTCAGTGTCCTCTCAGAATAGATACAAGAAAGCTCTTTGCAGGGTCTCCAAACTCTCAGGTTGGTGTCACGGCCAAGTTGTCTCCGCTGCATATTAGGTTTTAAATGTAGCCCTTATTCATCTGATCAGCAAGATTAATAGAAGTGTCATTGGCATTGTTAGGCAAGTTTGTCTTCAAGTTATAAGCGTTGCCTATCACCACTGTATTTTTAGTTTAATGATACGATAACCGAGGGAAATAACACTACAAGGACAGAAATGTTTGTCTTCAGTGATTCTTAACCTGGTTAATACATTATCCTGAAGTGTTGAGGAGCCACATGAGTATCAAAACTTGATCTTCTGTGTACTCAGTGTTGAATTTCTGGGAAAGATTAATTATTGATGATAGGATAAGTATAGCCTGACAGACCAAACCAGCCCTTCAGGCCAAAAAAATTATGCCTTTCTGATCTTGTAACTGTTCTTAGAAAAATTAGTAAGTACTTTCTGATGATTTAGTGAATACAATTACTGAAATTAGTAGAAGTCCCAGTATAGATAATACAAGATGATTTAAAGGAAAGTATAATACATGAGAAGCTATATTGTGCTGCAGATTAAAAACTACTTTCAATCCATGCATATGGACATACTGTGCAAGGGAAAAGCTCTGTGTGGGAGGAGTTTAGAGGAAGGGAAAACCAAAAAACTGAGGAGGTATGTGCAAAAAGGGACTGTTTCTATTTTTCTGTGTAAGCATGCAACCACTTCACCTCAGAGACTGAGTGCCTGCAGAACAGTCTCTAAATCTTTTGCAGAACATCTGTGCTGGAGATGGGCGGACACAGCCACTCTGAATCAGTTCTGCATCTACTAATTTATTACCACCTGCAGCAAGTTTATCACATATTACTTTTCCCAGAAGGCAAATTATAAGGGCAAAGCACATAGGACATGGCAACTGTATGTGAAGAAGTGTCAGTATATTTTATTGTATTGCTGGCACATCTTCTGGTGAATTCAACTCTTGTTTATTCAGGTTGTGTTGTATGTGGGTTTGGATGATGGATAGATCCTCCCACAGGGTCCTACAGAAAACAAACAAAATACTCCACTAAGTATGGAACTGAATTTTACAGGGATAAAATTAAGAAAAGGGCACAAGATACTATTTCCCATCTCCTGATTTAATACTACAGAACAAACTCATCAAATCTCTGTTTTTCTTCAGTGCCTGGCTGGCTTTATCCCAGGTGCTGCAGATAAGTACTGCGAAACAGGACATTTGAAGGTACAAAGAGGTATAGGCCATGAGTTTACAACCTCAATATGTATCAATATACATCTGAAAGAAAAATGTAAACAACCAGTAAATGTTGTGATAATAATTGGAAAAAAAATTACAAGACTCCATAAACCTTCAAACTATTAATTATAGTTATAAGTTTATATGTTTATTCTAGCACTTTTATTAAAAGGCGACACTGTTCCAAAAGACACTGCCTTGTCCAGCCCTCCCTAGTTCCCAGAGAAAAAGCATTTCCTGAAGAAGCAGATGGATTCATGAAATAATGTTTGTAATGTTTTCTTTTCACTGCTTTATTTTTGTCATGTGTTTTTACCTTTCATATTTGCTTCTATTCTATATCCATTGACTGATCAATGACTATTATATTCTGTATTTTAAGACAAGAGTCAGCTACATACAACAGAGAAATTTTCTTATACAGACAGAAGATTAAAATGAACTACAGAAAAGAGAAAATAGCAGTTTGATCAAAAAATATTCCTCTGTTCAGCTCTTTGAGCTGTGTTCAGAAAGGAGTTCACAGAATTCAGCTGATAACAAACAAAACTTCAAAAAATAATAATTTTATTATTGACTTGAAGTAGTATATTTTCAGAAAGTTTTTTCACAAGTTTTTATTATAGTCGTCACAGAAATAACTCCTGGATAAGTTCCCATATAGTAAGTTATGTCCAACTAGTTTATTGATGGAAGTCCGCTGGGAGTCACTTAGAAAAAAGGATGTTTAGTTGACTCTTTTCTCACAGTGATCTATTTTAGGCAGAAGCTTAATTTAAAATTTTTTTGATTACTTTTTTCCTTACTAGATTCACCCTCTAGAATAACGTCAACATTTCTTGTTTATATATTTCAACTAAAGAAATTTGAAGTATCTGGTCTGTTTCTGCTTCTGCTGATGGAAACAAGCAAAGTTGCATTAATGTGAATCTAAACATGGTTATGCATTGATGTTAAACATATTATTTTATTCTTGTGAAGGGTACATTATGGAATTGTGTTATGGATAAATTTAAACTGTTCATACAGCTACCAACTGACTTCAATGATTGCTTGCAGGCTTGTTTAACAGAAAGTCACTCTGCTACTTTTGCCCAGGCCAAAGTCTGCTTCTCTTCTCTGTGCTTTAGCAGTGCCTGCAATTGAAATTATATATTGTATATTTTTATATGCAACTGATTCTTTTTTCACCGAAAGGCTACTGTAAAGAAGTTTTACTGAAAGTTCATGCACTACAGGGACATTTTAAGAACAGCTATAATTTGTGTCTGCCATTAACATTACAACATATTTTAAGGAGTGTGAACCTAAAAATAATGACGAAACAGAAATTCAATGTGATTTTGGTGACATAAGACTATTAAATGTAAATGAGGCATTTTTATTTAGGAAAATTTTCAGTGAACAGAATGGTTTCTTCCCAGGCCAAAGAAGGAGAGAGCACAAAATGCAGCAGAAGTGCACAGAGTGCCTTAGTGACGTATCTGGAAACTGCAGCTGTAAGTGCTCTGGTAGAAGTAAATATTCTGGCCAGTAAATGTGTTGCATCCTTCTGATTGCTCATAAAATGATGCAGATTACATTATATGTTTTGTAAGTCATAGGTGAAATCTGACATTTTGACATCCCCAGTCACACATGAGGCTTTTGGTAGCATATTTCTTGAAGTATTTTTCTTTATGTTTTCATGGAAATTATTTCTTTATTTTCACCCTGTAAAATTCCTTTTGAACATGTCTGCCTATCCCTTAACCAATGAAGTAAACTGCAGCAGTCAGTGTGCTTGGTAAACTTTCACCAGAGCTAACATTTTCTCTTTGCACTTACAAGAAGACCCTAACACTAGAGGTTTCAGAAGAGGGTTTTTTTCCCAGGCATTAGCAATACTGTTAACAATTTATAAACCTTCTGAGGTTTTGTGGCAATCAGATCTTGCTGCTTCTGTTACTGTGGACAAAAACAGTTAAAAAAATAAAGGAAACATCTAATTATAAAGAAGGGAAACAGCTGAAACAAAGTAAAGACCAAGTACTGTCAAGTACATAATGCGGGGAAAATTCTTCTTTCTAATTAGCATGATATAAAATTATACTCGGGAAAATGAAAGATAAAACAAAAATAAACTGAAAAAAGATCATTTAGTTGGTATCCCTTGAAGTTACTCTATTACAAATAAACCTTAACTATCTGAACCCTGGAAAGGACCTTAGAATTTGCAGTTTGAACTCAAGCTTTCATAAACTGCAGAGATCCACTGAAAAACACTGAACATCCACACTCACTTTATATAATCCATTTCTTCTTTCGAGAAGGCAGGTGGTGATTATAACCATAACGTTCTGATCCAAGGTTCTTACTAAAAGTTTACTAAGCCTAAGGGAAACTATTTAAAAGAGCCCAGCTCAGGCCCCACAGTTCTTGGCTTGGGTGAGAATAGCAAACCTGCTCTTGGAGCTTATGTCACATGAAGTAACATGTTACAGATGACAAACTCTCAATCCACTTATAAAAAAAGAATCAGTCCATTTTTATGCATTGTTATCACATACAATGGCACTTCAATTTGGAACGATAAATTATCAAAGAACTGGAGCATTTAATACCTGATTCAAATAAATTTATAGATATTTCCTACCTTCTAAAATGGGTTCCCTGATCATGGGAATATATTTACTTTAAACATACTTTTTATATATGTTTTTTAATAATGACTCTTGCCTTCTAGTCTCAATTTCCTACAAAAATTATGATAGGAAATGCTAGTTGTTACAGAAGTTATACCTTTTGCTCTTTTGTTAGTATAAGGCTGAGATGCTGAGAACAAAAACAGGGAACCGTCTCTTGACATCAACAGTGAGATCACATCTTTTTCATGTAGAAATACTTGATTTAGTGATTTACGGGATGGAAGAAAGCTCACAGGCATTTGAAATAATTTTATAAGTTCACTATTTTTAAAATGATACCAAAAAGCTCCCTCGGAATTGTTGCCTAAGATACAGTTCTACTAAGAAGTGTAATTCTGTATGCCACCAAACAGTGCAGACTATTTTTATGCTATACATGTCTGAATTTTTTCCCATGTGACTGTGTGGGAGTCCTATAAAAGAGGAATTCTGCAGTGTGTTAAGGCATATTAAAGTTATGAATGATATGAAGAGGAATCCTTATAATCACTTTCCTTGTTTCTTAAGGTATAAGGTACCCAATGCAAGCTACCACTAAAGCAATGTAAACCCTATTCAGCTAGCTCTTTTTTTAAACTGAATGCTTTACTGCAATTCTTTTTCATTAAGATGCACATCCTTACCATACAAAGCATTAATTAAATCACCGTGTATTTCAAAAAGTTTCTAGACTTCATGAATTCTTAATTAAACATGGATCAGGCTTTGGTTATGTATCCTGTTAGAACTTCCCTTTCCCCTGAGTTTAGAGGTCAGAACCCATTCAACCTTGGTCTCTCATGCAACAATGAAGAGTCGTTATTTTCAGTTCCCATTCAGATTCCATTTTAGATCCCATTCCTCTGTAAGCTTTCTGGAGATGAAGCTCACATGATAGAGACACAAAATAATATTTAAATAGCATTGCATACTTGCTGGAAATATTATCTTCTGATATTTAAGTACATTACTTTTAGACAGATAGCCAAAATAAATTTGCAAAATCTATTTAAGAAATAATAAGTGACATAGAAGATTAGAATGACTTTGAAAACCATCAACACAGTGATGGTAAACTTGTATCTGTAATACCATGAGGAATAAATCTTACCTATTTCTAAAAATAGGCAGGATACTTTTTACTTCATTAATTTTATCACTTTTTCATCTGCCCTCAGGCTTTCAGTCAGACAGCCAAGTGAGTCAAAGGGCAGCATTACATGTATCAGTTATAATTCATGGCTTTGCTTTCACACAAAAAGATTCATCTGAAGCAGCTAAAGGTGAAATTTGAAGTAACTCAGTTGTGTTACCTTAAATCTCAATGCGTGAATACTCTCATTCAGAACAAGTGATTTTAAACAGCATAGAAAGGGATTCACGTGGTTTACCTATTCATGTTCAAAAGATTATTTGAATTCCAGCTTTCCAAATGTTCTTGTGTAAACATTTGATCTGGATCAGCGTAGGGTGTGTAATAGCATTGGCACAGGTCTCAAAATCACCATGTTTGGGGAGGTGGGAATGGTTTGAAATTGTTCATGAGCCTTGAATAGCCTTTCAGGATCCATGTGATTTCCACTGGTTTTTATAACAGTTTTCACTCCCAAATTTAGTTACATCCTATTTGTTGTACACTGCCATCAGCTGCCACTGAAGTTAACCCAGGCTGGAAGCCAACAGAGGCATTCATATGTATCTAAAACAACATTTCTGAGATGTGTCTCAAGGGAGCCTGTCAGGAGTTACAGATCTGGGTCATATGATTTCATAGATAGGAAAAACACAAACAAATAAACAAAAACCTAAACCAAAACTGCCAGTTTATGTTTCCTGCTTGCATGGGATGGTTCGTGATCTTTTTTTTGAAGGAGATGCTTGGATTTTTCATGAACAATGTATGGAACCACACTGTTCCTCTGTGATATAACTCTTCTGTATAATTTTGGCTATGCTGAACATCTTTGCTTATGAGAAGTCCCTTATGCCAAGGACAATGGAGTATACAAAAGTCTTCCCTAAGAAGCTGTGAAGGTCACAGCAGGCATACTATTTCTGACATAAATCAAAGACAGGCCGCGGAAACTTAAATTGTTACAACTTTCACCTTCCCACTGGCACATCTTGCTATTACGACACTATCTTCACCCCAGTGTAACACGAATTGCTTCCTTTTTGCCTCTCTGCATACAGTCCTTTGTTAAAAATCCCTGTATTATTATGTTCATTATTTTCTTATCCTTTTTTTGCGTGTCTGCTTCATAGCAGGGATTCACTTTCTAGGTTTATTTAAACTCTTAATTAACAAGGTGGAAAGGAACACAGTCAAAGCAAAATGAACTAGCTGTTTGTGATGCCACAGGGTCCTTCTGTGTCAGTAGAATCCCTCTACTTTTTTCTGTATGAGAAAAAGTTATTTTTTATTAAGAAAGGTATTATATTCCTGCTGATATCCAGGTATAGTATACAAAATATATTCTCTTAGGAGTTGGCAAATACACCCCTCTCCCCTCTATTTTGTAACCTCAGTACCACCTTGGTTCATCTTCAGTCTGAGTAGTCTGTATTCAGAGTAATTGATCTGCTTCAGGGCAGTTAATCCTAGCCTCCTATTAGGATACAAAGGAGAATATAGAGGTCATTATTTCCTGCCAGCACACTTATGTGAGTGCCTATTGCTAGCCACCATATCAATTATATACTGGAGAAATGTTAATTAATGTTAATGTTTCTCACCCTATTTAAATATAATTCAGTCTTTATAGTCCATACCATTCTTCTAGAAGTTAGGAAAGAAAACAAGTGCTATGTTTTTCTGCATTTTTCTACAAGTAGCAAGAGTTTTCTTCAAACATTATTTTTTTTTTAAACAAGATTGTTTTCATATAAAGGCATCTAGATGCTAATGGAAAGGAGACTAAACAGAATTTAATGCAAAAGGATCAAATTAGGGGAGGGTAGGGACTCCTAGAAGCAAAACATCAAAACATCATCCCAGGCCTTCCTCTAATTTGGTGGCAGATTTTAATACATTTTTCTCAGGAGTCCCACGAGGGCTTCCAACAGATAATTTCTTCACAGTAAAACACAGAAAATTTCAATAAATGCAAAACAAACTCAGTGTGTCATGTTTATTTGTGCCAGTACTGTCAAGAAAGAAAAATACACCTCTGTGAAGTCCCTTGTGCATTTCTGTTGAAACCAGAAACAGTGGCAGCTATGTTACTCTGAAAGAACTTTTGTTTTTATCTGGGACTCTCACACTTTACTGCCTCCTCTTCCTGTTCAGTTAAACCACACCCAGTCAATTAATTTCTTTTCAGTTTCTGTAACATTCTTTAGCTTTTAAATATTCAGGGAAAGGTTGCTTTTTGTTTTCATCATGGCTTACTATCCTGAAATACTTCTCTCTTTTTCTCCCTGTAATGAATATGTGACAGGGACCATGTTTGTTCTGATTTAAAATGACAGGCAAGGAATCATGTTTCATGATGCTAAAATACACTTCCTCCTTTCCACTTCTCATTTTTTTTATAGGAGTGGGATCATGGCAAAAGTTTAGTGGCTAAATAAGGGGCAGATACAAACTTACTATCACTGACTATATATCAATCACTGGGTACATCAGATTATTTCTTATGTGGAGATGTCATCTGTTTATTTCTAACAGAAATGATGCATATGCTCTCCCGCCCTAAGCTTCAGAGCTGACCTAGGGAGACTGCCTCCAAGGAGAGGGCAGCTACAGTCAGTTAGCCAGGTGCCAACTGGTAAAATTGTCTTTTAAAAAGTAATTGACTCTGACATTAGACAGCAACTAACCTCTTCAAGTTTCTGGAGTCAGATAGATAAGCAGGGGGGTATTTTGCAAGAGATAATTCAATGTAGCATTCAGCTAAGCCAAAACAACTCCACTGAGACAATAAAATCACAGAAAAGATTAATTTTCTGTATTAAGTTGTAAGACACTCAAGAGTTTAGCTGTGGAAGTGGCTCCCACAGCACCCATTTGTCCCTCATGACTGTGTGATACAAGTTACTACAAGGGAAAAGACAGTTTTTGTGCCAAAATGAGAGAAACTCGCCCCCTGAACATTTATCATCACGTAGCACTGACATTCCCTTATTGTACTGTGAAGATTAGAAAGCAGTTCCTCAAGACTCACATTCAAACAGTCACATAGTGGTTCCTGTTTATTTTTGTGGAGGTTGCAAGGCAAATAAGCATGGAGCTATGGGAAAGGTCCTCAAGGAGCCCCATCAGTCGAAAAATGCTAAGCAGTTTTAGCTGGGTTACCACGAGTATAGAGGGAGCAATTCACTTTACCTCAGTAATAAGAATTAGCTGCTAGAAAAAAACATTCCTTTAAGCAATCTGGAGAGAAGTTTTTCTTTTCTCTGTTTCAGAGTCTCCAAATCTTACACAAGTACCCAGAGAGGCATGTGTGTTTCTGATACACATGTGAGCTTGAGCTATCCCAGTTTGCTGGGCTGAAATACTGTCAACCCAAGCATTGTGCTTTAGTCCTCCAGCCTAAGCAGTCTTAAAACCCATTTGAATTGCACTGAAACAACTTTGTAATCTCTGGAAGCGTGTCTTTAAAAGCCTGCTAAGAGCTGGCAAAGATGCAAACTTGCTGACTGTCTAGAGAATATTAATAGCACATCTCAAGCACGATTGTGTCTGTGTTTCCTCAGTTTACTTTTCACAGTTAAAGGTCAATAACTGAAATTAGGGCAAAAGTGTGCTTGCAAGGAGCAAAACATAGTAGATATATAAATTCTTCTTAAAATCAGTTTCAAGTACATCAAAGTCCTAACTAATGCCTGGTGTAAGTGCATGTTTCCTTCTCTTGGCCAAAATGTGTTGCTTCATTGCTGTAACCAAGGAAAAGAAAATTGATGGCGTCAGGAACATGATTTTAAAACAAAAGGGATGTCCTCTTATGTTTATTTTTCTCAGCACTGGTTTTAAGAAAGACACTGCCTGTCCTCAGAAAGTTCTGGGCAGGAAAATATGTGTGTTTGGGGTGGGGCAGATGGGACATGTCCCCCAGAAGTGTTTTAGCTGCAGTTTGTCACCTGCATACTGTGCAGCTCATCGCACTGGGAGGTGTAGTTGTGCCTTCCACAGATGCAGCAGTCTGCCTTCCTTGCAAAAGAGTGCTCCCATGGTCTTCGTAAGCATGAGGACTTGATTGCTGGTAACTTCGAAGCCAAAGGGTCAATGAGGAGTCTGACACAGATCCCACACTGCTACTCATGATACCATACCCTGGCACAAGAAGAGACATAGTACTAGCTTAAGTGGACAGCAAATTCAACTTCCAAAAGTGAAAATGGCATACTAGTTTGTTACAAACAAACTAGTGACAAGCTGTTTTTTAAAAGAATTCCACTCAAGTGAAATTTTCAGGAATACTGAATTTTGAATATTATTAACAGTGACCAACCACACAGCCTCTGCAGAGAATCCCCAAACTCTTTCTTGATTTAATAATTAAGCTGAACTAACATTACTAAGACTGAATCCTTGCCACAGGTGTGGTGGAAAGTGTCCTTAAAAGTCTGTATCGGTAATTACATGTCTCAATATAATATCCTTCAAAAAAAGACTTAAGCACAAGAGCATCTTACATAAATTGTTCCATGTATTGTGGCTTGTTCCTTCCCATTTAAAGTCATACACCTGTTTAAGTGTTTCATGAGCATGATTGAAATGCCCATGAAAATGCTGCAATGAATTTTACTTTTTGCAATAATTGAATTATTTGCGTCTAATAAAAGTATTCTTTCATTTTATATAAATATTAATTAAGTAATATTTCTCTTGTGCTAACATATGTTATTGGCTGCTGGTAGTTGACACAACAGGTGGGCATGTCATTTTATGTCACTCTTCTCTATTAATAACCTAGAAAGTCATCATTCATATTGAAAAATGCAGACTTAAAAACAATTGTTATTTCAACCCTACAGAAGATTCCATGAATACCCTACATTTAGAAGTCAGCTAATAGAATCAGTGTCTCAGTTAATGGCTATGGATAACTGAGAATGTCAGGTCATGAATTAGTGTTGATCTGGATTCACTCTGTCAAATACAATTATCTTATGGCAATGTGAAACTGCTGACGGAATAATAAAGTTCTTACCTTCAAATCAAACTATTTAAATTGGAAATGTAAAGAGTGTCTGTAAAATAAATATTTTAAAAATATCACAGATCATCCGAATTGCTGCATTTCATACAGTTCAGCAGAGATTTTTAGCTTTCTTTTTCCTCTCTCTTTCATGTGTTTACCAAACTGTTACAAAACATATGCACTAGTTTTGAGGAAAAAAAACACAAGCCAAGCAGACGGATCTATTCATGATCAGAATGCAATGGCCTTCATTATATTCCAGTTTGCTTATAAGTGACTGATAGAGAGTTAGCAGATGGTGTTTTCTTTCACCCCTTCGCCTTCCTCTTATTTAATTACTCCAACTTAGTTTATATGCTGGCTCTATAGTGCCTAATAAGCATGTATTTTTGTAAGATCATCGCTTCTATGATCTCCAAATTCATCAATGCTTAATCTACCCTCATTCAAATGTCTTAGACCATGTATTTAAGCTATACATCTAAGACCAGCCCAGCCTGACCTCTTATAGGTTATGTTGCTCTTGGATGTTCTTCCACCAAATGAATAACCTAGCATCCACCCAGGAAGCTTTGGGACCTGTAGAAAATCAGTCTGGTAAGTCACGTATTATACTTAAGTGTCCTTCCCAGCAGCAACAGCTGTGGTTAGTGGTGTCACAGAGGGGCTCTGTCGCTTGCCTCACTAGGCTGTGATGGGCCTTCTTAGTCTGGGAGGGCTGTTTTCTCAGGGCTGATAGATGGCCAGGTAGGAAGAAAGCTTGCAGACGCAATGCTCTGGAGCTATACAAAGAGAAAACTACCTCCATTTGACATGATAATTAAAATACGTGCTGTTATTCGTAAATCAGAAAAATTACATTGCTATTCACATAACAATCCTTTCTTCTTCCTCAGTCTCTAATTTTGTCCTAACTCCAACCATTCAAAACATATCTGGACAAGATTTATAGTAGGCCCTGACTCTTGTCTGATGATGCTTCTTCACCTCCAAAGTCAATTCTTTTTGAAAACCAAATATTTCTCATAGCTAGAAATTTTAGTTCCAGTCTTGGTGGATTTACATCAAGTTATGACTTCTGAAAGCCTTCTCTGGTCCAGAGCCTGATGGAGCATAGCTCAAGGGGCATCCCAGAGTGGAGGTCCCTCTTTAGCAGAAAACCACAACATAACAATTTACTCATGGTTGAGAAGACTGAGATTGGGAAGGCATGAAGGGCATGGGACAAACAGAGTCCCTTTTCATCTGCTTTTTCCTCTGTAAAAACTCAAGAAAGGAAAATTCTTCAGACAGGAATATATACAACTCCTAGGCCTGTCTCCCCAGTCTGCTGCCTCCATTGCAGTCTGGCAGATCTGAGTGTGCAGCAGGTAAATGAAGAGGTTTTGTGTCCCCGGATTGCTTTAACTTTACCATTCTGTTCTTTTAACAGCAATTCCCTGGGATCAGAAATTCAGCTACAAGTTCATTTTAAAGCATCAGTAAACATGATACTAACAAAACTGGTTTTCCCCATTACCAGGAAGAATTCAGAACTAGCACATCCACAGCACGTAAATTCTGAGAATTGATATTTGCTGAGTGATCTACTAGAGGACATCAAAGACATAACTAAACTATGACTTTGTATTGAATTAAAATCAAGAGATCATTTTATTTTCTTCTTTGATCTGTTGTAGCACTCATCTATGTAGCACAAGTGAATTTAGTGATATAGAAACTGTGACAAGATTTAATGAAATAAATAACAGTGTTTGTCTCTATGTAGCATGCATTATTTATATCCACTACAAATGTCCAGCAGATAAATCCTGCTTGTTTCCATTTAAGGTTCAGATTTCTGGAACTAACTACATCCCTTCAGCAGCAATATTCTGTTCCAGGACATCTGAACTTCTGGAATATTTGGAAGTTTATTTTTCTAATTTGCAGTTTAGAAGGCTGAGAGAGAATGACATTAGTTTATTTTTCTCTTAGGGGCACTTAAGGCATCTGGAGATTACGAGACAGAAAAAACAGTGTGGGGTTTTTTTTCCTTTCTCCTGACTTCATGTTACTTCTGAGATAAAGAACTATAAAGACAGCGGTTTAGAAATGGTTACAAGATGTGACTCCAATCCCTGTGAGAACCCCAGATGTTCCAGTAAGCTGGATTTCTGGGTTGTTTCCACCTCAACAGGGATATCATGGCCCCACATAGTATCCATGATCTGGTTCATCATGCTTAAAGATGGAGGTTTAGGTTTCTTGCCCAGTTTATTCATGACTCAGTCACTACAAGCCCTTTGGATAAGCATTTCACACAGTGGGTGTGAGGTTCAGCTCTAAGGACAGCGTTACACTGCATTAATCCAATGACTTTAATACCTCTACTCCTACTATCTTACAGCGATGTAGCTGAGAGTGAATCAGGCTGAAGATTTTGCTTATAGGTGATTCCACCATTTTTATGAGGCCCTGCAGGCTCTAATTCTTTGCACCATGTGGGAGCCTTCCATGAATACAGAGTACCATCTGTGCTTGGGTCTCATTCCTTAAAGAAACATTTAGCTTTCTATTCATCCTTTCTGCATTCCTGGGGCTGAGCAGTGTGCGAGTGTGTTACCCCTTCCTCCCTTGTGTCACCAGAGTTTATTGATCAGCCTCAGGACTAAAAACACAGCAGAGAGCCCTGCTGTTTCCAGTAGCTGTTGCCTATCTTTTGAAGCAGAGATGAATGTTTGAGCCATAATGTATTCTTTCAACACAAGAGTATTAACCTATTGTGAAAAATAAATGCAAGTGATTCTCAAACTGGGAGGAGAAAAGGCATTGGAGCATCAGAAAGCTTGCACACCGAGCCTTTTGCTTCAGCTCTTGCAGCCTGAGCCTGTTGTATCTCTGGCTAATTCTCTCCCTGTTCACCATAGGAATACTAATTGCCAGATGAAGCTCTTTGTTCAGCTAATGCTCTAATTGTTGCTTAGAAGAGGACTTGTCTTTTGCACTGATTTATTCCTAAGCAAACTTGAAACTTTATTTCTATGGTTGAGTCCGGAGAGCTCAGAGTTATAAAGTTACTGAAATTACAAGACCAGGGTCACAGGGTCAAAAAAAAAAAACAAATCACCACATTCTTTCTGTAGCAGGTTGTTCAAATCCAGATACGTAACATTTTGCCTTGCATCATAGGTGAGCTGTGACAATATTAAGTACCTTGCATCATTGTACCAAGACACCAAAACCACAAGACATCTGGAGTTTCACTATGAATGAGAATCCATGAAGTTCAGGCACACATCACAGTCACGTTTGACCTACCAGCACTAAACCACAGGAGCTTATAAAAGCTACCTGAAAACAAGAAACACTAAAACAAAAAAACACAATCTAAATATAGGTCAACTTGTGAATGGAATAGGTGTTTGAGTTGCCTATGTTTTGATTTATATCCGTCTAGCCTGTACTTGAACAGAAAAATTTAAAAGAGCTCTTTGATGTGTATGGAAGCATACCTATTCTGCAGCGCACTAAGAACAAAAGGAACTATTTGGGCATAACTTAAACTTCAGCTTTTTCAGTGATTGGATTTGTGATATTCTACATGAACCCAAGAACACACAGTAGCACAACACACACACACAAAAGCACACCTGGGCTAATAAATAAATTAATTAATTTTAAAAATGTCCTAGTTTCTCATGTGAAAAAACACACATAGCTATGTAAGACAGAACAGAACAAAAGCAGAGGAGATACGTACCACTAGAAAATGGTCAATAAACTGTTGCCATATTATGTGTAAGGATAAATCCAATCCAGAAGAGACTCATATAAGTAACTAAGAATTCAGAGATTTTTTTGTACCTGAAGGCACTTCCTGGATATTTTTGATACCTTAGAGAGGACTCCTCAGTTCATGCTCTGCTGACTGCAGTTCTAGGCATGGTAGCTACCAGGTGTCATCCATTCATGAAGACTAAAATGTTCTAATGAAAAGCAAAGTTTTTTTAAGACTGTTGATAGCATAAAATAAAACAAGACAAATATATATATATATCCTGATAACATACTGGGTAGTTCATCTTAGAGCTAGTTACAGTACATAATAAAAATCCTACAAATTTCTTTTACAGAAATGTTTCTTCCTCTCTGACCTACCAAACCTTCGAGCATTAGACTGATCTGATTTCCCTTTTCATGACTTTTCAAACCTTGACGATACCTTTAAGTTTCTTTTATGTGGTCAGGCTTCTTATGATATCATGTAACTCCTGTGGTCTTATCCCAGATTTGCTCAGGGTGTGACTCAGTTTGTGGCTGTATCAGCTTTGCTTCTGAACAAGCCGGTGTGAATGTTGGCTGCTGCAACCACTCATTTCCAAACATAAAACTGCATGTCCTGACTGTACTGTGGGAACAAAGAAGGTGGCTGTGGAAGAAGCCCTGTAAGGACAGCAATCATTATGCTTCCAAGTGCTTGCTGTGCCTGACCAAAAATGTTAGATAATTCGTTACTTTTACCACTACTTCTGCTCTTTATGAAGTATGAATTACTGATTAATGAACAACAATCTGTTCCAGCTACATCCTACACCCCATATGGCATATTAAAAAACCTCTTAAAATAAAGTTATAAAAAGAGATCTATCAAATCATAGCCCAACCCATGACTAAAGCAGGGGTTTTATCCATAATCTCATGACTTATTACATTGTTCAAAGTAGTTTTATAAGTGACTAACAAGGATTCAGATGCTTCTTTGGGAGACTGCCAAATTCCCCAAAAACTGCTAGCAAATTTTCACAGATATTTTAAGCAATTATTTCTTCCTTTATAGTAGACATTGGTATTGAGTCCAGAAAGAACAATAATAGGTAAGATCTACAAAAAATGTTCTACATAAACCAAAAATTCCCTGTTCTGAAAATAATTTAAGAAATAAGGAGAATGGTGTTCTCTAAATTTATCAGTGATGATGGGACCACATTAGGTCATAGAATACTAGAATGGTTTGGGTTGGAGGGGACCTTAAAAGATGACGTAGTTTTGACTCTGCCACCCTGGGCAGGGACACCTTTCACTAGACCGGGTTGCTGAAAGCCCCATCCAGCCTGGCCTTGAAAATGCACTTTCTTTCAGTAATGCAGTTATGTCTCTGGTAGCTTACAGGACACTTCTTTTTCCCACTTAATGCCTTCTTTCTCAACAATGCCCAGAGCCATGTTACTGACAGTCTTTGGCATATGACAAAATAACAGCTGTTAACAAGAGCATTTCTACCTCAGCTATGCATAAAGGAGGAATGGAAATAAAGTAGCTGGGAGCTGTTTGAAGACCTAGAGCATGCTACTAGGCACATATGGAATGAGATATAGCTCTCCTGAGCTTGGGACCAATTGTCCTAGGCTCCTGATTGTCCAGACTGGGACTGCCACTTCCCTCTCTTCTGCTTTCCAGGTCCATGCCAAAGAAGCCAGGCCATGGTGAGAGGAGGGTTGACTGTCACAAATATGTCCTTACCTGTGGGTAATCCAAATAAGGCATGAACCTGGCTGTAGGAACTCAAAGCTTTGCCTGTTCAGACACAGCCTTGATATCTTTCCTGCATTGTTACGCTTCTCTCCTTAAGTTTATGGGGGTGGGATTTTAAAACACTCAGGCAAAGAAATCTAGCACCAAATATAACCAAAAGCCAGGGATTCGTTCAATAATTCAAACCCCACATAAAAGTTACAGTTGTTTTCAAAGAATGGGAGCAAATGTGACTATTAGCAGAGGCTGTCAGTTTTGCATAGGATACATCTAAAGCAGATTAAATCAGCATGTAAACACATACAGAGCATAAACCTGGATACATTCAGTCTCGTTCATGCCAAACTCCAGTTCAAAAAAAAAAAAAAAAAGGTATTATAAGCTGAATAAAGGGTAGAGATTTTGAGTAATGTTCACTTACCTATATACTAGGACTGTGATTGTGGTTTATGGACTGGTTGGTTTTTGTTTGATTTTTTATTTTTTTGGTTTCTGACTTTTTCAAAAAAATACAGGGTCACTAAACTTAAGTGTTTTCTGTCCTTCACAAAGATCCCTTAAAATTATAGATTGTTTTATCTCTTTTAAGTATTAATTTGATTTTCAAAATTATATATACATACACATATTCCATAATTGTTACTTTTTCTTTAAGATTTGAAAGACCTTCAGGTGATATATAGATCACGTGTGACTTACCCTGGACAGGGGACATAAGGTACTTATCAAAATTCAGCCCTGCTATTGCCTCTCCTTTTATTCCTGTCCACTATAGCGAAAAGCTTTGTATGCCCTTCCAGTAAAGGACGCAAGGCTGGCTAGCAGTCAGTGTGACAGAAGGAAAGCAGTGCAGCAGAAAATTGGATAACAGGATAAAAAACACAAGGACCACAGGAAGCCCATCAAAACTGCCTCCTCTTGTCAAAAACCAGACAAGTGACAAGTACAAATATAAAGTATTATCCACAATTCAGTATTTCTAATGATATCACAATTACAATCCTGCTTCCTATAGGCAACCACTTAACTTTTTAGGCTTGACCTTACAATCGCAAACCAAATGTGGTGTGACAAAACAAATCTGTGGAAGAATTGTCTGCAGTCAGACATCTGACTATACAGTCCCAAGCTAACTTTTTTTTTGCTATTTTCCCTGAGAAAAAAAAAAGTGTTTAAAGAGTATCATTCAGTCACTGATCCAAAAAACATGTTGACTCAAGACCGTGTACATATTTAGTGATTCCAGATCGTGCATCGGAGTCAGGCAATTTAAATTGTCTGCCAACAGTTCAAGACTGTGGCTAATTCATTACTCACACATCTCTAGTTGGAGTACTAATTTAAACTCATGTGTGTCATATTAATTGTAATCTTGTTTCAAAGTGACAAGATAAATTTCTCAAGGTACATAATATATTATGGACATAGGTCAAAACAAATGAGTGTCTAAAACAGATTAACACTAAATACATGCAATATGTCATGTTTGTAAATTAAGAAAGGATAAATTATATTAACATTTAACAGATTGTTCATTATACTTCATCTATGCTTAGGTTTAAGTACACTAACAGGTATTTTTCCTGTATATAAGGTCTCCTTAAGCAACTTATACAGAATATTTAGAATTGCATACTTGAAATACAGAAGCAGCAGTTCACAGATCCTATAAAGAACAGTACACAATGCTACAGGATAAACAAAACTGGCATCTTGGTTGTAGTTTTCTCGATTTATTCTTATCATTAGTAGAAGTGTTACAGAAAAATTCAAACATATTCCCTGCTTTTCTGCTTTCTTCCTGTCACAAGATTACTCAAATATGTTGGAGACAAGTGGTTTAATTTAAAAGTAGTCCTGGAGGTTTTCCCAACAAGGAAAGCTTTGAGCTGCTTCATCAGTTCAAGCACCTGAGCAATACAATGTCATTGCTCTCACAGAGTTCTGTGTCCTGCATCCACAACAGCCACCGTCATGTGGGAACAACCAGGTCCCAGGACATGCACTGCCTCTAGTTCCCTTTGCCAGGTTCACAAACTCATGGGAACAGCTTTGAGAGTGCTCCTACATAAAAACCAATGAAGGTGTACAAGGAATGAGATGTAACTGCTCCTGTGACAGCAGAATTTGATCTACCAAGAATGTTTATTAATATTCCTATTGTCACAAACATACTGAAAGGAGAGAACAAATTTCTATATTCAGTAATGCTTAGAAATGGGACCTTTTGTAAAAAGCTGTATGTATATTACCCGTATCCAAAATATGGGTTCATTATTCATTATAGGAAGATATTTTACACTTCAGCTGCTCCCCAGTTTTCTGGTTTGATACTATCACTTAAATAACCTTTAAAATACATTTTCCTTTCCTGGGGACTGTTCTCCCAAATGCATTATTCAGCTACAAAGTTAATTCCAAAGAAAACTGGATTAGGAGTCCAGTTCACACAGAATTTATCAGACAAAAAAGAAAGAAAAACAGTTATTATATCACTGTAAATAAGTATTTCATATCATTGTAACTACATCTGCACTAAAATTTCTAGTCATGTTAGTTGTATTTCTCACCAAAATTTACATATAGACCAGCTCCCCTACACTTTCAAAAACAGTTATAATCCTGTTGATTCAATGAATCTGTCTATATAGCTAAACATAAGTAAGTATGAGGTCTAAATACAACTCACATTTCAATAGACTTAGTGAAAACAGTAAATATTTCAGGTTGAAATCACTGATCATGCTGATTTTCTCAGACATACTGTGGTTTTTTCCCCCTTATTATGTAAGGATTCCATTGATAGACTGAATAATAATAAAATTAGACTTAATTCCAGATGACATTTTAATTCATTTAAATTAGTCACTCTGATGATAACACTGTAACACTGTTTCCAGATAAAGAAAGTCTGCTGAGAATTATGTACTGAATGGAGGCTTTTCTGTCGGTAACTTTTGATATCATACATCTATTTCTACAGAAGACTGCTATAGCTTCATACACTTTAATTACTGCCATTTAAAGATAATAATTTAAATTTCATTGCTTTTGCCATGTAAATGTCATTCCTTATCTAAATAAGGTCAGCCATTTAGATATATTTGTTTTGATATACATGTCATCTATATTCCATTTCACTGTATTTCATCTCTCTCTCAAGGCATCGTGATGCTTCTCATCCTGTTTTGCTATCCATCCTGACATTTGTCAGTAGGATAGCAGCACTGTCAACACAATTCATGTATCAGTCACTGGTCACTGTCATCTCCTGCTATTTCCAAGCCCCTTTTTTAAAAAAACTACAAATTTTCATGGAAATGTACAAATGCTGATCAGAACCAGCAACAACTCTGGCTGTGGGACAAAGGAATGAAGGAACAGAAGTGGGTGGGATAAATCTGACTACATTGCTTACTAATTCAGTACACGTGGGTGAACAAGTTTTTCTTGCTTGCAGACCTTGTTTTTACCTGGTGGAAAAACAGAAGCAAAACTGAAGCCTTTGCTGCTGCTGTATGCTCAACATGGGCCACTGGCATTCAGTAAAATGGGCAGTTACCTCAGTGTTTCCAAGGCCAATGGAATATTGTCTCATTCCTCAAGTCTGAATCCCATGGGTAACACAGCTGTGGGGATCACTATGATTAGACATACATTTGCTACATGTTTTGAGTGTAAGTAGTCTTTTGTAGACATATTATTGCCTGGTTCATGGGGAATCTCATCTGGCTCCCACAGGGAAAAGATCCTCCATTTCTTTTGATAGTTCATGGTCAGATTACCTCATGTTAGTACTGTCTGTCAGATTGAGTGATTTTCTCAGGAAGCTGTGCCTACATCACTCTTCCACATTCAAGAAGGTAATATCAGACTGACAGAATGGCAGAAACGCAAGCTGGAAGACCACACTTGGAATCAATAATGTGCAAGGCAGAAGAAGGGTCAGCACACATAGGAAGAAGATTATGGAATATAAGATGCAATAATTATAAAACTGTCTAAAAGTCAGTACATAGTTAAGCAATCAGCAAAAGTGAAAAAAAGACATCCAAAACTAGAGTAATTTTGTTTCTCAGTGTATTCTTTTCCAATTCTCTTTTGCCTGAAATGAAATCTTGTGGCATTATCTTTTTGTCATATCAAGACTTACATATAAATTCAATCTGATAAAACAGTCTAAGATGTGCAGGGAAAAAAAGAAATTCATTTAACATTTTTGGGGATTTAGGCAGGTTTTTTCATTTTTTTTCCCCCATGTTCTCTGGTTGCATAGTAAGTGTGGAAACAACACCTGTGCAGATTGTTTTATTCCTTAAAAAAAACCTTCTATCAAATGTTTCATGTTATAAGAGATACTTCAAGGACATAATCTAATCCATCATTATTAGTGTAAGGACCCTGAAGAAAGGGCAACAAAACGTTAATGCCTTTAAGAGCAGGGCAAATTTTTGCACTTTTAAAAAATAATTTGTCTTCCCAGGCATCGAAATTTTCAGTCAAGTACCTTTCTCAAACCTACTGAAATAAATGGAGATTGCATACTGTATTTAAACAGACAGAGAAAACAGGGGTCAAAAATTGCAGCAATAATGACAACACGTGCAACTTTTTTTCCCCAAGAAATTCTTGGATCTTGACATTTTGGAGACAGTGAAGCCATTTCTCTTGTTTGTTGGTTTTAGGAGGATTTTGAACTACACTGAGCAGATGCTAAAACAGATGGACACTGTCTTTTGGAAAAGTGGGAAAAATATCTGATTAGAAAATGTCATGCTATTGTTTCTTCTTATTTTTTCCAGCCGAATAAACTATGAAAGGACTTTTCTTTGTGCTGTAATTGAAAGAAAATATAAATGCTGACACTCCCTTAGTTGATACTACATAAGCAGCCAGGTCCTGGCCTTTCTCCACTATTCCTCTTCTAAGGAACGATGTCATGTTGTGAAGCCCCAGTCTCCCCTCCCCCTGGGGAAAAGCATTTCAGGGTGGCAAGAGTCACAGAGGACTGTTGCTGGAGTCAGAGCTATCTTGAACAGGCAGGAAGCCCTATGGAGACTGTGAACCCTGCTCTGACTGGGGATAGTGGCAACAACCTGCCAAGCTGACGTGTTTGCTATATTTTGTTCTTTCACCACCTGGGCTACATATCCTTGTGGGAACCCGACAGGACTGGGAGAAGTAAAAAAGAAGAGATGCTGATCCTCATCTCCTGATGGTATGTTTCCTGACTGCTGCTTGTCCAGGGGCTGGAGGTGCTGTTGCTCTTCATAAAAGCCTCCCTAAAGATCCTACATGCCCTTCCTCCTGGCTCTGCATCAGTCAAACTGCTTGCCGTTCAAAATTGGTGCATGGGGACACCTTTGTGGTTTGCATACAGCTGCTTCATCTGCAAATTCAATCTGCTTGAAAGCAAATTTATGTTGGTCACTAGTCTAACTTGCATTGTAGCCAAAAGAGTCGCCTAACATTAGAATTGTATGGTAGGGATCTGCCCATGGAGGAGTTACACATCGTGAACGGAGCACATAGGGAAAGGGGGGGATTTGGTCTTATCTGAGTTCTGATCTTTCCTTTTCTGTAGATGACTCATCTCTCCCTGTTTTGTCTGTAAATTAGACAATGGGCTTTTCAATAAACCAGGCAATTTCTCTCAGGCTGTCCAGTGACTTTGACTGGTGTATCAGGTGATGGGAGAATTCTCTGATCTGTTTCCTCCATTACGCCTCTTCCTTTTAATGACTGCTCTTTCTATTGTATTCTGTTCCTCCGAGGTTTGATTTCTACCTCTTGCTTCCAAATAACATGAGAAACAATTGCAAACTGTTAGAATCAGAGCCCTATGAATAATTGAATATGTGCTTGATTGTCTGAATAGGAAAAAGATTAGTATTAAGACAGGGTGGAATAAAAACCTGAAGACTCAATTTTATATACGGCAAAATTCTTCCCTCATGTCTAAATGGAATGCTTTGTTCCATATTTTTATGTTTATAAAAGCTAACAGGAGATAGCTATTTATACAAAGAAATTCAATTCCTACAAGAAAAGCTGTTCTGATGTAGAGACACTTTGATTTTGAATTTCGCAGTAAGTCCTTTTAAGATTGTGCGATTTTGGAGTTCTGCTTTTCTTTATCAAAAATGATCAAAATCAATTCAGAAAATGCTATGTTTAACTCCAGTTGGTAATTTGGGTTAAAAATATTTCATCTCTTGTTTTTCTTTGTGATGATTTAATGCAAAAAATTTGCTTTAGGTTCAAGTTTTTCCTTTGGCAATGTGGAACCATGCTGTGGATGGACTCTTCTAATGATCTTTCCTGAGGCAACCCTGAAACACACGGAATGTGCTATCTGGTGGCCTTTTAGTTGCATGAAGTGCATGAACTAGTAGAAATGTGAAATTTTAGTCTGACTGAAACTGCATCTATTGCAATATAGGCTGGATTTTAAGCTGCTCAGAAAGTTGCTGCATGAACTGTTGAACAGCTTAATAAATCCATTTAAAACAATGGTGAACTGACAATAAAGAGTCCACACATGATAATACTAATGCAACTATGTTGGGGATTTTTTAATATTCTATTTTAGATATGTTATGTATTTGGATGTCATGTTGTGCTGTAGAGTGCCAGCTGAAGGATGAGAAGAAGTTCTAGCCTCTTTAGAGTAATGACTTTTTATGGCAGTTCGGAAATATCAAAGAAATTAACTGTCATATTAAGCACATAACACTATGCAATGGAATGAGAGACAACCTGAGAAGTTAAGTGTTTTTCTTCTTACATTTAATTCTGTGCAGAAATATGAAAAAACACTTCTTCTTTTCCACCATGATGTCTACCCACAAGTCTTGAATATTTTTCTGCTATGGTAAGTCTTATTCTCCATGGTCTTATTCTTGCATAAAAATTACATTGAAAGGTTACTGTGTACCTCCAAACACATTTTTATGATGTAATAAAGAAATCTAAGTTTTCAACATCTCTCTTAAACTGAAAATATTTCTAATATCTTTAACCTTTGCCTCAGTATGCTCCTCGTCTCCCCTTTTTTAGGCATATATGCTCTTGCTAAATCCCCAATTTGATTTAAGAATAATATCAGTGGCCTCATTCCACTAATTTTGTACTCTGCATAAATTAAGAAGTGTAATAGTCTGTCAAACAGTTGTTCCATCTCGGGAGTGACGCAGATAAGGAGATCAATAGCTAATGGATTTCACAGCGCTTATCTTTGTCACAGTATATTTGTATCCTTCTGAAATAGTGCCCCCACCTCCCTTCTTTCTTTCTTTCATGTCAGTAAATGAAAAAATACACAGTCAAGAACTGAGAAGAAACCAGGAATAAACTACCATGGCTAGCATTGGCTAACAAAGAGAAGTTCTCCAAGGAAAGCACAGAAGGCCATTCAATAGCATTTGAGCACCCTCAGCACAGCTCCCAGCAACTCCCACACACATCGCTCTTCAAACAGCTGTGGGTTGTTAGAAGGGATCTTGAACTGAACCAAAGAGCCCTTCTTAGTGTTATTTCTTATCACAGTGCTGTTAATGTAGACCTGGTGTTGCTGGAGAAATACTTATGACAAAGAAATGGTATTTCAGTGCTACTGGGTGAGTGACATAAACTACCAAGCTTTCTGTCTCTTATCTGTGTGCTATTGAAAAGTAAGCTTTATATCTCCATCCCCTGAGACTAACGAACAAGAGTCTTTGCACAGAATTATCGGGTTTATGACATCTTTTAAAACACAATTAGAGTAAAGAAGATAACCCAAAATTTATTCATCTTTTAAAAATTTAAGACTTTCATGAAAAATTAAAAATACAAATATTAATTATCTCAAAAAAACCCCAACATAGCTTGAGCAATTCTGGAATGACACTGTTAAATCATGAAATACTGTTAAATTAGATGAATAAATGTCTAAATTAATTTTAAGCATCCTGAAAGTCTTCGTTTGCCAGAGGACTAAAGTTCTGTGTTCAACAGCATAATAAGCAAAAAGTAAAAAGTTAGTGAATTTTAAAATTTTACACAAAATCAGTGTGAGTCCTGCAGGGCTGAAAAAATGAAAAATATGGGATTTCAATCTGTGAATGTAGCACATTCCCTTTGGTCAGTGCCTTCAGATGCATTAAGGAAGTCTTCTGAAATTAGACACTGGTAAAGACATGTGCTCCAAGACAGCAATGAAGGAAATAAAAGTGGAGTGGAGAAAACTGCTTGCCACAGAAAACATACAGTGCCAAGTATTGATAAAAACAAGAAAACCTCTCGAGCTGATTCCAAACATCATTCTACTCTAACATTAGGAAGCTATATAGAGAAAATAAAAAGAAGGTGTATTTTTGCTCCCAGTGTACAATGTACAATTCTATTGCACAGAGCAAAAAAATTTAGCACATTTTGATAGCTTGTGGTGCTGAGTTGCAAGAATTTATATAAATATTTATACATGTTAGTCATTACTAGACAATAGATGCTTTCAGTGAGATATATCCCCACTGGGACACAAAGAGCATCAGATATTAATGTTCAGATCTCATGTTTTACATTAAAACTCAACAAAAGAGCAAAAAAAGACACAGTTTTTTCAAGTTGCAGCATCAACTTAACTTTGAAAGTTTGTCTGGACCGATACTTGAAGAAATACTAGAGAGCATATGAGTGGTACAGAACAGGATCACATTTTCTGTGAATTTTTATTAAAAAGGAAGAGATTCAACTACAAAATAAAAGGGTTGTGGGAAAGAAAAAACCAAAACAGACGTAAATATGCATCCTTGTCAGGAAAAGGAGAGGCTCTAATCCTCATTCATTGTAGAACATAACCATGAGGACTTCTATTACTGTATCTTTATTTACAAAAGAAAGTAAAAGTCATGAAGTGCTTCAAAAGTTGGGATTCTCACCCTGAGGAATATCAGAGTGTGACAAGCTACAGACAGACCTCAGTGCTACGTTATGTGGTGCAGAAATTAAAAAAAAAAAAAGCTCTGCCCTTTTGTCAAACCAGAACATTTTGGGGGTTGTACTCCAGCCTTTGCATGATCAGAGGAGGCTTAAGAAACTATGAAGTCAAACAGACAGAGACCCAGAAGTTCGTGAACTGATGTTTACTTATGCAAACTGGCACTTAAAAGAAAAATAGACGAACTAGGGTGCGTAGAGAAGCAGCTTGGCACAATTTGCATTCTGCAAAACCTGGATTTAAAATTAATGGGCTACTTTAAATACTGGACTGCAGCAACTGAGTTTCAGAGGCTGAAGTACAGCAGGGCAATTGAAAATTTCCACAGAGCACACTAAAATTAGTTCAAGGCTACAATGCATTTTTTGCAATCTTGTAAATACCTCCTTGCTTTTATCATTAATGTTTATATTATTATCTCACTGAAAGTGCTCACAATTTCACAATTTTCTTAGCTTCAAGAAGTTGGAGAGCATGTCAAATGTCATCAGTGGAAGAAGATTTTAAGCTTTGTCTGGAACAAATTTTTCTGAGCAGGAATAGCTGGCTTTAGCACTACATTTGTGCCAATGTAGTTAGTATCTGATCCAATTTGAATGCAAAGTATCTGTTCCAAATGTTCAGCAGATGGAAGGGTGGTAAGTAGTCACAAGAAACAGGTTATTTCTATTACAGTAAATTGCTTGGAAAATCAGGTATTCCTCCACTGCCACTGACAGATATCATTATAGCACAGAGTGTCTGTAATCAGGTGGAGTATTGTCAACACAAATGCAAGGTCTCTCACTCTATGCAGTGCTGCTTTGTAAAAACCAGTCGCTTTCCAAATGCTCTGTTCATTGCTCAAGGCTACAGTTACACCATGAGGAGTTTGCCTGGCACGTTCTGCCATCCCTTCAGAGCAGGGTAAAGCTCGTGGATTGAAAATGGGAGTTTGCCACCATAAGGACTTTATGTTCAGGCCCCTCTGTGTTTCACTGCTACTTTGAAAATTTCTTATACAAAGGAAGTATTTCATAGTACTGTTGCCGCTGCTTTTACTGTTAAAAATGAAAGGTACCAACAGGAAAGGAACAGAATTTGTATCACTTTCTTTTCCATACAGTCACTTGTCATTCTCTCAGCATGAGAGCTGCCACTTTGACTTATGCAGTCAGAGCTAATATACCACTGTAAAAATAAGAGATAACTGAGACAGCAGGAAGTGTTCCAGAAAAGCAGTCTGATCTTCACACAGCTTCTTTTCTGCTGTTTCTACTTGGCATGCTGTATTCTGCAGCTCATTAGTTATCATATGTTCACTTTGCTCTCTGATTATCATGATAAATACCTCTGGTAAAGAAGAGCTCAGCTCAGAGAATCTGCCTACACATTTTGGGTACACTGAATAAACTACTTTTAAACCCACTATCCTCAGTTCCTTCTAGTAATTGGGTCTTTGGGATCCTCATCTCATACTCCATTTCCTGTTGCTTACTTATTAAAAACAAAAAAAAAGCCTCCAAAACAAAACCAAAACCAAAAAAACCCAACAACAAAACTATAGCAATAATATAATCAGTTTTAAGCTGATAATTGACACTACTACTTCTTGGGTCTAGGCAATATCCCCCACATTGTTTTGTGCATGCAGTGACAAATACAGCAAATTCTATAAGGTTGGAATATTCATTTAACCCTGAACTGCTTCACTGGCTGCTCAGTTTCATGGATCTTTGGCCAGTTGTATATAGAGAAAATTCTAAGGTTTATTCAGAAATATCAAATCCAAGTTTCTGATTTCTTCTTGTCTGAACAAGGATGAGTTTTATGTTTTACAATTTCATTTTTAGAATACTTTAGTACTTTCTTATGTGGCATTTGAGTGGAACTCTATATTAGCTTTCTATAATTCTAGCATGGTTTTCTCTATGACAGTAGGAAGATTTTTACCCTAGCATATATTAGCTATTTAAAGTTTTTTGATACTGAAAGTACTGTTGCCACAGTGATTCCATCCAAATAAAGCCAAGGAGGGGTGAAAGCATAACTTGGAGTGTAGCTGAATGTGCAGTGTGGTCATTACAAAGCATTTTTCCTGCTTCTGTTTCCAGAAAATCATCACTGGACAACAGAAATATACTACAGGCTTAAACCATAACAAGAACGTATGTTGAAGGGCAAAATGTGCCCTATTGCTGTTTCTCTGTCCCCTGGTTTTCTTATGGACAGATCCTCATCTCATTAGTTTTGCTTATTCCTCAGGTTTAGGTAGGGAGTTTCTCAGTGCTCACATAAAGCTACAGTAGTGTCCTACATTGTCTTTCCATAGATCCTGTGTGTGGAGAGCAGCTGCAGAAGAACAAGTTTGAAAAAAACCTCCAAGATTTATATTCTGATCTCAAGAAGGCACAGATTGGGTTTTGATCTCCCGTGGGTCACCTTTTTTTCTATGTGTGCATGTTCCTCTTAATACACAGCCACAAATATATCTGTATTTAAGCCAGTTCTTTAAATGCCATGAGAATTGGATAAAGACCAGTTCCCACAGACTTGATAGAAATAGAAAATTAGGAACTGGGAAGGAATCCAATGTATATGAATTATGCTTCTTAACTTCCGCTGGTTTCCATTTACAAAGAGCCAGAGCTGATAATGCCACTCTGAAGATTAAAGAGTCTACCACTCCAGTGGAACTATTTTATACTCTGTATAATTACTACTGCTAGTTCTTAAAAAAACTTACAATAATAATGCAATATAAATAATACAACAAATAAATGTTAAATTCAATATTACAATAATAATTACTTTAGGAAAATGCACAGCAAAACTTGAAGACCTCATCCAAAAACATTTTCCCTCTTGCTGTTATTCAGCAGCTCTTTTGTACCTTTAAGTGCAAGAATGAGGATTTATATCCTTGCCAATTGTTTTGAATATTATGATTCTTTATATTGCAATTTTAGATACCCATAGAAATAACCCCAAAGTTGTCCAGCTCCTCATCTTCGTGATATCATATATAAACAAGAACCATTGACTAATGCTGTCTTGTGAGAACATTCCTCAAACATTAAATGGTTTATAGTCTACCAGAGAACTTTGTACTTTCAAAACTATATGACTAAGTAGATTGTTCAAATGTATGAAAAGTCTTTTGAAACTTCTTAAGGAATTAACTTAGTCCCTTAATTACAAATGCAGCAGAAGATACAGTTACTCCTTTTGAATCTGAAATACAGCATGTGTAAATGTCTAGCAACAGCTTTTACCCAGGAAATCTGGTTTATCTCATTCTTTTTAGAAACAGTGTTCCGACATCATGATAATATTTTAAATAGATGGTATATCATAATGACTAAATGAAAGAAAACACACATATCGTCTGTCAGAGCAAAACATCCAGAATCTAGTTATTCATCTTTTGGTTGTCCTTGTGGTTCCCCAGATGTTAATGTTTAAGTTTAAATGTCCACCAGCATCTGTGACACCCCAAGGCTCATATTTTGGTGTGAAGCTCAATGTTTTGATGAGAACACCAGAGAAAGTCTTCTACATGATCTCTTATCACTGAATCTGACTATGCAAACTCCATATGATATGGCTCATTTTTATTGGAACCCAGAATAAAAATAATCTTTCATATGTTTTCTTAGTAACTTACTTGGTTCTTGTACAAATGCCAAATATTTTAATGAGTATCCCCACTTTTATGAGTATATTTACTTCTTATTCTGAAGCTTTGTTGAGACAAACCTCAGAAAAATGAAAGAATCCCTTGTCTCAAAGATCTTAATGTAAAATGAATTACTGGTGTTACAGCTTTTGTAACTACAGATTCTATGAAGAGTAATTTTTCCAAGATCTGATGGTGAAATAGAATCCATGGGGCCTGTGCTCCAAGTGCAGTGCAATATCAGCAGTGCAGTATTGGAGGTGTAGTATCTAGGCATAACTGTTGACAGCCTCTTATCTGAAACTTGCCTGATGTCAGAATTCCACTGTGCTCTCCTATTTTTAGTTTCTTTGTTTACATTAAATAAATCAAAACACATCATCAAAACATCCAGGGGCTGTATGTTTTTCTAATAACAGATAACTCTTAAAAAAAATTTGTGATCACTGTCTGGAAGTCTTCCTAGAATTTATTCTAGGATTTCCCTAGAATCCCTCATACCTTCAGAAAAAAAAATCTAGGCAGTATATACAGATCTCTAGCATTTAGCCAAAATTTAACTGTCTCTGTTAAAGCTGCTATGATGCCAGTATTTTGGAAGATACCAATCTCTAGCATATATAGGAACATATTAGATCATTGTTCAACTTTTAACTTGTCTGGAAACATTGTGAAATGCTTTACAAATAAGGGAACATAGTCTTAATGTATTTCCTGCATACCTTAGGAGCAAGTAAACACAGCAGTTTATAGAAGGACAAGTTTTTTAATATTGTGCCTTTACAGCATAAGCAGAGTCCAGGAATTTACACTCATGCTTACAGAAGCCTAGCATAAGATCTCTGTCTAAGAAGATAACAGGTAGCTTCCAGCACAGATCAAAATTGCTACCATGAGATGGATTTCAGACAGTAGCGAAGGGTTCAACAGGATCCTGTGTAACAGGGTAGAGGCATTCTCCTGTACTCCCTTCTTGATATTTGTCACTGGGCTGAATTGTTGACTAGTTCAGAGGTGCTACCCAGCAACCCAAGAAATCTCTGGGAAAAAGGTAGCAGGAGAGAAAAGGTAGAGAAATCCCAGTTCTCTTCTGCCACTGAAATTGCTAGAGCAGGTTGGAAAATTTATTTTATTTCTCCTAATTTATTCAATGTGACAAAAAGACCTCTTTCCTTCATGCACCTGTTTTTATAAACTTCAGGGGGAAAAAATAAAAAGAAAAAAGCAGGGGAGGAGGAATGTCCTGTAGGAAGAAAAAGAGGAGTCTATTTGGGGATCCTGGAAGCAGAAACTAATGCATTCATAAAAAAAACATAATCTAATTTGAGAAGACAAAACTGTAGACAGGCAACAGCAACATGAAATGACTGTAGAAAGAGTCTATTAAAGTTTTTATGGTAATCTTTGGAAAGTGGCCATAACAGCAGGCTCCAAGATGGGCTCTTAAACATGTTGGAGGGTTTTTTTAATCACTAGTCATAAGAGATTCCCAATATTTACTTTGTGAAATTCTTCTTTATAGTTGTAGGGGAGAATTGGTCAGAAATGTTTCTGAATTTAACTATGGTAGTGGCAGATTAAAATTTCTCATACTGTGAAAGCAAACCTTCCTGCTCAGGCAAAAAGATATGATGATTCAAGTTCCAAAGACTGGTCAAATAAGGAGTACAAACATGTTTTAGACAAGTCTCTTTGTATAAATTAAAAATTCTGCTCATGTCTCTGCCAATGCTTCCTTTTCCAGGAATATGAAACTGAGATCTTCCAAATTTGGCTTTGCATGTTTTAAGCAGCTTTTTACAACTGGATCTGACATCCAAACTGATACCATAGCTCTGTTTTTCTTCACTGGGTTACTGCAGATTGATGACAGATTGAAAAACAGCTTTATATGGAAAGAGTTTCAAAAAGCCTCACAAACTGTTAGCAATTTATTTATTTTTCTTCTTACTGTGGAAATGTTTTGGCTCTGTATTGCAAGGTAGCATCTTTAACTGGCATCACTCAGCCAGTTCCAGGCCATGCGGTTCCATAGGGAAGCTCCTGCAGCCCTCTGAGCAAGCTCCAGAAACAGGCCCCTTGAACACATAAATATTCACATTCATATCTTCATAGAGTCTTTGTTATTTTCTCAGTAGAATCAAATCACCTGACAGTAGTCAGACACGAAAGAAATATATAGTAGGGAAATATTTATGCAATCTATACCCATACTGTGTAATCAAAACCCAGTCATTGCATGTGCTTTTGGTGAACCAGAGCCCATTCCTGCTCTGTCTGCAATGTAGCCTTTTTTCCCACTGTTTTCCATTGGATTTGTTCCCATGGCACCTGAACAAAGCACTGGCCCTGAGCAAGGGTGAGAGCTGTGGAGGGGAGGAGCATTTGGATGGGAGAGTTCCCCAGTATGAGTTGCTCAACGTGACAGCCATGCAGCTGATGGATGCACAGCTCCTGCCCTGGAGCCAGACTGGGGTGGGAAGGAACAGTTACTGTTTCTTGTGACAAAACAAGAAGCAAGCCAAGTTGCTGTGCAAACAAAACACTGCTTCTAACTCTAATAGCAAGGTACCATTCTAAGAGGAAGTAGTAGCATTTTCTAGATCTTTATATGACAATGTGAGAGGTTTTACCCTGAGTTGCTCAAAGGAGAGATTGAAGAAGAAGGAATCAAAAAAATGGGCATATGCACAATTAATTTTTACCCAGAGAGTTAAAACTGACCACGGCACCCAAGGCCTCAATGACTCAGGTAACCTCAGAATTAAATCAGTAGGCTGTATCTCAGATCTAATCTCTGTCAAGACAGATGGTTAATGGGCTGGTGTTTTCCGACATTAACCTCATGCTTATGCTGAGATTTCTGCTTGCAGATGTAGAGACACTCTTGGCCTTTGTGTTTAACTTCTTAGGTGTGGCTAAGAAGTAGCCACTTTTCTTTTTTCTTAGCATTATCTATATGTATGCATATCTGGTCTAATTAACTTTTCTATTCTACCATCAATATGCTTAGTATATTTCCTTTAAAGTCAGGTCTTTGAAAAAAATGTTTCTCTAGAGCTTGATTGTTTGACATTCATCTCTTTCTCTAGGGATAAACACATAATGCTTCCAAATATGTTAATTAATTTTTAAGCTCTTCACTTTATTTAAATACTTTCATTTTGTATCTCCATAAAAATGAACAGTTTCAACACCAAACAGGCTAACTCAGGAGCGTCTTCCCAAAGAAGTGGCAGCTCCAGTGCAGTGGTCCTGTTTGACAACTCCAGCTCCAGACAGTCGTTCAAAATTCCCTGAGAGCTGGCAGGGCCTATCACAGAATCACAGAATCATTTAGGTTGGAAAAGACCCTCAAGATCATTGTACCCAACCATAAATGCCGGGTATATGGCATGGTGGTGGTGGTAACAAGAACACTGTATCTGAACTGAGCTTCCTCTGGATGAAAACAGCTGTCTGTCCTAGGAAAAAAATAGTTTTGGCTGGTGTCAGGAAAAGCAACTACAATTTAAAATGTAAATAAAAATGAAATATGTAACTGTGGATTGGTAAACATCTTAAAGGTCACCTGTCAGAACTGTGTAGACAGAAGATGCACAAATGTAACTTTCTGAACTCCTTTAAAACTGGAAATAATAATAAATAAATGTCTCCATACATACTGTTCCTTCTACATGACTTTCCAGTTAGCCAGTCACTCATTGCATGCAGCAGTCAGCTCAGTCACTGAATAATTGCCTTGCCACATTTTTTTGGGTTGTTTGTCTCATGTGTCTCACTTCCTCTGAAAATTCTCACCCTTGCTGCTGGGTGGCTCCACAGCCTACTGAGATCTGGGATGCATCACTGCATATTGAATTCTCTGGATTTAACATCAAAATTTAGCAACCAACGTTCACAAAATTGTCTGTGATCCATGTGCAGAAACTTAAAGAAATACAGGCTTCTGAAGAAAAGGCAATAAATGGTGGGGAAGGAGCTTGATCCTGCAGGGCACCAATGAGGATTATTGTGTACATTTCAATAAGGCATATGTAATCAATGATGTAAGAAGGCACAGACTAACTTATTCTTGCATGATTGCCTCTCCTAGCTCCCTAAGGATGCATGACCATGATTGTCAGAGGCAGATGAAAGAACGTACAGACAAGCATTCATCTGCACAAAGAGAATCATGGTTCAACTCATAGCTCTCTAAATGTGCTCATTCACTGCCCACAACTTGAACTTATTTTAACCTGCTCACTGGCAAACAGGCAGGTGGAGCTGAGATGAACTTCTCCCTAGGGCACAGGGATCTACTTCATCCACATGTGACATGAGGTGCAAATCATCGTGTCCCCTGGGACGTATCACACAAGGAGCTGCTGCCTCAGAGAAGACAGGCTGTGCCATCAGTCATATTCCAGCCTCAGAAAACACTGATTACACACCAGATTTGCAACTAAACAAGACCAGTGTAACTCATTCTTCAGACGAGCTGTACTTATGTGCAGGCACATACTGAAGTACCCTTCTAAATGAGATAGACTCCAGCACATGCCTTTTCATAAGAGGTATTTTCAATAATTTCAAGTGCAGAATGATTACAGAAAAAAATTAATTTTGAGATGTTTTACCATCCAACAGACATTTTTACCTACTTTTTACTGCATAATTCCTAAATATTCATGTATGCTCTTGAAAGTTTTTCAATGTACTGCTTCACCTAATAGGGCTTAAAACTTTGAGACAGAGATGCTCCTTTTCAGCAAGTCCTCAGCTTGCTCTGTTTCCTCAGTAGCACTGAACACTGACTTGGAAGGTAGATATGAGAAAGAGAAAAATACTTCCATGCTGAAACACTGCTTTCATTTATGTAAAAACTTGGAAATTAAGCAGATTGCCAGAAGGTAGCGATAGACTTGAAAGCTAAATTCTTTCCAGTACTTTCAAACATAAATATCTGTTAGATGAAAGCACAAGACAAGAAAAAGGAAAGAGCATATGGTTTCAATGCTGTCTGTGAAAACAATGCCACTCTGAAAAATAGTTAACTGATGATCCTTCTGAATTAGATCAGACATCTTCCTGCCATTGAGAGGAAGAAGATGTGATAGTACATGCCACACAGTGTGTGTTACAGGAAAAAATCCATGGATGAAACAACTTATATGTGTAAATAAATTATTTTACTGATTCCAACATCTATCTTTATAGGCATTTTTGTGTTTTATTGGTTGCTCAGGAAGAGGAAGAAATGAGATAAAAGAACTATAGAAAGAGACAGTAATGTCCCCAAAATGGATTTCCTACAAGCTGGGTAAGCTTTTTATACTTAAAAGAAATGGATTTTAAAAGTTTTAAATATTGGTTTTTCAACAGATAATTTACAAGAAGCTTTTTTCTGGTTTTTGTTCTCATATCTAACAAAGAGTTCATGAATCTCTGTAGCTCATCTCTGAGTTTGACATGTCAAAAAACATTGGTAGATCTCAGATTCCTTGCCTAGTGCAAATATTCTCAAATGGAAATGCCAACTAGATTACAGAGAGAAAAGCACTGGACAAGGTTTCTGGGAGAACCAGCAAGATTGCACTAGATTAGGATTTTTCAAATTTTAGAAATTGATTGTGACCCACTTTTGGGTCACCACTGGGACCCAAATATGACATTTCTGGATCAGTTGACTTTCTCTGGCAGAAGAGAAGAAAACCTGTGCCTGATTTTGAATGTTTTCTCTCAATCCCCTGCAACCTTGCAGCTGTCTGCAGAAACTGCTCAGCCTACAGTAGTTATGGCATTGGCTTGTCTACAGGTACAGGATTCACTTGAAATCACTATTTAGGGCCTGTTTTCACACTTCCGCCTTGAGAAAACTGGTCTGCTGCTAAATCACTCTGGTATAAAACACTATATGCCCCTCTATGAAGCCTTTTCTTATCACAATCCACAGTATGAGAGCCTCTTATCAAGCACATTGATATGATCTTCCTGAGCTCTACACAACGTACAGGATTGTGTCAGAAGTTTAAAGCTTCATTTTCCAGCCACAATGAATGTACATGTTAACAGGGGTGAAATCACTTATAGATTTTTGGTTTGTACCTGAGGGCAGCACAAGGGCTCAGGCATGTGCTGCTGCATGACTGGGCAGTTTGGCAGAGAATTCTGTCAGGCTTCTCAGCCCATGTGTTCTCCAATGTCACTCGCAGTGTTTTTCCTGTGATACTGAAGGGCAAATAAAACTTCATCCACCAAACATACGTGCCGAGGTTTTGCTTTGCATAGGCCTCCACCAAACTTTTTGACTGCCTTCAGTTATTGTAAAGAAAATACGGAATTCTCACACGTGGTGTTCAAAAAGATTCCACCACACTTTTTGACAGGGAAGCAACCAGCCCAACAACTGACAAAATTAAAAAACACTCTGGAAGCCCAGAGACATCAGTATAGTGTCTGGGCCAGATTTCTAGGTAGAGTGTTTCCTTGAGGAACTAGGTTTACATGTTATCTGTGTTTATGCTATTTACATTATCAACTTGTAACATGCGTCCATTATTATAGCAGTGTGTGAAGCCCTGTGCGCGTATAGAGGGGATAGAGGTAAAGGGGTTGAAAACACAACATAAATCCTAGCTATTTATTGTGTTAGAATAACATGGTAAGGCTGGGAAGCGGAGAGGAATGTAAAAGTTGTTGTCTTTATTTCCATATGCAACTCAATGTTTACCTTATGCAGATATAACTATTGTTATTTTTCATTTCTTATGGATTAGTCAATAATCTCCCAAGGGATGGTAAACTTCAGCAAAATCAACTTAGTTCTACAAAATGCACTCTTAATGAGCTGAACATTTACTTTGGTGTTTCCTTATACAAGTCATTCTTTCGTAACAGGAAGTCTCACATTAGACAAGAAAAATGTTAACTGGAAAAATATAAGCTACGCTCTGTTTTGACAAAGACCTTGAAGTCCTTGTAGAGTAGCAAAAGGATGTGGCTTCAGTTTCTTCCCATATCTGAATGTGGGAACTATAAATAGCGAGTAAACTGAAGCACTTAAAAAAAAAGAAATGAAAAGGTATGCAAGAACAGCGCATGATCAAAGAATGAAAAGGGACTTTACATCTTGACACACTTGGTCCTGTCCAAGGGAGGTAGTTTGACCACTGGGCAAAGATAAGAGACAAGATATACAGAAGGCTAAATTGCTCTCATGATTACCATAACACATTCTTCTTTTTCTCAGAGTTACTTTTACTTACTCCTTGAACATAAATTCATTACTTTAACATTACTTTATGAAAAAAATAATATAAGTTTTTCATTAATAATCTGAGGTTTTCAGCTCACAGAGTCTCCATGGGTCCCTTATGCTGGACTTAACAGGAAAATGTCCTCTGATCAAAACATAGCTGCAGCAAGAGTGAAACTATCCCAAACAACTCATGCAAGGTGAAAACATAAACTGTATTTTCAGCCTCTATTTCTGTCTTAAACACAGCAGCTAGGTGAACTCAATCTTTTCTCTCCATGCTGTGAAAACTGAGATGTTGTATACTTTAAGGAAGCAGTCGTTAACTTGGATTCTGAAAAAAATTTTCCATGTCCTCTGGGTATGCAATGTGAAGGCAATACCTCTTGCATTTCTGGGGGTTGTTTGTGTTTTTTTCTCAAATTAGCTTCTCTTGTTCACCTTATTTTGAAATATTGTTGATTTCTTAATGTTGAATTCTTACAGTTCTGCTTTTTTTTGTTCCCCTCTTATCCCTTAAGATATAAACCCAAAATGTTATAATTCAGGCATCTAAACCCAAAGCCTTTAATAAGTGTTATGAGGATTTAAATAATGCTATGGGTTTGCTTTTTGTTTTAATTTTCTCTTATCCTCTTAAGTGCACCATATTGATTATCTTTGAATTCCTAAAGGACCCATCACAAAGGAAGTTCTGAGTCAAAGTACAGAAGCCCTCTCCTTTTTATAGGCCACTAACTGCATGAAGACAGAAAAGGGATTGATATCCATGGTCTCATATTGAAAAGATGGTGCAAATGCTGCCATTAAAAATGTTAATCCTTTCTAGCAGCTGCATTTATATAGGGAAACAGCCCCTGTGGTAGCAGGATCTCTTACAGAGCTTAGTCTTCAGTGAGGAATGATGACAGGGAATTTCATTCTGCACTTCAGTGACTCTGCAGTGGAAGACCACAGTGTCCATTCCACTATATTCAGAGTAAGTTAGATTTCCTCCTCTTTCTTCTGGACTATCTGGATATTGAGGTGAAAAAAGACAGGTTCATTCTAACTAGCCTTTACTCCAAGAAGTCAGCATTTCTTGATGACTTAAGGAGAAGCAAGGAAAATTCCGGTGTAAGAAAAAAACTCATATAATGCAAAATCTGTTCGATTTGGGTACATACATTTATCTGACTCCTTTGAAAACCTTGCCTAATACTCATGGAGTGATCAGCAATGTAAGAATATATAAAAGAAATTAAAGAAACCAGAGAAGTAACCAACAAACTGAAACTCCGAGAGTAAGAATGAGACTCTCCTTTGGAGGACAGTTGTTCCGTGTTGACTAGTAAGTCACAGCCTATGATGTTCATTCCCATTTAACCAGAACTTCTTGCTGATATGGCCATTTTTTTTTTGGTATTTATAGGCAACAAACAGAACACCTGAATCGGGGATGCATTACATTGCTAGATAAATACTATAACATATTGGTCAATTATCAACCTTATTTTCACTCCAATGGAGCAGTAGAAAATCTACACTATTATAATAACAGCTATTAGCTCAGCAGGTTTACTTAATGGAATGATAAGAATTAAGAGAGAAAGCCCTGCTGCCTTAGCACAGCAAGAAATAATTCCCATGGCTTGAAAAAGAATCTGAGAAGATAAGACTGCTAAATATGGCAATTTGCTCGAGTAAAGTTCCTAGGAAATCCATATATTATCAGCTGAAAGCATTGAAGGCACAGTTACTAATTAAGATTACATATAGTCAGATGCTTATAAGCTAACTTCCAGGAGAGCACTTGTAGAATGACACAAAAATAAAAACTATAATATGTCTTTCTCCTGTTCATACACAGTTCCCTTTTATTTTCATGAAGCCAACAGCTAAATATAGTTGTATATATAATTAGTAATTGGCAGTTGTGAATATATTTACACAAGAATAAACTTATGAATATTTTAATACTTTTAATTAAAGTTATAAGGAATGCCGTGTTGTCTGTATTTCAGATGTCATGCAGATTAGATTTACCATCATTTTTTAATTTTGCAATAGGACAACAATAGCAGTGACTTAATGAGATTTTTATTTCCTGAGGTCCCCTGTTCCCTCAGTAACTCCAATCTGCACTGAAAAATGTGATACTTTATAGGCATTGAGTAAAGTTTATGGTTCTTTAGTATAAATGTTTTGTTATGTATACAATTGCCACCCTACAGGATAATTTTGGAGTGTATAGTTCAGAGCCTTCGACTACCTGCCAAAATGAAACTTCATTTCAACAAACAGTACATCCATGATTTCTGAGCACTTCCACTGAAAATCTATTGCACTAGATATTAGGCTGCATTCTGGTTTATGATAGGAAGCACTCTGCCCCAGAAAAAAACCCCAAACCTGTAAAAAATATTAAAAATATTTGCTTATTGTTAATGCAACTCACAGCAACACACTTGAGTGTCTAGGGAAAATTATGCTAATTTTGAAGCCAGTGCATTTGAACTAGGGAAATGTGAAAGCCAAAGAAGATGCCAGCAGGGAAGTCCGCAGCTCAGGCATGGACCCACAAGCACAAATCATCATCTAAATCACAAATCAATGCCATGTGGGAGCTGAGCTGTTGATTTCCTTCATGACACAATAGGGATTATTTGGCCAGAATACCCTGGCAGCTCCTGTTACAGACCTGGCACAAGGACCAGAACCGTCATCACTCAGTCAAAGGAACACTCCTCAGGACCTGAAGAGAAGCTGAAATTTTGCATTAAAAAATGGATGTCAATGTCCAGCTCTGCCTGGGAACACAAGAATTCATTTCACCATTTGCCTGCAGAATCCAAGACTTCCTAATCTTTTCCCTGAAATCCTTACAGTGAACACAAAGGTAACTAAGAAGTTAGTGTAGGCAGAAAGCACTCTGCAGTGTGTCAGTAGAGTATCCCATAGAAACAGATTAGCAGCTGTTCTAGAAAACCAAACAAGCCTTTAAATTAAAAGCAGCTTCACTTTGAAGCTGGTGAATAAAGCTCTTTTGGTGCCCTTGAGATGCCTTTCTCTAAACAGAGGTTCCCATTGTGACATTCCTGTACAGAGCAGTAACAACATGGGTTTATTTTCTGTTTGATAAGTTGCGTGCTTTAAGTCTGAAAACATTCACAATACCTTGCTGCCTATCAGTACTTTGAACAAAGATCTTTTTTTCACTAGAAAAGAGTGCTGATGCATTATTAATTAGGAATTAAAATTGCAGGTTATCAAATGGTATTTTAGAAGTTGCTCCCAAACACTGAGTTTTACAACCCAAAGCTGAGATTTCATAACAGTTTCTAGTTAATGTCAGGGTTGACAACAGATCTGTCAGAAGGAAGACAGAGCTAAACAAGTCACCGTAAGTCTGTAAATGCTGAATCATCATGGTGTGATGCAGGGCAGCCAATTGTGATGTATGTTTATGAAAAAACACCAGTGGTAGTTTAACATGTATGTTATACCAAGGGCTATAAGAGTCAGTGTTCTGTTGCAATAAAGGTTCTTTCCTCTCCTGTCTGGTTGCTTGGAAATAGACTGTCTATGTATTTTCTTTTCTTGACCGCCGTGACAACGACAAGTTAAGCATTAAATATCATTTGCACGGTGACACTTCTGCAGTCAGTCATGATGTAATCTAAATTATATCTAAATGAAAATTCTATTATTTCTCTTAGGTGTATCCCATTGTTATTCTTACTAATCCCCTTCAATTTGAGGACCAAGAGTTCAGCAACTTTACGTAATGAACATTAGCTAACAACACAAGATTTTGTATTCAGGAGAGTGAAAGAAAGACTGACAGAAAATATAATAATGGAATAATTATCTGTTGAATAGTTCATTCAAAATAGTTATCAAATTATTAATAGACATTAACTGAGTCTTCTTATGGCAAACTTTCAGTGATTTCAATGCTGTTATCCTTAGCAGATAAAAGACATCACATGTAAACCACTGACTTCAATAAGAATTTGTAAAAAACCCAGGAAAAAATGTTGAAAAGATATTTAGGAACCTTATTTTACATATTTTTAGTCCTGGCTTCTTCGTGACCTACATGAAAGCAATTTTGCTGAACATGCGAGTTACTTGCATTTGGAATAGCTAATTTGCTGGAATACCTAAATCACATTCTGGACCTGCCTCCATCATCTATTAGTTGTACAGAGGGCCTAGAGAAATGCAAATCCTAATTTAAGCACTTTCTGGTGCTTAAGCAAATCTAGGCGCTGAATGTGATTGATTTGTGCCTCTGTTCATGGTGGGGTGGTCCTTCCAGGTGAAGTCCAACCAGATGAAAGATAATTTTGATGTAACTGTGCTGCTGACTCTTGACAACAAACAACCTCTGCCTCCCCTCTCAATTTCACAGTGCTCATCCCTACAGCAAAGAAAAAGAAACCTTGGCAAGGTCCTGGCTGACCCCAGTGGGACCAGCAGGCAGGTTAATGGCAGCAACCAACAAGATCCAGTTTTCCTTTCAGCAGCAAATGCAACTTTTGCAGTACTTCAAAGACTACAATATAGAAAAATAAATGCAGTTCTATGTAAATGAGTGACAGTACTGACTGCAGGCTTCTCCAAGTCACCATTTCATCTACATCTACCACCAGGTTTTCCTGCTACTTGAGGTATCTCCGTACTACTATGAATTGCTTGGTGTAGATACAACATGTTGCTTCAGACCCTTGCCTTGAACCAGCCCCAGCACTTATCTCAGCTGCTGCCCTGGCTCCAGGAAACAGTGGGGAGCTGGGGCTCTGATGCAGATCCAGTTGTGGCAAAAAACATTTCTTTACCTTTGTTTGAATTTTTAATGCCCCACTGGAGCACACTCCCAGACTAACACATTTCATTTGGCCCTGAACAAATGCTACAGGGCTTAGTCTTGTGTGGTTAGTCTTGTGGGAAGTCAGCGTTGTCTTCTGACTGTGTCGCTCGGTGGACTGAGTAATAGCTGCTCAATTGACTACAAATGTAGTCATTACATACTATCATATATTTCAGGTTTCGTTATGCATTTTTTTATAGGAAGTGCCAAAAACATAGAAATCAGGTCACTTGAAATTTCAGCATGTCTTTCCTTCTCTTAAAGCACTTACCTAGCAAAATTAATGGTCTACTGCTGGTGGTTAAATGAAGCCCTCATTATATTATCTATCACCTCTACAGACTTCTTTCAATAAACACAAGACCACATCCTTCTCCTAAAATTTACTGTCTATATTTTTGTTCTTGGCAAATTTGGACACTTCTATAATCTATTAAGCAAAGTTCCAGATGTGTTTGCTGACACTTAAAAACTCATAAGAAGAAAATATTTTGCTCATAACAATGTTTACTTGATTAGATACATTTTTAATTAAAAGTAGCAGAAGACATTAGGTCATAACAATTAAATAACCGCCCCATTGAATGATTTATTGGAAAGATTTAACAAGAATATTTTACTCCAATGATGGTGATAGCACCAGTTTCCTGTTTAATCTATGTTTTCAGTGATATTTAGCCCACAAATATTTCAGAACTATCTCAAGCATAATATCAAGTTTTATGGAGGAGCTGTACAGAAATAATCAGAAATATCAGATTTTAATTACAAATACATCTTTTTCCCTTCTAAATCTATGTTGGTAAAGTTAAAAAAAGGCTACATTTTATTAAAAATAAAACATATGTTGGAAAATGCAAACATCAAACAAATTAAATAATTTTGAAGCAATGGTCTTATAAATGCCGTCACAATTTTTAAGGTAAAGATATATTTGAAGTGATAAGTTACCAGATTCTGAGAAGAAAGCTTTTCAGTAAATATTGAGAATAAATCACTATTTCACAATTGATTCTTGCATCTGTTCTCTGCATGTATTTTAATCAGGCAAATTATTTCAGTAGCAAAATATAATATGCAAAATCAAGTTTCTGTTGTGATCAAAAGATCACTAATGCATTACTTGAGTTGATGAGTTTATTTCTAAAGGCTTTGTCTTTGTGAAATTGTCCTTGCCAAATGAAGAAAAAGCTACCTTAAGCTCATGAAGGGTGAATCCTTCTGCAGTTACAAGCAGATTGTCCCCAGATGCCATGTATCCATTAGGTTTATCTCAGTTTACTTTGTTTGACTTGCCCCACACATCATCTGATCATTGGTATGAAAAAGAAAAAAAAGCCCAAAATAGTGAAATCTTTTTCACTGATTTTGAATCACAAACATCTGAAACATAAAATTTAAGGTGTTTTGTCGCATTTCTCAGCAGACCCTAAAAGAAATTATGATCTTAATGCCAAATGGTTCCATAACCAGCAGGAACATTGTAAAGTCAGTGAATGAAATCACTTGGGCATTACTCATGCTTGCATTACCAGGGCCATTATGTCTTTGCAAGCTTTCATTACCACAGTGATTCAAAAATAAAACTGACTTCACAGCCCACTTTTAATTTAAAAGAGATTAAATAACTATCTGTATGAGGAACATACCCTAGCTCCATAGCTATTTGTGCATACAAAACCAATTTAAAAGCAATAGAGCAAGCTGGTGGTGGTACAATATAATAGCTCCTCATTTTGTAATACTATCCAGAATCTTGTTCAAGCAGGATAAACATTCTTCAGTGCTCATGAGGTATCTGAGTTCACCTGAACTATGAGAAATTTTGATTCAATATCTGTAGTAGAGACTGCAACAAGATGGAATATTTTATGGTGCATGACAGCTCCATCCCGAGCCAATTTTTTTGACATTTCTACAGTTCCAGTGTGGACTTGACAAATTAATACCCCAGGCAGGTTGTAACTTTGAAGTTAAATGCGCAATTATTCCAGTTGAATGTAAAATGTTTTCATAACATGAAGTGACTGTGAGGCAGTAATTCATTTACAAGACTGCAAGATAGAAGGTTTAACATCAGTCATGCAAATGGCATTTTAATTTTTTCCCATCCTAGACAGAAATAATTGTAGGGCCTCCTGGAAATCAGTAATACAACCATCCTCAAATGCTTTCCTTTTTTATAATTTGAATATCTGATTCTCCTGCAAGATTAGGAATCCCCTAGTACCAATTTTCCAAGTGCTCATGAAGAGAAGAAATCTTTTTTTTAGAGGGTGTGTAGGATAAATGAAATGAATGTCAATTGTAGGAAGAAGACTCTGCGTGAATGTTGTGTGAAACCAATAGAGTTCAAGTCCTGCATAGAGAACCCTGATTGTTCTATGCTGCATGCAATGTTAAATTTATACAGTTACAGAAAACAACAGAAAAGCCCAGCAAACACAGATATCTCTCAATGATTCTCAAAAAACAGAGCAGGTCTCAGGACAAAAGCTAATGATTGAGACTGAGATTGTGTAGCAGGAATTTTTGGCACAAGTGTGAGGCTGATCACCTCTTATTTTTAGAACTCAGTACCTGCATGTTTGTTTACACAGAGTATATAATTATATATCAATATATGAAAATGTGAGCAGAGAGATAACCCATCTACCATTAGAGTCACACACATGGTATGCAGACCCAACCCAAAAAGTCTGTCATTCTTTCTGGTGAAGAACAGTCCAAAATCTTTTCTTCAAAGGAAAGGGATAAAGACAGATTCTGCTAAGAGAGGTTGTTTTCTCCATTGGGAGCCGGAACTATCTTATTCTCCCTAATTTTTTTCATGTCAGCATATCTAAATGCATGTTTTGTTTGTTTTGTGTTTTCTAAATTTATGCATTCAGTAAAAATGAATTTGTTATGCTATTCTGCATATACTGAGGCTTTCTTGCTAAATAATCCACTACACCATATTTCCTTGTGAAGTAGAGTTCATTGAAATAGAGGGAAATTCCCAATAATTACAGAATTTCACTAATAGTGCTAAGAACAGAGTGCAAGATATCTCATTGAAGACCAGCATCACATGGAAGAGATAAATAAAAATGAAGCAAAAGCTCTTCTATTTCCTACTATCAACAACAGTGTAGTTTTGCAAGTAAGTTAAGGAGTAATAGAATTGAATTCAAGTTCCCTGACAACCTTGCATGTAAATTCTGACACGTGTGTGTATATGGCTTATGAATGATACTATCACCTCATTTATTAGCTACCTGTTTTATTTATTACCTTGCTGTTCTAATTTTGAAGTGACAAGGAAAGGCAACTCATGAAATTCAGTTCTTGGTTCACAAACTGCACATAGCCACAGATTTGCTCTTCAGTCAAGCAATGTGTGGCACTGCCTTGAAAACTCACAAAATATGCCAAGTTGGAAGGGTCCCGCAAGATCATCAAGTCCAACTCCTGGTCCTGCACAGGACCATCCCCAAGAGTCACAGCATCTGCCTGAGAGTATCATCCAAACGCTTCTTGAATTGTCAGACTTGGTACTGTGACCACTTCCCTGAGGAGCCTGTTCCAGTGCCCAAACACCCTCTGGGTGAAGAATCTTTTTCCTAATATCCAATCTAAACCTTCCCTGACACAACTTCAGGACATTTCCTTGGGTCCTGTCACTGGTCATCCCAGAGAAGAGATCAGTGCCTGTCCCACCTCTTCCCCTCATGAGAAAGTTGTAACTGCAATGAGGTCTCCCCTCAGTCTCCTCTCCTCCAGGCTGAGTAGACAAAATGACCTCAGCTGCTCCTTATTGGCTTCCATTCAAGGCCCTTTCCCATCTTTGTTGCCCTCCTTCAGACTCTCTCTAACAGCTTAATATCTTTCTTATATTGTGGTGCCCAAAACTGCCACAATATTCAAGATGAGGCAGCCCCAGTGCAGAGCAGAGCAGGACAATCCCTTCCCTCAACCGGCTGGTGATGCTTTGCCTGATGCCCCCCTGGACACGGTTGGCTGCATTTTAAAATATATTTTAATCAATTGCTATCAGTTAATATGTCAGTTCATATTCTATTGCCAGCTAATGTTAAGGTGCTGTCCTGAAAATGGTTGGTTGGGTACAGTAAATCAGAGTGGCCCTAAATTTCTACTTTAATATGTGATGATCAATCTTATAGAATAATGTTTGGGCAATTTCTCTTTTCACATTTAGAGTTATTTTTAGAGTTATTTTTTCTCTTTCATATTTATGAAGCAGAAGAAAGTAATGTTGAAGCAGATGGTCATGGCAGAACACTGATTTCAAATAGGAAAGTGTGAGTCAATATGTATCGAAAAGCAGACAGAGTAGATTAGGAAACAGCAATGACCCTATGATCAGGAATTCAAAACTCATGTAAGAGGGGAGCCTGTGAATCCTTGTGGATATTCCAGACAAAGTGAGAACAGGTGAGGTTGCCACTGGGAGCTCCAGTAGTAGTGCTATCCAGAGGGAATGAAACAACCAATTTTTCAGGTGCTGCAATACACGTTCTTACAAAATGGCATGATTTATGTTTGAACTTCCTTGTGACTAATAAAAGTGGGACGGGGAAATGTTGCAGCCTCTCCCCAGCACCTGAAAAGGTTAAATATTTTATTCAAATTCACAAATCCATATTTTGTTTTCCTTCCATAAGTAATATATGAATGTAGACAAAGGCTGCAACTTGAGGAAGAGTCTAGAATGATTCCATGAAAGTTTCTTGCCTTCCAGAGGTGTTTCTGTATCTGTGACAAGCTAGAAAAATTCAGAATTAATGACTGCAAAGTCCCAGTTCCTGTATCATTCTTTCTGTAAAGATCTTGTACTGATGTTTGAATCTTGAAACATGCAAGAATTCTTTTGGCGCCTACACATTAATGACATAATCAGGTATCTGCATACTACTGGGTCACTTTCAAAGATATTTGGCCAGGTCAGACACTCTGTGGAAAATATTTTAAAACGAAACAGTTAAAAATTATTAGACATTAGACTTAAAAAAGCAAGCCACTGTGTTTAGCTTTGTGCATATATTCATGGAGATTAAAGCAAAAGGACCATCAGATATTGCTGCCTCATGCCCTGCTAAACACCTGTTAACCCAATGTTTTGAGAATTACTAGTTTCTGACTTGCATTTAATTAGAGTCTATCCTGCTGAAGATCATAATTTCTTTACTTAAAGGAAATATGTGACTATAAGTACATGACTTTCAAAAGCAAATCATTCCAGTAGTTCGTCTAATAACTTCTAATGTTCATCTAAGGTAACTCTAGCATGCCTTAATTAAATTTGTCTGGCTTCAGCTTCCAGGCCCTTGTTCTTCTTATGGCTTTTTCCACAAGGCTAAAGGATCTTAATATGCATTTTTTTCCTTTCATGTGGCAGATATTTGTGTGTGGTATTCAAATCAGCTCTTTTCAGTGAATAAACTGGTCTCTCATTCAGAAAATTTTAGATGCATTCTTGTGGGGGTTTTTTTCACTTTCAATATCCATTTAAAATGGGACTACTGGACTGGAATGAATTATTTCTGTATCATCCATGTCAATGAGACACTTGTTGTTAAATTTTTTTATCTCTTATTTTTTCCCTACACATATGTATTTAGTGACAGCATAAGGGTTTGTTTAGTAGAGCACAAGGATTTCTTTAGTTCTTCACTTTGGTCCTAGTTCTTCTTGAAAGTCACTGCTTTCCAAGATTTAGTACATTATGCTGGGCATGGGGTTTGCATTCATTGTCCCTAGATATATTTTGCATTTAAGTGTATCTGAATACACTTCAACTTGCCCAGACTGTCTTTGTTGAAATTCACCCCTCTGCCCATCTTTGGGTCATCTGCAAATTTCATTCGCCATGATTTTATGTGTTATTTCCAGTTCATTGATGTGAATATTCAGTACTGGGAGGAATGGTTACACCCCCCTGTAAAACCTGTATAAAACCTCCTGCTTAAGCCCCAAATGAAAAGTTAATGCTACGCTGTGTCAATAAATCACATATTAGATATTTTTATTAGACAAATCTAAACAAATAACAGTCAATAGGAACAGTATGTCAAATTTCTGGCTGAATCTTTTTACATCTATGTAGTTACTTTTACTAACTACATTTTAAAATTTTTCAGGGACTGAAATCAGCCTCTTGAAGTAATGGGACTGTATGGAAAATTTCCAGAAGGCTGTGGAGGGTTCCTTTTTTTCTTTGAGTCTCTGCTCATGAGTATTGTAATGCTCATTGCTGCTCCAGACTGAGATTTCCAACATTTCACTTTTAAAACTACAATGAAATAAGTGGGTCCCTGTGACTGAAAAGATTCCCTGTTTAAATGATGAGAAGAAGTCATCTGCAAAGGTTAGCTGTGAGATCAGAGGAAGAGTTGAGCATGCTTCAGTAGGCGATAACTGACTTGCATGTTTGCTACATCTACTGAGTTTAACCTGCATCAGTAAATGTCTCTTTGAGTGCACTTAAAACAATAAACCTTGGTTAAATATGAGCAGAAAAGAAAAACAATGGGAAGCCCAATAGAGGTCTGAAAACTGTTTCACTCACACAAGTCCCCTCTCTTCCTGGCTAGAGTGTCTGACTCCCTTTCAGTGAAAGCAAGGCCTCAAGGGCAAAATCTATGTCCAGCTGCAGATCTATATGAGCACTGTACCCTGGATCCTTTTCTGCAGAGCTTCATGTTATTGTAAATTTATTCCTCTCGGGTTGCTGACTGAGCAATTTTTGGAAATCAGTCTGTGCAAGCCATGTGAGATGCACACAACCCACATATTGCAGTCTGTTCCCTGCAGCAGTGTCTCTTGGGCAGCCCAGTATGTGCTTGGGGTGTTTCTCAGCAAGGATGAAGCTGCAGGAGAAGGAGGAGAGGGAAGGCCACTAGATTCAAACTGGCCAACCCTGCTGAAAGACGGTAGTGTCAGTCTGCCCCTTCCAAAACATTTACCTGCATAATCCCATCTGCTTACATTCATTAATTACATTATATTCTTTGGATCTTTCATGAGATGCTCAGCTTACTATTCAAGTGAAAAACTAAACGTTGCAAAAACACAAACTGGACAGTTTTCTGCTGTACTGCTGAAGTGGCTTAGAGAAGGATGTTGTGAGTGTTGGGGGCTGTGCAGAACTGAGAGACAGGAGCAGAGTCAGAGAAGGAGAGCACCAGGGTAGGAAGAGTAGGAGTGGGACCTCCCTCAATGGCCATCAGGTCTCAGAGATACCCTGTGCTTTCAGGCTGTGCTTCTGAGTCCTCCTGAGCCAGAATGAGCAGATCCTGCCCATCAGCCACCTTGGACATGTGGGCAGCTAAACACCTGCTTGGAAAAAACTGTTTCCCAGAGGTTCTTTAGACTAGCTGGTTTCAAAATGTTTGTGTCTAATATTGCCCCTATCTAAAGAAGAGCTGTATCTGCCTGTTTGCTAATACAGAACAGAATGATTTGTCAAGCTCTGCCTTTCCTGAATCATCGTCACTAGGTTTTTCTGGCTACTTTGAGTAATGTTGCGAGATGTTATTTTTGTTTCTACCACTTCCAACATTTTCCAGCTTGCTAGCTTTCTCGCTTCTTCTGTCATGTTTTCATAACCCATAATTATTTTTTAAATTGCCTTTTTAAAACATATTTTTAATTCTCACAGTAATAAATATTTCTCCTTTCTTGTTTCCCTCAGATGTAAAACAGTAAATATACACGTGCATGTAGACCTGAGTGTCCCTCAGCTCAGGATCTGAAGGAAACACAACATGATCATTTGCTCACATATTGCCTATATTCTTGGAAAATTTCAGTTCTAGCCACAAATACTAAAAGACTGACAATAAAAATATCTTTTGAAATAAATAGGCAGACCTCATAAACATTCACATTTGAATGACAATATAATAAACTCCTAAGCTGGTTAAATAATAAAACCTTTTAAAGAGAGCATTTGTTTAACAGAAGTCAAGTAGTATCAATTGCTTTATAATGCACAATAACTAAATCAGTCAGTATAGTGTTTTTACTCTGTACCAGAAACTATGTTTGCAGTGTACAAACAAGGTAAGCCCAAGTAGCTGTACACCAAATCAGTCAGTAGTACTCTCTTTACTAGATATTTCCTAAGGTTTTTCTCCTCTGTATTAAAGTTCTAGCCTTTGGACATTCAAAGGGAAATGAAGGGGCATTCATCGTGAGATTAGGCACAGAATGATTTTATAACTGGACATAAAGTCCATGCCTCATAACTTGCAAGGTTTCATAGTGTGCTTTACTATGCTTTTGTTGGAGTTTTCATTTTGATTTAGGTGCTTGTTGCTTTAATTTGCAAAATTTCTTATTCTGACAATTAGTAATATCATGTGGGTGGAGAACAAGACCCTGTTTCTCAATTCCCACAGAAAAACTACAGGGATTAAAAGACATCTGTGTAGGGAAAACAATGTCCTGTCTCCTGGGGTTCTTTTAAACTGACACCCACTTAAATTTTCTTTAGGTGGCCAGAGAGCAAATAAACATTAAAACTTCTGTGTTTTTTTTAATTTATTCTCTGCAAGTAAAGTATCTTCCATAGATACTTTGGTTGAAACACTGACTATTCACTTCATAATAGCTCTTTTATAGCCCACTGTGGATGATAACGACGTAATTACAGTCCTTTTAAGGCTACATTGCCTACATGATAAATTAACAATTGCCTCATTAGAAAAATTTTGGAGACAAATATTAAGTACACAGTAGACCACAAATCTGGTCAGCCAGGCAATTGTGGAGCCAGAACTTGTGCAATTCCTAACCCAAATGTATCTAAAAGCAGTGCTTTGTGCATGCTCAAAAGTTTCCTTTAATAATATTAAACAGTAGCAGATGTTAGTTGTGGTGAAAATTGTTTTCTTATTTGGTGCATTTATTTTTAAGTTCATTCTAGTTTTACACTAATGTAAATCTGTCATACCAGGGGATACCATTGTGAAATGCCACTTTTAATCCAACTCATTGGGAGGGATGGAAACGTATCCAGACTTGGTAGATGACTTATTGCAGCATGAGATTGGAGTAAACTTCCCTAAAGGTGGTTTTTTGAACTGAGTACGCAAGAATATTATTAACCTGTTGATCCTTTTTTTCATGTTATACATTCTCCCATTTATGCAATCTAAACCCATAAAAATACAGTTTCACTATAGCAAGAACTCTCCCTGTTAGAGAGAGATATCATTAAAGTGATAATAATACTGAAATTGATGAGGATGGCAGATGTGAAGAATAATAATTGGACACAAATGAGTAGGAAGTTTCATACTTGGTTGAAAAACATAGGGTAGGTTGGACAGTGAGCAATTCTGCCCCGCCTTTCCCATGACAAGGAGCAATAGAGAGGTGGGGGGAGGCTGCAGAGTTGGATAGACCCTGGCTCCATGCCTTAAACTCATAAGCCTCCTCTATCGTATACAAAGTTTTGAGATTGGCATAACTTGAAGTAGTTTCTGCAAAAATAAGATATTACGAACCCACTTAGAACAAACCTGTTCTAAACAAGAAAAGCATTGCAGTCAGAAAAGAAAAGTCAACAAGTTTCATTCAACTTTCCTGAAAAACTAAACTCACGGGAAGGGAAGGAAGAACTTGAGTCACCTTTTGGGTCCAATGAGCTTAACTGTGCCTATATTCTCCAGTCTGTCTTCAGTCAAAGATTTGTTGGACATGCAATCATTCCCATCATGTGATTGTAACCTGCAATAAAAATTTCAGGAAGGAAAGTTAGAAATTTGCAAGCTGGAAATAAAGTCAGACCCTCATAGTTTGAGTAAAGCATTATAACTATCATATTTGGGGAAAATATTCAATTGGTAATAATAGGGGAACCAGGGAAACTGAAGGACTGCTTTTGTGAATTCTCAGGTCACTGATTATTACACTCAAGTGATCACAGTATTCAAAAGGCAGTGTATGTAAACATTTAGAAGGGCAGTTATTTTAATTCCAACTTCCTTTTCTGTACTTGAATCATAATGATAACGATGATAGTTGTATAATCCAACTGAGTTTTTTTAAGAAACCCTGTCAGAGACATTTTAGTGATGTGTTTATGAGAAGCTGGCATTTACACGTACATTTTTGTAAACGGAAATTGTACCAGCTTCCATGTCAATGAAAATATATGATCCTATATCTTGGGATTTGCCTGTGTCCTGGGAAGTGCACCTAGAACCATCTTGCTGTAAAACAATTTTAGACCTGGTTCTCAAGCTGTCTTTGATGGCCATGCTTCCCATTTTTTGATAGAAACAGGCTACTTTCCACCATACACATTTGTGAGTTCATGAACTATCAGAGGAAGTTTTCACATTGTGAACATCTGTTTTTTCCCCATTCAGCTGCACAGTTACAGCTGGGAAAGACATGAACTGAGCTGTTAGTCTTTTCTGAAATAAAAATAGATATAGTCTATGACTTAGACTTTGGCTATGAGCCTGAGACCATCCTTTAAGGCTTTTTATTCCACTGCATTGTATTACATTAACTTACCTAATTCCAGGATTCTTATTTAAGAAAGTATTTGAAAAGAATAGAGGAAAAAGCACAATCTTCTTTTGATAAACTAAAATGCCTTTTCAGTGGGCTATCTTTCAAAGGCATCTAGTTTTTGTAGAACTCATCTTCAGTCATTGACTAGCCAAAACATCACAGACAACATGCATGGATCCAAACAGTTGAAAAACTGTTACACTAGTTAATCTCTTTACTGGAGCACTGATTTCTGCAAGTCATTTCATGTAATGGTGTAGCAGTTCAGATGTGCTCTCTCCTGCAGATTTAGTGCTAAGAAGTACAACAATACGTAAGAAAAAATCTAAGAATTTCTTATTATGAGCAATTTAATTTGAGAGCTAATTTCAACATGGTAAATAGAAGAAGTTTACACATTCTTATGAGGAAATGGTATCTGGCAAGTTTATCCAGCAGAGACACACATGGAAAAAGTGTTTTCCAACCCATCCACCTCTGCTGTATTACTGGTTCCCAGTCTGCAGAGAGATCTGGGGATCTCCCAAGTGAAACCAGAATGAGCCAGGAGTGGGAACAAGGAAGATAAAATTATTTTCTCTGTGAATACTTCACAGTTAATAGTTTTCCAAGGCTATTTTCTATACTCCATTTCATTTTCAATAATCCTTTAACTAAATCTAGTCTATAAGCAAACCAATTTCAGGTGATTGCAGGTGACTTAAGTGTTGTTTTGTTCAGTATACTGCTCAACCACCACTAACTCTAGTGGCGTGAGTATTTTTACAAAGTTTTACTGTGATCGGTGTGCTCTCCAGTTCAAATCAACATCTTCAAGCAGCCCCAAGACAGTTCATGAGGTGCCATGACAGCAAGCACCGGTAATATTCCTGTGAATGCAATTTGACTTTACATATGCCAATATTTACAGTCAGTCTCAGTACTGGGACAAGATCAGATAATGAGGAAAATAATGGCTTCTTGAAAATGAGCCTCAGAAAAAGAGGTGATGCTGAACTATGAAGGAAATACTCGAAGATCTTTTTGCAGACATGGTGCAATCCTTTTAGTGGTACATTTGTATGACTAAGTGGTTAAATCCATCATTGTAGAAGTCATTCAGGTAAGACATTCTGCTGTCTCTGACTGGTAGGGGAAACGCGTCCCATGCTGACAGATGATGGCCTCATCTTAGATATGCATCTTCTTAAGCTGCATGGAAAATAACAACACATCTGGCCACAAAACTGTCTTTAAAAAACATTCATAAAAAGCAGGGGAGTATAGTCCTCTAACCACTCATCTCTCAATAAGCCCTTCCCTGTCTCTCCACCTTCTCTTCTGCTTTGTAAAACTCAGGAAAAAGTTTAAGGCTGGTAGTAGACATTCTTACCATAGGGCAAAAGTTCATCTATGCAGAAGACAGAGCTGTTCTGGAGTAATCCCAGATTAGAGAACAAATCTGCACCAAACAGAACAGCCACTACAGACATCCCTGCTCTGTGACCTGTCTTCTCTCATACAAATGCAGTAGGACAGACCTGCATTATTTAAAAGGAAAAAAAAGAACCCAAAACCTCACAAGTACTAATTTTTTACATTAGAGAGAGAATTAAAAAAAATGAGCAGCATATGGTGGATGTGTTACCTAGTGCAGTAGTTACTCTGACTTTTCTATATGCTGTGGTGGCAGGCGTTGGTGTTAAAACTTGCATCATCTGTTTTGCAAATTCACCTCATAAAAGAAAATGCACATCAGAATTTTTTCTTTAACTTTTTCACATAAATGTGTAAACACTGTTTCTATTTACAAAATGTGTGAGTAAGACACAGAGTGTGTGAGAAATTATCACAGGACTGAAATGGGAACTTGGACCAAGAGGAGAGTGTGGCAATCTCTTCTATCTACTGGCAAGGATCAGCTGTCCTCTCCTCCTGATCTTCCTCCTGCTCTTCCTACTCCGCTTCCTACTATCCTACTGTTCTCTTGTTGTGAATTCGTCCATACAATTCTTGTTTTTACAATTCCTCCTTCTCCTGGAAATTGGAGTTAACTTAGACCCCATCTTCAAACATCTTCTCTCAAAATACACTTTTTCTGAGGTGTGTTCTCATGGGAAATCATGAGAGGCTGTATCAGCATAAGAGGGCAGAATATGTTTGACTATAGGTAAATGCCATGAGTTTTTAGTTACTGTAGATAAGAAAAGATTTAATTGAGTGTTGATCCAATGGGGAATTACATTTTGCTGATTATTTAGTTGCCTCCTGTCTACTTACAGGAAGATAATAACACATCTATTAACTTCTTATGTTAGAGAAATTAATAGCCATTCATATGCACATTCCAGAACACACCACCATTCGGAGGTTCTTCATATTGATACCTCTGTCCAGACCTGTGAAAGAAATACCATCTATGTAAATCCGAGGAGATTTTTTTTTCTTCCTGTTTCAGCAAGCTGCTTCTGTCCTGCTTGCTCTGGCAAACCACAACAAACACATCCAACCTATTCACTTAGCTGAGGTATGAACCTAGTACAGAATATAGGAGAACTGCTGGTGTCCTATTCATGAGAATAAAGCAAAATTCACTTTTTGAAAGATGTGTATGTATTTAAACAGTGCTACTTTACTGTACTCTGTGGTCAACTAATAGAAAGGAGAAGTTGGGTGGTGTCAATGCACTACAGGAAACGGTGGTGAAAGAAAAGGATGATGGACAGAAAATTGGTGCTACTGCAGCTGTGATTAGTGAGAAGAAAATATGCAAAACCATGTACTGGTATTTCCTCTGATACATCTGCCTCTATGGCTCCCAAGACAGGAGCATCTGCACAAACTCTCCAGCTTTTACTACGAAGATTACAACAGCTGCTGTGAGAATTGCTTTATTTTTCTGTGGTATAAATAATTATTCAGCCCAGAACTTCTAACAAGTATTACAGAAGGTTTGAATGCTCACACAGATTAAACAGACAGCATTTCTCTGCATATTTATCAGCAGAGTGCACAATGGTATAATGAATGTATTGAGCTTCTTTTTGAACAGCAACACCAGCGTTGCAACTCAAAGCCTAATAAAAAAAAATCAAACGAACATTTCCTGGCATTTTGAAGAAGTCCAGCTGTCTTTTCTAAAGTTGAACTGCTCCTTTGCTTTAGCCTTTACAACATTCTTGATGAAGACTAAGACTCTGGAACTGTAGAGGTACCACTAGCTACTACGGGTAAGCCCTAAGTACCCTAACTCTTCTGCACAGAACAGTTTGGACAGGGCATATCACATATCTGAACAAAGGGAATCACACAGAATTTGAACATGAACCTGGCTTAACTTTCCCTGTTGATGTCATCTCTTTCATGTGCAAAATGTGCCTGTACTGTCTTTGGCCTCAGTGGGCCAGCTCCTGAATTCCTGTTAAGAGGAACACAACTATAGCCTTTAGTTTATGCATTTATTTTGACAAAATAGATTTCATGAAGGCAAATTGAACTGTCTTCTTTTCCAAAGTGATTAAATTTTTCAGAATCTGGGGTACACTAACAGAAATTTTAACTGGGAACCTAAAGTAATCCAAAGAACCATCTGCAGCCCAATCAGACAATAGGCCCAACGGCAGCTCCAGGGCCACCAACAGAACTGCCTCAGGAATCTGTGGAGAAACAAGATATTTCCATATACAAGACACACCTTTGCCTTTTATGACTCTCTGGTTTCTCTGTGCTTGGAGAGGAATCTGCACCAGGGCCAATACACTTGTAGCAACTCTTTTAAAAACATCTATTACTAAAAGACATCTCAAGTTCAAAAGTAAAAAAAATAAATGAATAAATGGATCAGTGACTGAAAAATGAAATTGGTTTTGAGCTTGCTGCTCTCATTTCCTAAATGGCTAGCTAAATAAAAAGACATTGGATATGACAGGCTTCCCTCAAACTACAAAACAGCATATAGAGCAGGCAAAGGTTCCAGGAAACATCTGCATGTGCCCTGATTCCTTCTAAAAGAGCATGGATTGGTGAAAAGGTCACTCCTTGTTTAGTGAAGAATTTTATCATGGTTTGGTTTCAATGTCCATTTCATTATTAGGTTTTGTGGTGATTTCTTTATGGCTGTGAGTGTCTTACTACATGAGGATGATTCTTAGATTCTTGAAAAGAGCCCTGGTGAAAGTAAGAGATCGCTCCAGATTTCAGAATTGAAAAACTCCTATACTGTGTAGCTGTATAATGCCAATTCTTGTCTTGGAGTTTGCTTTAATTGTGGATGTTCAAAGTTCAAATTCATCTTTTTACTCTATGTTCCGGCCACTAGGCTTCCACAGCTGTCTAATGGGAAATTGTGATCACAACAATCATTCATCTCCGTTTGTTTAAATGTCACTTTTCCCCAGTTTCCTCTGCCGACTCATTCTCTCATATGACTATAAAGATGTCTCAGATTAAGATGATGGCACATATCCTAAGAATGTTTGACCTCCATCCCATCTTTCTGGTTCCCACTGGACAAACACTCAAAGTTTGGTCTGAAAGATTTTTATTTTTTATCTCAACACTTATGACACTTTCTATCAAAATATTAAACTCTTTTCCTAAAGCAGGGTCCCAGGAATAGCTTAAATCTGATATCAAATTAGAAATACTGATACTCACCCAGAACCTCTGTTAGAAAGAAGAGAATGTCCTTTTCATTTTAGGAACAGCAACGCACATCTTTTCATGTTTACATTTTTTTCATTAGTGTTTTTGCAGGTTTGTTCAAAATAATTTTGAACAAATTTGTCAATTTATGTTAGATCTATAGATCAAGCACAATGAATTAGGGCTTAATTTAAAATTTGACAGGCACTGGTTTCTTTTAAAATCTTATTATCATCTTCCATTGTAGAAGATTGTAGCATTGGTGTGCATTTTTTGTCATTCAAAACATAGTTTTATACAAAAATGTTCTAAGATTATTTAAGCTAATAAATTTCCTGCCAAAGTCCTAGAGGTTGACATATTTTTGAAAGTACACATTTCATAAAATTTCATTTATGACTTTGAAATGGTTTCTTGAGTAATGTAGGAAAGATTTTAGTCTAGAAAGAAGTTGGTATGCTAAATTAAATGGAAATATTTTGAGAGCAAAGGAATATATTTAAATTTATTGATAAAAGTTCACTTGAAGCATTTCACAGGACAGAAATGTATAAACATCCTATCTAATATTTGGCTGTGTTTTATCTGATATCCTGGATTGCTATAGGATCAAAGGCTGAGGAATTATCTCAGGACATATGGAAATTAAAATGTCTTCAGATCCATATGGGAAACATCTCTGAGAGCAGAGAAGGGATTTACAGGCTGATGCTACTTCCTGTATAAAAAGAAAATTTTTTCTACAGGAACTGTTCTTATCCTGTGTTTTTCCAAAATTTCTTTCCAAAGTTTTATATATAGTTGGGTAAGTTTTCCTGTGCCTACTGGTGATTCATTAGGCTTTCATACTGATTATAGCATTTCTATTGACTGTCTTTCTCCAGTGGAGTTAATTGGGCTGGTTTAAATTTATTACAAAAACTGTCTTCAAAGCATGTAATAAAATGGTTGGACTCAGTCTTAGAGGTCTTTTCCAACCTTAATGATTCTACAAATTTTTCTTCCTTCCTGTGCAGTGTCTTTGAAATGTTTAATCACATAGAACAAAACTGTTTACCTGCCTCAAACCAACAGCAGACCAGAGATAGGAGAATATGGAAATGACTGACACAGACTCCCTATGCCTCTTGCTACAGTTTATCCTAACGACATTAGGGCTTATTTTGCAAATACATAGAAGCATGTGTATGCAAAACTGCCAACACTGAGAAATTTGGATGTGGCTGTTTCATATCCTCACCGTGCCCAGACAGATGAGTTTCTGTGTATGGATAATCTCGGCACCACAAATCAGCAGGAGTGGCGAGCAAGCGACTCAGGGGAGCATCACATCTCTCACCTGCAAATCAGATACCCACAGTGGAGCTGATAACATCTGAGGGAAGGATGGAGAGTCCATTAAACTTATGGCAATGTCCTTTGTTCAGGAACAGGCAAACACACATGGCACAGTGTTTACTTACCTGACACACATGCAAATATGCACATGAACTCTTTTTTTTTTACTGAATGTACAAAGGCCAACCAGATCAAGTGATTTATGTTTCTGATAAAAATATCAAAACCTGTTTGAGGGTAGTGGTTAGAATAACTAGCTATTTTCTGTTCTGAATCACTGTGGTTTAGCATCTTTACCACACTTGTTTAAAAGCATGTGTTAAAATCAAATTTAGCTGAAAGGCTCCCAGAAAAATAGAGCTTTTAAAAAATCATTCAAACAAGTAACACAATTCTATGTATAGAATGGAGGAGAGAAGAAAAGACTTCAAGAAAACTTCTGAAATCCCTGAGCTATTTGGTATGAAGTAATGTACAACCATCAGCTCTCAGCCTGGAATCACAACATCTCAGCATCCCAATCCCAGCAAAAATTGTATCCTTCCTCTCCAAATTGACTGAATTATTGCTGAAGGATAAACTGCAAAATTTAATGAAAAATGGACCTGGGGTACAATGCCAAAGTATCACTTATTACAATGAAAAGAAATCCTCATGACATTTGCACAGTTGAGTCAATGTCATTCATTGTGTAGCAGTTAATATGTTTGCATTTTTCTGCCTTTAAAACAAAACGAACACCAACACCTAAAAAAGTAATTTCCATATGATTCAGGCATGGTGTCAATCTCATGAATGAAACTGTCTTGGAGTCTGTCCATGCAGCACTGCCTGATTGCACTGGCAGCAGGAAGTTGTAGGATGGTGTTGCTTAGGCAACATTAACAGGCAGACCTTCAGTCTGAAAAAAGCAACAGTCTGTTATTGCATCTATACATATTTCAGTTCAAAGTGTGACACTTGACTTGCCAGCCTCAGTTGCTGATAAATTCAACTTTGTACCTCAGTATGCAGATGGGGAAAGGAGAGTGGGGTAAATCATTTGGCTGTCGGTCATGCTGTCAATTGTGCTATCCACCTGCAAAGCTAAAGTTCCCCTCCTGCCCCCCCTCCAAAAAAAAATACTAGTGTGTTCAATAAGAAACAAGTATAGCTAATTCATCTGTTACAGAACAGATGAATTTTACATGAATTTATTTTACATTGCCAGCACTTGTAAAGGCAGTAACCAGTTTCAGATGCTGACAAAGGTTTATTTTGCCTCCCATTTTGTACTAATGAGAAGAATACTGTGGTGTACCTATCTGACAGTTCTCACCTCTGGCTCTTAGCTTTAAGTAATACTTGGAACCTGAAGGAAAAAAAGTGCTTAGAGGTCTTTTCATCTTAACACACTCCTGTTGCTTTTGCTACATGTCAGGAAGTGACACACAGTGCTGAGATTACATCTTTATTGCTTCAAGCAGCATAAGCAGGAGAGCAGCTGAACTGTGCTTGCCCTGTGTCTCCCCTCCATTCCAGCAACCCTCAGGATACCTCCAACAGAGCCACAGGCGTGCCCAAAGGCGATACTGCACCCAGCAAGGGCAGCAGCAACTTGTCTGCCAGGTGTTGGCTGTAGCAGCACCCACTTTGCCTTACTACAGTCACTGGTGTCTACAGAGGGGAGCTTAAAATCAGTGTGGACATGGCTTGTGTGCCTCCTCTGTCAGGAGCACAAAGGAGGAAAACTCATCTGGCGCCACCTTGGTCTAACACAAAGCTGTGTAGCACCCAGTTAAATACGTGTGACGGGGCCTGCTGGGCTGTACAAATGTTATCACTGTGAAAACACAGCAGCCACTCAGGATGTCCTATAGCCTGCTGCTGCTCAGGGCTGTCCTCAGCTACTCTATTCCTTTAGCAAGAATATGGGCATACATGAGGGAAAACTCAACCACCTGTGGATATTACAAGTCCATTGAGGAGAAGAAAAATTAAATGCCTCTGCTTTGCTTTATTTCTTGTGGCATGTGCACCACGTTACATCTGGATGTGTCAAAACGCATTATATCACGTGATGCTCTGTAACCTGGTGTCGCTGAAAGTGTGTGTCAGGCTACAGAAGTAGCTTATTCAAGACAGACTTAAAAAGAACAAAAGAGAAAAATTCAGTAACAGTTTCCAAGACAAGAGACCCAGCAGAATTTGCTCTCTTGCCTATGAAAATGTGCCAGCTGGGACTTTTCACAGAAATGCATCCTTAGCAAAACCACTAACTTTTTTGCCCCCTATTTTGTATCTAATCTGTATGAAGTGATAAGCTGAAGTTTATTAAACAAGGGAGGGAAAAGAAAAACAATCAGAAGTAATCCTTTGTTAATTCAAAAGATTTGGGGTATTTGAGGCTTTCAACTGCAAACTGTTCAGTTGGATGCCTCATACATGCATGAATGCATGTTTCTGCAGAGAGAGTTATTTTTTCATACTTCACTTCTACTACAATAATGTTAAATAAATGTTAAATCAAATATACACTGTTAAAATGCTAACTTTTAATTTAATTTACTTTACATTACTTGTGTTTTAAAACGTGAATTTAGAATACTGCTTGTTTTTCTACTCAGGAATTTCAAAAAGACAAAGAAGCATGAATCTTAAAAATATCTAAAAGATCGAGTCAACCACTGAGGCTCATATCTCACTGAAATAATCGGGTGTGGGAATATGCAGAACTGTTGCAAATGGCTGAATTAAATGACGGAAGTAAATAGTAATATATTACGCCTGAGTTATATTTGTGACTGTAAATGGCAAAAACATATCCTTCTTTTAAAAGAAAGCCTAACATATCTTGTATATCATGCATATACTAGAAATGGGAAGGAACTCAAAATACACCATGTGGATTTTTTTTCTCCACTCACAGTTTTATTTTGCTAAGCTTCAAGCAGCAGCTTTGGCTTGCGAAGGCTCTCCTCTGTGGTTACACGGGAAGCTTGGCAGCCTCCTGCATACAATTAGTGCAGCCAAAGCCCTCTGGGCTTCCCACTCTGTGTAGGAATAAAGGACACTCTGGTGCCACAGAGAGGACTTTATAGCCCTGTAATAAAACTCCTGTAGTAGTAATGGTATTAACCATGACAGTTGCTAATTCAGGAGAAGGAGGGCTTGTTTGCAGGCAGAGACAGTGTCTTTTGTTAGACCAACCAAAATTAGAAAGTGAAAACGGATCTATGTTCAAGCCTACAAGACTGAGGTTAAACCGAACCAAAAGAAGGGTACATGTGCCTGCAATTTTGCCTATTTTCATACAGTTTTTGCAATTCTTTCAGGTGTTCTAATAAGATGCTAAACTTTAAAAAAAAAATCAAAGTAAAACATATACTCCAGTGATTTGAAAAACAAAAATTTGGTTGATTGAGCTTCCTTTTCAACCAGACTCCCTTTATCTCTGCCAGCAGGTACATGACAAAAAGGCTCTCCTTTTTCAACATGTGGGTGAAATAGACCTTTTTAACTCTGTAGCAAAAGAAACTTTTGCTGTTCTTGGTGTGGAAATGAAAAAGAATGTGTTCCTTTCAGTCCAAAACAAATGTTCCCTTTCACTTGCAACTTAACAGCAAGAATTTTACCCTGAAGGATGTTTTTTTCTGTCACCATGTAAGGGCAAATAGCCTGTATAGCATGTAACTGAATATATTGTGTTGGACTGTTTGTGTCTAAATAAATGCAGATCAGAAAAATATGCGTTCTTATTGAATTCTAACCAGTATTGATTTAGTTTTGAAAATGTAAAGATATAGAAACAAAGCCACACAAACTCACAGATTTCTTTTAACCTATTTCCATGAATAGAAAGAAAATACAGAAGAAAATGTGTTTCTTCTTCTTCTCATTTTCTGCCTTTAACACCAAGAAGTTGCCATACAGTAATGATAGCTTTATGTGCCCTTGTGACAAACAACTAGTGATAAGCTGTGGTCAAGGAAGTGGTTTTCTGTTCCCTGTAACAGCAGGTACAAGTGGTGCTGCTTGAGTCAGGCACAGAATTTCTGTAATACTGAGAATGAGAAGTCAAAGTAAGTTCAGAAGCAAGTAATGAGAGTTACACCTTTTACTCTGCAAGGAGCCAAACTAAACAAGGACACAAACATTATTTGCTTGTAGTAATTGCCACCAAAGCTGTTTTGTTCCCAGAATTTAACCATCATTAGATTGCCTGTACCTACCCCGTCCTTGGTATTACCAAGTTCCCAAGCTGTGCAAATACAGAACTTCACACTACCTGAAGAAATTCACAAGTATATTCCCCCAATTTAGCCCTAGCTCATCAATATATACATATTAGCTTTCACCAGGATTCAGCCCTGCTATTTTACTGCTTCAAGACTGTCCCAGTTTGGCTATGTTGTGCTTATTTGCACCTCTAACAGGCCACAGTAAAACCATAATTTGCACCTTTCAAGAAAGAAAATTCGGAGGCAAAAAGAGAAAGGTGTTACTGTTCAAAAGCTGTCAAAACAGAAACTTAATCAGGGAAATACATGTAAAAGGGAATGTGGGACAGTATGTGATGACAGCCTCTTGTTACAATGCCTGTGCACAGCATGGGGCTTCTGGATCACACTTCTTCTGAACAACTGAGACACACACTCTGCTTTCCAGGTGTCTGAGCTAGGTAAAGCAATCTCTTCATCATCCCACTTTCTCTGTAATGCGATTGAATCCATCATTCCTTTTGTTATCTCCTTTTGTGTTTGCTTTGCCTTGCAGTAATTTGCTAACTGCAAAGCAGGCAAGTGCTTTAAAAACATACAAGCCTGCTACAAGTTAAGTCATACTTATCAGATGTGCTGGTAATGAATCATGCTGACAGATTGTCTCTGTTTACCTCAAACAAACTGTCAGAAATATTCAGAACTAAAGCATGGAAAAGGCTTTCAAATACACACACAGATCAGATCATAGCCCAGCACATCATATTTTGCATATTTCATAAAGGTGTCACATGTATGTTTGCAAGTAACAATCTGAACATGCTGTTTACAAAGATATTTGGTATCTCTACAAGAGAAAGCAATTAAGACTCATGTAGCTAATGGGGCAGGAATGGATTTTGTCTCACTTGTTCTGCCCAGAAAGGCTGTCTGGGGGCTACAGGAGCTGCTGAGCTGCAAACACTGCTGGAGTTTTTCTAGTGCTCTGTCCCTCTGCTTCATGTAAGGCTCCCAATGGTTTTGTGTCGCTCTGGTGCTGTGCTGTGCTGGTACTCCAGATGGACTGTGGGACCACATGGCAGTGAGAAGTACAGGAGTACAGACAGCACAGTCTGCTGGAGTGGCTGGAGCACTCACTTGCCACAAGCACCAAGCGGCATTAAAACGTGTTTGCTTTACATTGCCTAGGAAATTCCCCGTCCATAGCAGGGTGTATAGAACAATCTTGTTTTTCTTTCTCTGCTTCAGCTTCACAATTTTTTTTTGGTTTGAAGGTTAGTTTTCTTAGCAATTTTAGAAATATTTTTAAACAGAGTTTCTTGAAGAGTCACAATCCCTTGGCGTGGTCATGTTTCCTAAGCCTTAAACACACAAGTGTATAGCTGTTTATGTGGCTGTGAGGCATCCCAACTAACTTCCCTGAGCAAGGACCAACACAAGATGCTCCACACCTGCACTTACCCAGAGGGGCTGGCAAGTGTTTAAAAGGTGAGTAAGGTTTCTTACTGGAAATAACTACAACTACAGTTCAGGATTGGGAATGTCCTGGTGAGAGAGATAGCACTGGTTACAGCCTATTTATGTGTACAGGTATTAATTTAGAATCAACTGAGGAACCCACCAACACTGTTGGGATAGGGTGCCTTTCGAGAAAAGGACTTTCCAGGGCTGTGCTCTGCTATAAAAAATGGCTTAGAGCTGAGCGCCTCTCCAGTCACCAAGTCTGCATGTTCCCCAGGAAACCACAGCAACAGTTTTTTCCTGCTAGGTGAACAGAGCTCCTGACTTCTTACCCAATGTGTAGTGTTACAATCATGTTTATGAAAGGGACTGAGAAGACCACTGGGCTATTACTTTTTGTGCTTGACATTCATTGTGTTAGTTTTGCTTCTATCTTAGTTTTGCGATTTTTAGCCATCACCACTGTAAGTCAATACTTGCAGAGTGAGAGAGGAAATGGTGCGTTGTTCTAGCCAAAACACCTGCAGTACTCTGGCTGCTAGCAACTTCCTTTGTCTGCGTTTTTGATTGTCTATTACTTAGGATGAGATTAACCTTTGTAGAGGACAAGAAGAGGAAAGTCTACAGCTATTCTTGTGGGTCATTCAGATCCTTTTACAACTGTGGTTTTAAAAGAATCTGTGACCTGCAGAAATCCATCAGGAAGAGAGAAATACAGGCAGACACAAAAGCTGCCTGAAAGATTTCTTTATGTAGGTGTTTCCTTCAGTTTGTTTTCAAGGCATTCGGCGATATAGTTTTTAAATATGGCAGACAGATTTTTTTCTATTTTCATACAGCATTTCACCTTCATAAATCTGGAAATGATGTGCCACTTGTCAACTCCAAATGAAAATGCAACCTTCTGTTCCCTCTTGAATAGTATTATTGCATCTATAATACAGGCTACAGGAATGGGTAAAGCAAGCTAATTAAGACATTCTTCTCATTCTGTAATACTAAAGCAAGCTGCAGATACACTAAAAATATCCCCTTCACAGTACTTTGGATGTTATGTAAAGTCATGGAAGTGAATTGTCCTCAGATGGCTGATATTTTTAAACAACAAGCTAAAATGAAAAAAGTTTCCGATGGAATTCGCATAGTTCTGTGAAGCAGACTCTGCTCAGGCTTCAGCTTTGGGCTCAGCATTTAAGTGACTGAATCTGTCAATCACCAAAGGGCCGTGGGCTCTTTCTTGTCTCCTTGGGTTTGTTGACAGCAGCTTCTCAAGTCCTCAGCCCCTGATGAACCACCTACATAAACAGATGTACACAAAATATTTAAAGTAAAATACTTAAACTGTGTTTTGGAAATAAACACAGCTTTTTCCTATGGGTTGAGAACAAAATTTTCGAGCAGTATTTTTAGTGTTGTTACAAGGATATTTCTTTAGTAATTCCTTCTTAGTTTTCCTTTTTCTTACTAAAACAATTTTTGTTCAGTTCACTGATGAAACTACTAAAAACCTTGCCTTTTGGGACACCATAATGTGACACCTTTTACTTCACCAGAGAAGACACAAGCAAAAAAAAGGCTTCTCCATCAAAGGGTCTTGTGTGAGATAGATGTGCTAACATCTGCCCTCCTGGATCTATTTATAATATCTAATAGCTGGCAGTTTCAGTGGAAACTTTCAAATCTTGAAGAGGCTCTAGAATGTCACAAGCTGCTTATGAAAATGAAAAATCCTGTTAGTCAGCAGTCTCTTTTTCCAATAATAGACCTGGGTAAGGTTTGTCTGACCCCTCAATATTCTGGGTTTTTGTCACATAATGCATATGAAGTGAAAAGATTCTGACTTCTTTAGATGCGTTACCTAGTACACTGGAGCTGCTTGTGTTTCAGACACGAACAAACTTTCCTGCAAGTAGCAGTAGGTGTCACAAGGTAAATTTCTGACCACTTACTCATCCTAGAACTGAAATTTTTTATGTATTCTGTAAGCCCCTAACTCTCCTTCTCTTTATCCCTTCCTCATTTCCCCACCACCACCTTTAAAGAGTAGCATTCTGCTTTCCTTTGTTGCTATGACAACATTTACACTTGCCTTTTGAAGGCAAAATATTTGGCTTCCTTCCATAATTTTGTCAGCTCTTGTGTTAGAGAGACACACAGGGGAAGGAAGACAATTGCAGATGAAGCTTTAAGCAGAGGACTGAAACTTTATTTCTCAACAGGATGGGAATTTAAGTGGTTCTAGAATGGATTTACCTATGATCTAATTCCTATGTTCCCCTAAGGTTAATTTATTCAGTTTAGTCTTCCGAATCTTCTTCAATGCAACAGAAAATTGAAAGAGGAACAGTGAAGACTTTAAATCTGCCTCTCTGTCCTGCCTCCTCTCATGCAGGCAGAAAGAACAGCAGCAACTTTCACAACGGCTTTCACTTTTAGGACTTGTCAACTATTTACAGAGACAGAGAGCAGCTGAAAAGAACTAATGGTTCAAAAAGGATGTGAGTTACTTTTTAAATCAGAAGGCAGACATAAAAAGTCCTGTCCTTTGCCCTCCACTCGCTCAGAGAAAGGCCTTTGCAAATGCTGCACGCTGCACTTCAAAATATAGCAACTAATGTTTGCACCTGATAAGAGTGACGGTTGGTTATATGGGCAGAGAGGGTGCTCTGCTCCAGCTCCCAGCAGAGTCTTCAGTGCCACTACCTTGCCAATGACTTTCCATATTGTGAGCAGACTGACTGAACTCTGCCTCTTCACAGGCCTAGAAGCTTGCTGGCAGCTGATCTACAGCAGAAGTAAAGAAAAAATCTCTCCAGAGACAGAGGTTTGAAACAATTGGGTCCTTATTAGAAATGCCAGGAGCTAAAAAAAACCTCCCTACCCCAAGAGATTGGCTCTCCTATTAAAGTCACAGGACCTTACTTAGTCACATAAGTCTTATGGGCTGCAGCATTGTGTTTGATGTTTGGAACATAAAACCAGATGGAGATATCACATTCCCTCCAAGCAATAGAGATAGGCTGGCTTAGCTGATGCTTATTTCAGATGTCTTTAAAATTGTATAGAAGATATGCAACAGATATATCTCTATATTTCTGGCACTGTTAGCAATCTGAACTGCCTCTCCTTACTCAGGCTGTGGGAACATTGTCCTTTTTTTAACAGAACGTATGTCTGAAACACTCTAGCTAAAGAAGAAACTCATTCTTGCTGAGCATGGGAAAATACCGAACTCTGAACACTGCTTACAAGATGCTGGGCCTCTCTTGCTCCATCACCAACTCCTGGACTGTCCAGTAAGTCCCTGTCACGCACATACCCAGAGATATCTCTCAACAAAATGCAATCTACGCAGGCTTTCAAAGGCAGATAAATACACTGAAAATTATCAACGTACAACAAACATGATTTAGCATGCTCAAAGGCCGTATCAAGTTTGCACAATGCTGGTGACAGTTCCACTTTTGGCAGAGAGGCTGGATACTGGTGATGTCTCTTCAGCACCCACCTCCAACTGTGGAGAAGCAACTTAGCAAAACAAGAAACAGTGGGTGACTGCAGCTGCCCTGCAGAGAACCTGATGATCTCCATCCCCAAAGGCTGAAGGCTAAATCACATCTCGATTTCTCAGCTCCATTTTTATTGGCCTGTGCTATTCTGTCAGTGACAGCCACTACGCTCTGGATTTGCTTTGTAGTGTCCAAATTGACCACTGTCATCTTTTTCATGTTGGGGGGGGGACTTAATCTAAATATATATGTTAGAACTGAATCCTGTCATCATGAAGGACAATGATCTGAAGAACTCAGCTTTGCTAGAAAATTGCAGGACCTGGGAGTTACAAAGATATTACAGAAAGGGGCACATTTTGGCACAAATGATTAGCATGTACTACGTAAATGATGGAAATAGTTGTTCCTGTGTAACATGAGAACTCAAGGGAAAAGGCAGATGAAGTAGGAGCCTCTCAGTTTCCAGACCTTTATTCTTTCAGGAGGCCATTCCCTCACACGGTCATTTCTGTGCCCGTTGAAGAGCAGAGGGCAGCTCCAGGTGGGATGTGTTATGGCACGGTCCCACACACATGGGCAGCGGGAATACCCTGGTGCCCACACAGCAGCATAAACAAGGTGCAGCACAATTTCACTGTGCCTCAGTCCTGCTCCCTCTTTTCCAACATGCTTTTATGTCTCTGCACAGATTGACTGTGGCACATTTATATCCAGCAGCGCTCCTCTACAGCAGGGAATTCATGTTGTGAATTTATGACTGGATTACGTCCCTCTTTAAGCTACCTCATAGGACAAAGCAGATGTAACACATGGTCCTCACAGCACTCCTGCACTGGAAGCAGGCGTGAGTAATGGGTAGTCTCACCCAGCCTCAGTCACGTTTTGTCACAACAAACCCCTCTAATGTGGTAAAAAAATTTAGACAACACCCTTTTCCCTAAGGTAAGCAGTTTTACAGCTCGTATTTCAGCCAAGCCATTTAAGAAAAATAGGAAATGAAATATGCCTATTTTCTGAAAGCATATTTTCAAAATTTGAGTTGCATGATGTATTTTGGTTTATGTTACATCATTCTGGTCTAAAACTCTGTTTTAAAAAATCCACAAAATAAGTATACAACAGCCAAGGGTTTTTTTGTTGGTTTTTTTTCCTGGCTCCTCAATACCTCCGTGATACTACTGCACGTATGAAAATAAGGGTATATTTATTTGTCCAAAGTGCACTCTCTCAACACATTTTTTCTGTCCCAAGAGAGCAGTCTTGAAATTTTAAGTTTCCTAAATCAAATAATAGTAAAATACTTCACGCTAGGGACAGTGAGGATTACCAGTTCATGCCAAGTTCCCAAAACAGAAATGCTATCTGCTGTACTGCCACATAATACTGTGTATATTCCTAAAGGACTAAATGATCTTTACCTGTAGCTCCTACCAAGTACATATAATAGGATATTGCTTTTGTTCTGATTGGTGCAAAATATCAGTCTGGAGACACACATATGGATGTAGAGATTACAGTCAGTGAATGCCTAACTCATTTAGGGTGTATTGATATTCTGGTTTTATTAAAAATTTGGTTGCTGTCTTTTGGTTTTAAAACCCAAACAATAAAACTTCACTCACCAAAGATGGAAGGAATACAGTTCATAGCCTGACATCTTCTGTGACAAGGGCTCTCTTGATTTTCAATCTTAATTTTTATTCCTTTAATTTCTACTTCTTAATTGGAGTGGTGTATGACATGCTAACTACTTTCTTTCCATTGTGAGAGTGATTAACATGATTAACTTTGTTATCACAAGGAATATGAAAGCTGGTAAAGCAATAAATGTGTATGTGTGCATAGTGTGTTGGGGATCTGAACCTCCTCAAATATCTCTTGACTCAGACAGCTACAACCTCCTTAAACACTGCATTGTCAATCTACATATTTTGCCTAGGTTAGTCTCCTTTGCAAATCCATCCAGATCATTAACCATGTAGTGACTTTTTCCCTGTTAAATATCCAGTCTCTTCACTTAATTACGTATCCTAACATGAATACAATATTCCAGGCCTGATTTCTTTACATCTGTCCATTATCATATAAGAATCATTCACACGGTTGGTCGCAACCATTGATGTACATTCATGTACAGAAAGATACAGCTCCCAACTGGAAATGCTCCTGGGGGTGAACAGCATATGTTCCATTTCATGACACTGAAATGGGTGTGCATTGCTAAAAAATTTTCCATGCTTTTTTTTATAATGCACAAAATAGCATTATATAGGACAGAAGGAGTAAGAAGACTTGATAAAGCAGAGCATTATCTATCAAGAGGAATCAGGCACATCTAAAGGTACAGTGTAGTTTACAATGCTCTAAACTAAAATTAATAATTTGATGTAATTCAAAGCCTTTATCTCAAATAAGAGCACTAGAAGTTCCAGAATTTTGTGGTGTTTTCCCTATGCAAAAAAGCATAAGGAATAAATAAATAAATAGGAAGTGCAAGAACATTAAGTAATAGAATGGTAATCACTTTTAACATAGAAATAAATAAATCAATCCTTATTTAACCCTAATTGTTACACACTCCTAATGTCTTTCTCAAACAGAGATGATCTAGCGTTAATGTCCAACAAAATCCAGGCTGTGTGAGATTGACAGCAATCCCAAGGATTCAGCTGATATTTTCATCAGACAAGAGAAGAAGAAAGTTGCATGAGCTCTCACCACTACCGTAGCCCCTGAAAACAGTAGCAGGTGGAAAATCTTAGAGCAAATACACAGTGCTGTCTTTTTTAATAATGATTATTCCACACATTATAATACATTTAAGTGCTGTGCTTGCTCTTTAAGACGGCCTCATCTTGATAATCAATGTAGCCAGTCTAGTGAAGTGCCACTTTCCTGCTGTGAGAAAGCACAATCCTTCTTACTGCCACAGCCCCCTGCTGACATGTTTTACAACATTTAAGCAGGAAACTGTTAAACCTTACTTCTCTCTTTTCCCTCCATGCAGACAGAAATCTTCTTTCCTGCTGGTTTCTCACTTGAATTAAGAGCCGTTAATATGTGCCCTGACTTTTACCCTGAGCATTGCCCTAATTTTAACCTTGTGCAACGGTTATCTTAATTTTACTCAGACTTTTAAAACTGACTCATTCAGTAAGACAAACCGAAAGTGTCTGGTAAATGAATAGATTTCCTATAAGCTCGGTAAAAAGGTCATCTTTGCCAGGTTTTCTTCAGAGGGGGGGACAGGAGGCAGCCTCAGTGCATTGACATACAAACCCCTTCGAGTCACTTCAGGGCATTCTTGCTGCTGTAAAGAATGCAAAAAGCAAAGAGGCCGTGCTTGGAATTCTGCATCTGCAACCTCAGGCACGCGTCTTCATGCTTCTCACAGCAGCATTTCTAAAGAAGGAAGGGAAAAATGGAGTATAGGAGCCTATAGGTCCATCAAGCTGAATAAGCACCATTAATAGATATTAAAGATTATGACTGAGAAACTGATACAGGTGCAAGTTTTATGAGTTTGAAACTTTACATTGACATAATGAGTAAAGTTAAAGCCGGAGGCTGTTATGCCATTATGAGAAGCTCTGTCAGTGAGCACTGTAACCTAATTAGTTTTGATGCAGCAAATCAGCAAAGCCACCATTGGTTATGACCTCTGCCAAGAGCATGAGAGAGCCAGACAAATGAAGCTTAAGATGTTATCAGTTTTTCTATTGCAAAGTTCCAGATAAAATATGACAGGATGTTGTTGCTTGACTTCAGCATCGGTTCTCCAGATGGCACTCAGCACTGGCTTGTAGCGAGGCTCGCAGGGAGGCTGCCACATTGTCTCTGTCAAAACGAAAGTTTTCCAATTACAAAGAGATTATTCGAAGCGATGCAAACTTAATCTCCTGAACGAAAGGTTGCAAGCTGTGTAATAGCAGTTGAGGGGAGAGATTTCACATAGTTCGCTTGCTGTAAACACTGCTGTTCAGGAAAGCTTTATTATGCTGCCCAGGGAAACAAAGAAATTAGATGCTCTTGACTCTGTGTGTTAGGGCAGCTGTGGCTGGACAGAGAGGTGGCACGGCCTCTTTGGTGGAATTAGTGGGTCTGATCTGTCTGCTGGGCTGTTGGTGCAGATCAGGAAAGATGCTCCTGAGAGAAAATGGTGTAAGATGGAACTAAAAGGAAAATTAAGGACCTCTGAATGAACCGAGACCTGTACTTTCATTTCATGGTAGACCAGGTAACTTCTGCCAGCTTGGCTGAGGGAAATAATGTGTGTTTTTTCTCACATTTTTACGAAATATTTAGGGGAAAAAAGAAATTATGTCATGCAAGTGGTGAGGATTTGACACAGATGTTATGAAATATCTTCATATTTATAGCACTGTACCAGGCATGTTGAAGCTATTTAGCAGCCACAGTGACAGAATGAGGAGGTAATGGCCTGATAACAAGCAGAAACAACATCTCACCTAAAGATCATTTTGAGATGCTGGGAAGCATCAGGAATTGTCTAAAGGATAGAAGATACAGTCAAGAAAACATCCTCCACTTGACCTATGTACTGTTGAATGAAGGTACCACATTCAATTTTAAAAGCTTTCAGCAGTATAGCTTTTATATCACACTCAATATTGTTAAGTGAATCACGGCTGTGCTTTTCAGGGTGTGAGTATCCTCTTCCACCTGACACTCTTCTGATGTTTGAAAGCAACATGTTTCGGGAACACTGTTTGAAATAATTCAATACATGAAATTCTCCTTAAGCATAAGAGAAAATCTTATCTAGTGAGGATGGTCAAACATAGGCACAGGTTACCCTGTGGCATGCCCCTCCCTGGAGGTACCTGAAGCCCAATTGGGTGGGCAGTGAGCAGCTGGCTCCAGCTGATTTAGATCAAGCTACTGGTGGAATTGGACAAGCTCTCGAGGCCCCTTCCAGCCCCAACTGTTCTGAGTTTCTATAAATCTATTCAAATTATCATCTGCTAAAAATTGTTATCTACAACAAACCAATTTAAAACTCACGCTCTGTCTTATTATAAGGATGTATTTACAACACATAGGAAAATATGTAAATGTAGACAAGCAATATCAAACCATGAAACAGCAGGATTATTTATAATTCCCTGATTTCTAACTCAAACAAAACTGCCTGAGCAGCCCCACCAGCACACAAAGTGGGGGGGTTGCTGGCAGGGCGTGGGGAGCTCCAGAGGAGTCCTGCACGACTTTGGCTGCCTGCAGCCTCCTGGGAGGATGCTGAATGCTCTGAGGGTATCCAGAGAGATTTCCTGCAAATGGGCAGTCTGGATTTGGCACCTCCTTCGTGCCCCTGGCCTGGGTACTCTGTGGTGCTGCTCACTGCCCTTGGGGGAGCAGAAGGAGACACTACACATGACTAAATGGAGTTACAATTTTCCTTTTGGGAGATGACTTGTAAAACTAAGGATGACAAGGGAAAAGTTCTTGGAGGATTACAGAGAAATCTGGATTTTGTTGGCCAGAAGCAAGTCACCAGATAAGTCTTCAGGAGGGGCATTTCTATGCTTATTTTTCAGACTAGTCCATACAGTAAATTCAGAGACAGCAATTTCTGACTTTAAGGTGGGTGTATGCGTGCTGGTTAAGTGGGCACACAGTTTCTCTTGATGATGCACTAATGACTTCCATAATTGCCAGTGTGCGTCAGCCCCCAATATTTAGTAGGTAAGAAATATCTCTGCTTAGTAAAATGAAGAGGAATGGTGACATATATGCCCAAACGCAGAGCCAAGAACGGCTTTATTTTCAAAGATGTTGCTGTCAATAGTTTGTCTTTGTGTGCTGCATCCTTCTTGCTCTAGATTAGGACAGGACTTTTTTCATAGGTACAAACAGCCATGACAGCCACAGGGCTGCCATCACGGAATGAGAGAAGTCAAGGAAGTAAGTTACTGAATGGCACAAGGCCTTACCTGCAGATGGTTGTTCCAGTGGGAACTTTGAGATTTGCCATCAATGGCAGAGCCAGCGATACTGAAAACTTGAATCTGAAGGGAGATGTGAGAATGTTTTCACTGCTTCATAGTCACATTTGTTCAGACAGCCAGAGACAGCAAAGATGAGGGACTCTTATATCTAGAGGATTTGTCTTATCTTAGGCCCAGAATGCAACTGTCCCAGATTTTATTCATACATATGTATTTTAAAAAATCCAACCTTCCCAAATAGCTGTACCCAAAAGCTGAAACAGCTTATATTGAAAATAGGAGCTGCACCATGGAAAGGGGATCCAACAAAAGATCACAAATTAGGTAAGAGTCTGCTATTAGCTGCCTTGTAGGTAGCAGTGAGTTGGTAAATGCTCTGTGGAAGGATGATGTGCACTGGTGGACCTCCCCAGTGAGCTTCAAGGACCGGGAGAGCTCAGAACATGGCCTGAAGGTGTTTGCTGGGGCTGTGCTTTTCCTAGTAGGGAACAGCAGATCAGAGACTGTGACTGAGAGGTCACTGATGCCCAAGCCATCATCTGATAAGTAAGGACGTGGGTTGGACATGAACACCCTATGAAGGGAAGAAAACTCTTGCATGCTTGATTTGGTAGAGATGAGGAGGGTCTTTTTCCCTCAGCAAAATTTAATGCTCCCTCAAATGCGCAGCAGACCAGGGCCTGCCACTGCTTGCTGTTTTAAATTATATTTTTCCTTTTGGCTAAAAAGAACCATTAAAAGCATCCTACTCCAAAATTCAGCATTAATAGTGCAATAGAATAGGAGAAGGACATTTTTTTCCTTGCTGAAGTAGCAGGATATGTAAATCTCCAGTGCAATTGAAGCAGGACTGAAAGGAGGACTCTATAAATGGGATTAAAGAAGTAGATAAATGCAAAATATAAAGAAAGGAAATCAGACATTCATGCACAGAAAAATGAAAATGTCTAAAGCAGAACAGCCTGGGGGAAGTGATTCTAGTTTCACATAGGTGTGGATGAGAACAAAACAGTGGTGAAAGGAAACGCCCTACAAGGTGACATACATATTTACTGAGAAATTTAGTAGGGCTATGGGGTTTATGGGTCTAATTTTGCATTGTTCACAAAATTTGCAAAACTTTTTGCCTCTAACCACCCCTGCACAATTAATTGATCCCTGCCTTCTCTTTCTGAAGAAAGCTTAATTCTTGTTTCCTCATTGTAGAAATATAGGTTCGATATTACCAAAAGTTTTGCAAGAGAACATGATGTTCATCAATATTATCTTTCATGGAAATTACTGAAAATCCCCTCGGTTCTTTTGGTCAGGTGAAGCCACTTTGTTCTAACTGCTCATTTGGATGCTGATGGTGGTGCTCTGGAAGGCACACATGCAAATGGCAACATAAAACAAAGTGCTCTGGTCTTCTCTCAGCCCAGTGCCCAACTAAATTCTCTTTGGAATTCCCAAAGTTTGTGGGTGTTTTCTACTCCATGACTTTCAAAATTTCAACTGCTTATTCTGTTTTGGGATGAAAGGAAAATATGAAATGTTAAGCCTGATATTTGTTCATGTGTTGTGCAGCAGAAGTAAAGAGTAACCAAAGCTTAAAATTTTCTTTGGTTGGACATTGTGTATGGACATTATTTTAATAATAAGATTCTGTGGCATGGTTGAAAACATTCTTTCATAGCTGTTGATGTGTTAATCCAACACGGAGAAGAGAAAACTGAAAAGACATTTCAGCCATAGGGTTTATATTTATATATAAAATTAGAATACCGTTAAAGCTGACAGCATGTTTACATCTGGATCCTGTATGATAGCAGCTGATACATTTAATCTGGCATGTGGCATAAAACAGGATTAGATAAGGTTTTCTGCTTAGCCATGCTTCTCTTGTGCAAAAGAATATTTATAACAATGTTCTCAACAAATCACATTGTAATGCTGAATACTGTGTTCAAATGCAGTGTGCATCAGCAGTATTTTCCAAAGGTTATGTCCCTGTGATTTTTGCTAATTAACAATGAATTGACTCTGGGGTAGAAGACACACTCAGGAAAATTTTTGGAGGTTTGATTTCAAAAGCCCAAACCAACTAGACCATTCCCCACATCAGATTGTGTGAACGCATCTGAAAAAATAGGCTGAAGCAGGCCCTCATATAAGATTGATCATTTGGATTTTGATTATGCAGAACTGAATTAAAAAAAGTTAATATTTTGGAAAAGACTGAACTCAAAATTCTAGGCAAGGGTCCAGGTGTTATTTTATTATTTGACATTTCTTATCCAAATGATTTAGTCTTCAAGTCCTCCAGAACGTGAAACTGCACTGACACCTATTTGCACAGTCCTTAATGGCTGGTGATTTCTGTGTGCTTCCCTTCTCATCTCCTCAGCTCCTACAGCACTATCCTTCCCAAACTGAACATGCAGGTCCTGAGTGGGCATTTTTTGTGAAAAGCCTAACTAAATGGTAACCGTGTGCTCAGAGGAAACCTTCTCCCTCATACCTTGGTGCTGAGCATCTCTGTGCGTGTCACTACAATACCTGGCAGTATGTACTGGAGGCTGGAGTGCCTGGTACTGTGGTCCCCAGACAAATAGGAAAACCCACAGTGAACACGTGAACCAAAGGTAGCTGTAGCATGTAGTACCTGTCACTGTCCACTGGAACTCACTATCCAATACCTAGAAGGGCTGAGTGAGGGGAATGGACACTAAATATACTTTCTACCTGCCAGTCAACAAAAGTGATGCCTGAGCATGTAGTTCAAGTACATGTTCAAATCCACTTCTAAGTAACAGAGACATAAATGCAGTTAAAACACATAGGGATACCATTCTGCTGGTAATTGTCTAGGCTATAGGTACAACACAGGGTGATGTTTGATGCTGTCAAAAAATATTTAATTCACAGCCTAGAGAAAAAATGTAGCTGTGTTTTCATTTCACAAACTGGAAAGATATGTGATTGATTTCTGTAACCAGTAGAAAGCACTACGGGCATCACTCTGTGTCTGAATAAGAACAAACACTAAACATTATGAATATAGAAATAATGAAATACAAAAGGATTTTTATTTGGAGAGAAAGACAACTTATTTCACTATGTATATTGAGTGCATTTATAAGTCATGCAGTCTAAATGATGACAGAATTTAAGGACCAGAGACAGGTAATAAATAAAGCCCTAAAAATGCCTGCTCTGGCCTGTGCATCTCTATTATGAAACAGAATCATTCAGTAGAGAGAAAGGTTGACCAGACACTGACAGGACATAATGAGCTTATCTGTTAAAGGAGTGGAGATGATGTAATATTTAATATGACATTTCTGATAACTAGTCAGGTATATCTACCTGTGACAGATTTCCAAGGCTATTTGTAATTGAATGCAACTGAATATCATTACAAAGCAATGTAAAAGGAAAGGAAGTACTGCAATTCTTTGTCAGGTGCAGAGCACCTTCAAGTCTGAAGATACAGTCTCCATCCTGAAGAGCTTACAGGTCCCAATTTAGGACTAATTTAGATTAAGCAAGTAGCTAAGCACTTCTCAGGGAGAGGGCAGCTCATTTTCCCAACACTGAGAAGGGGAGATATCTTCCCACCCTTCCTGTCTCTGCACCTGCCCCTGCTCACAGTTATCACTCTCACCCATGGCTGTGCATGAGCTCTAGCACCTGTCTGACTCCAAACTGAGCTGATATAGTGTAAGGCAGCTGCATAAAACTAGTTCTTTTTTTCCTCTATATTCCTTGTTTGTTGGCTTAATGAGCTGGGTTGTCCTGTAGTTCATTTCTCAGCTGTTAAAGGGCTGGAAATTGCAGCTCTTGGTAGGTAAGTTCTTAGTCCTCAGTGCACAGAAGTGGCCACTGGATGTATGGGGAAGAGAGGGATGGCAGGGCTTCTTATAGTGATCTAACAATGTGATTTCTGACATGTTGAATGATTGTTTTCTTCCTTAGTGTAGGCTCAGATCCCCCACATCTGCACTAGTGCAGTGTCTGTTGGTTTTGGTGCAGTTGGTGTAGGGCTAACAGAAAAATTAGGATGATGATGTTTGAATCTTTCATGGAAGATATCTGGGGCATTCACATATGTGTAAAATAAAAAAAAATCTCTTTTTCTGTTCTTGCCAATTTTTTTTCCTCCATAATTCCAGCAAAGATGGAGTTTCTCCAAAAAAAGAGCAGTCATTTCTTAATCCTGGATTTATTTAGAAAAGATGTATAGAACAAGCAAATTGGTAGTAGGTGGCATGTAAACATTTAGGGATGCAGACTAAACTGTGGCATTGATTTTTATTTATTTTATTTTTCCAAATATGTCTTGGTTTCTGAAGCTGAATGAAAGTATATTTTGGGCACTGTTACAAGGTAGATCTGTAAAAGTAGCACTTTGTCTGCAACAAGTAGAGTTATGGGGCTTCTCTTTTTCATTTACAGATACTTTCTGTGGCTGCTCAATCTTGGACTTCCAGTCTTCCTATAATTTATTAATTTATTTTTTGAAAAATGCAATAGCCCTACAGTTCCAGACCCAGCTTTATCCCCAACCCTAGTCCTTGTCTGGGGCTCAGGCTGGTCACTCCCCCAGCCAGAGACCAGAGGATAAGCTTATACAGGAACAAGTCTTTGGGCAGCACGGCCTCTCCCTTGGTAACCTCCATCCTGCAGTACTCCAACCCAGGACCAGGCTTTGTCTGTCTCCCAAGCCCATCCCTAACTCTAATGGGATAAGAGCAGTGAAGGCCCAGTGGGATCGCAGCCGTCTCAGAAGGCAGCACACATGGCAGCCAGGATGGGCAAATCTGCACCTTCCTGTCCACGTCTTTTGTCTCACAGTTGAATTACCATCCCTCTCCCTAGGAAGAGGATGAGTAGAGCTGTCCATCTGTTCGTTTGCCACCAGTCAGGCCTAGCTCCAGCATGTCAGCTTTATTTTCTTTGCTCCCACTGTCTTGCTCCTCCTGTTTACCAGGGAAGTTCTTTAGACTAGGCCAAGCTTTTGAGTTTTATTCAGTGAGGTTTTATTTCTGCCCTTTGCATTGTGTTGAATTTTTGCAGCCACAGTGGAGGCTGAGCTGGCCCTCAGTTACTGGCTCTCTGAGGAGGAAAGACCCCCACACTGAGCATAGCTGGCTCCTTGCCACCTGCTCCTGTGATAGAGGATGGGTGTCAGAACAAAGCTGGCGGCATGAATTGGCATGATGAGGTGAGAAAGTAGGGTGCACGGTGCTCCAGCTGATGCTTGCCAATGTAATTGCCCTTCAGGCAATAATTCTTGCCAGTGTGATGGCCTCCAGGGACTTTCTGCAAGCCAGCATAAGCCAGAGCCACTTCTGCTTCCCCATCACTCAGCTGCCATGAGTGTTAACCTTATATTAATTCAAGACTGAACTCCTAGCTTCACATTAGTCAGTTTTTCATAATAACAAGATGAGAGAAATTGCCTCTTCTTTCAAAATGCTTAAAGTGGAAGGAAAAGAAAGCATTGGCAAGGCTTGGGAAGATGGTTTAGGGAGAAAAATCTTTTGCATTGGTGCACAGTATAAACACCACGAGGAAGGTGTACTCATCTGGTTCTTGCAGCCTGCTTGGCACTTGCTACAGTAAATTGGTTATTCTTAAATGAGCAGAAGGAGCTCCCAAAGCCTCTTTCCCAATGTGTTACTAAAAATGGCTGGGAATGTCAGAGTCAGTTTACGGCAACAAAAACAGGAAAGCAAGAACTACTGTAAACTTAAGGCAGAAAATAACACAGAGACAAGACCTGAAAAGAGTTAAGTCAGCTCCCTCAGTTGTCTGCAATGAAAAACATATCTTTAATCTTGGACTCCAAGAGACAGTCAGATCCTCACAGTAACAGCTAGCTCTAGCAGGTTAGAGCTGGTAGTATCCATAGGGAATTTTAAACCTTTCCATCTCCAGAGCTTCATGTTTCATAAACGTTTGAGTCCCAGGACACTGCAAAGACCTCATCTGCTCCCTTCTCAAGAGCTAGGGGTTGAATACCAAGGAATAACTAGCTTGTCATTACACTTTCAAATTGCTCTCAAATAATCTTCTCAGTTGATTCTGTTTTGTGAACGTTTTTATACTACTGTGTTCCTTAGCTCTGCATAACTGCTATTAGACAAATAAGTTGGGTTGGGTCATGAAATGTACCTCCTCTCTTTGTGGTTCCCCCTCTAAATGGAAATTTGGAGGTCCCCAAAGTCTAGCCAGACTGAACAGCAGGTAGAAGGTCCATCACCTCGAGGGATGAGCAAGAAGGTCCCTTGTGTAGTGGTCAATAGGGAGCATCACTGTGATGGATGGGGCAGATGGTTCACGAAGTGCCTGGGTTGGGGGCATAGAGCCATTGTGGGGACCTCCCCAAAATGCTGCCCTGTGCCAAACTTCCAGCCTGAATCCCGGGCTGATTGGAAAAAGCTTGGTCATTTTTAACCAGCTTTCCAAGCACCACTGCTGACTGTTTAAATTGTTGAATGTTTAAAAAGCCCACAACCAGGAAGTACTGGTTCCTACCAGTGCAGCCTGTGGGATGTAGCAGTACTTCTGTAGGATTTCCAGCACATTTGCAGACCCGCAACACATTCAAAGCATAAATCTCATCAATTTGCATCAACCATTCCCCTTTGCAGTTTATGGCTCTGTAAATGTCTTTAATAAAAACCCTACCACAGGAAACATCTTAAGACAACCGCTATTTCACAGCTTCACTACAGGTTCCTAATGTAAGTTAATAAGGCAAACACAATACCTGACGTTTGCAATGATAATTGCATAGGCCTCACTGTGAGTGATGGCTAAATCCGATTGTGCGTGACTTCCATTGCGGAGCGTCTGAATTACTGTGTAGGCTGAGGCCTGAAAAATCAATGGCTGCTATAATCACTCAATTAAAGCCTTTGAAAATCATTAGCAATTTGGTAAATTTAAAATACTTAACCATACATCAGTTTTAAACAAAAAGTGCCAGACCAGCACAACTCCATTTGTTACACCGGGGAACTGCTGCCGGAGGGGTAAACAGGACCAGCATTAGTGCTCTATGGCTGAGTAGGCAAGTGTATCACCGGGGCTGAAAGGCTGAGAAAGACACAAGTCACCTCTGTGAGCTTTACCTGATTTGCAAAGCTGAGCTCACCCTTCAAGTGGCCAAATGCAAGTCAAAAGCCAGGAAAAGCCTTGCTGGTTTACAGAGCAGTAGTCCCCCACAACTGCCACAGGTTTGGTTGAACTCTGAGACCTGAGCAGCAGAACGGACCATGCAAAGGAGAAAAGGAAGCAGAGCCATCAGAGTCCTTTGTTACTGAGAGAAAATCAGTGGACTGCAAAGCCAGCTTTCTGAGTGGGATTGATGAATGAATACAGTCTATAAGAAGAGGAAAAACAACTTATTGGTGCCAGGAGACTAATATTTAATCTCATAAAGAAACCAGAAACTGAACATGATATTTTACTCCATCTGGACTAAATCTACCCATCTGCAAACATTTAACTTTGAAAGATACTTGAAAATATCTCTTCTTAACTTGCATATTTGTTTTCCTTAACAGTCTGTTCTTCGGAATCAGTGGCATCTAAGAGCAGCACCGCTATTCTAAATATATGGTCTCTCTTTCTGAGAAAAAAAGAGACACTCGGAGACGATGAGCAAGTTGAGAGACACTGGCCGCTGCACCAACGCCTCCTGTCCCTCTAGGGCTGTTGGATTTATGTAAGTGCTATTTAACTTCGGGAGCTTAATGAACTCGGGAGAGATGGAGTGTGGGGCTGGGAGCAGCTATTTCAAGTTATCCGTTGCAGCTTCTTATTTTTAACAATTTCGGGGTAAAAAACACATTTTAAAGCGAGTTGCCCGTCCTTAGAGTGCAACGCAGCGGCTGTCGAGCAGAAAGGCAGCAAGTCCTCCCGCTTGCATCCATCCCCACGGGCCGCGGGGTTTCTCCCTCCTGTGGCCCGGGTAACGGTGTAGGGGAGCCGGGCACCGCCCTGGGAGGACACCCGGGGGCTGCGTGACCCTGTGGCGGCCCCGCTCGGGTCCCGGTGCCCGCCCCGCCGGCCGTGCCCGGGGCCGTGCCGGGTCGCGGCGCCCTCGCCCGCGCAGCGCGGACCCGCCGCCGCC
>NW_020897703.1:10468784-10470627 GCF_003984885.1 Neopelma chrysocephalum
CCGCCGGGCTCGGCCGTGCCCGGTGCGGCAGCGACACCTCGCGGTGCCCGCGCCGCCCCGCCAGCCGCGCCCGGGACAGCCCGCCCGGGAGGAAACCTCTCACAGGGCTTATCTGGCTATTTTTCCTCATGGAAAGGTAGGAAGTTAGCAGGACCAGAAAGGCCGGCAGCTGGCTTGATTTGTCCTAGCTTTAGTTTTTCTTTAAGGCAAAGTTCAGACACTAATGTTTCTAATAAAGATAATTCAGGTAACTTTACAGCAACAGCAACCCAAGCAACAGCAGAAGAGCATATAGTATATTAATATTTCCCCTCAAAAATAGACTACAAGTTCAAAATAATCTGTCACTCTAATTCCACTGCCTATAGATTAGGAACCCTAACTACTGGGAACCTTTTTTCAATATGTAGTCACAGAATCACAGAATATCCTGAGTTGGAAGGACCCCTAAGGATCATCAAGTTTGGCTCCTAAGTGAATGTATGGGGATCGAACTGCAGCCTTGGCGATATTAGCTCCAACCAAATGAGCTAATCAATAGAGTCCCAGATTGGTTTGAATTTTCACAAATGTACATGTACTTAAAATGCTGGAATACATAAACACAAGCCTAGATTTCTGTGCCTGCAAGAAGCTGCCTTCCTCAGTGTAAGAACTGCCATCACGCACCACTGTACATCAGCAGTAGCTTTATTTCACTCCCATTTTTCACTTCTGCATTTCCAGCCCCACTGTTGCTGCCTGGCTCAGTGAACACACGCTAGACTGCAGACTTCCAACCCAATTGTATCCTTCAGAGATACATCCAATTGCTGTGTTCTGAGGAATGGTCTCCCACAAGATTTGTGATTCATTCCTGTCTACATGTATGATATCCCAGAAAACTAATCTCCAGGATGACAGCTCATTCAGCACTCTGGAAATTTACCCACGCTGAGCTCCTCTTTAAATAATGACCTGACATTTGTTCTGTAGAGGGAGACAAAGCCCAGACTGATGAAAACAGTTGGCAGCTCCTTTCATTTGTGCCATTCAGAAGCTAGATGATAATTTGTCCTTGGGGACCCATCACTTCTTGGCAGACAGGACATGTCCACTGCACTTTGCTATTACTTGTGCCGTTACCTCCCACCCCCGGTGCATGCAGCACACAGAGAGTCAATATTCAAAGGCAGACTAAACTAAATCTGACTGTCAGGAGTTGTGAAGGATTTCATACTGAGATCTGGGAGGTAAGGTCACAGATGAATTTGGTGCTGATAAATACAAAGCAGTTGATATTGGGAAAGACAAATTTGTCAGACCTACAGAAAAGTTTAAATTACCTATTGCTCAGAAAAAATATTCCAGCCTCTCTGAACACAGCTTAATGAAGACATTAGCTACGCAATAATGGTCAAAAAGGCAGATCATTCCAAACTAATAGGGAAGCACAACAAACCAGAAAACATTATTCTAGATGAATTGTAAGTTCACCTTTTGCATACAGTGTGGAGCTCTCATTCCTTTAAATTAGCTAGAGCAGAATTATGAAAGGTACAGACAAGGGTGACCAGGATAATCAGAGCATCCTCCATAGAGCCAGAGATCAAATAAATGAAGACTTTCCAGCCTGGAAAAAGGAGGTTACTAGGGAGCTGATAACAATGACAGTACAAAAAATCCTAAATGGGATCAAGGAGAACAGATACAATTATTCATTATTTCTTACAATACAAAACTGGAAGACATGAAATGAAGTGCTTACATAGCAGGTTGCATGAAATAATCACCTAACAAAGTATTTTTTTCACACAGCCAATACTTAACCTGTAGCATCTACTGTCAAAGGATGTTATGAATG
>NW_020897703.1:10470637-10530394 GCF_003984885.1 Neopelma chrysocephalum
ACAAAATGCTTCCTAATACTTGGAAACACTACATAAAAGGATAGGGCTGTCCACACCTTAGCTGTGGAAGACCAGTAGCAACAACAGTGAAAGAGAGACAACTCTATGTATTTATATTCATGCATGTGGTCCCATCACATCTTACACCTCTCTAGGTGCAGAGCCTCTGGTCGCCAAGAGGGCAGAAGATATGTATATTTTTCATACTGCACCTCTTATTCTATCTGTTCCTGGCAATTTTTATTTCTATGGATCTCCCAAATTGCTGCTACTACGTTGGATGCCATCTATTACCCAGCAACAGAGGTAGTCATAACTGTACTCCAGAGACATGCATGCAGAGAGGTGGGGAGAGACAAGCTGAAGCTGGTTTCTCTCTTTAAGGATAAAAAAACAAAAGCCCCCTTTTGCTGCAAATGTTTCAGCATTATCTTCCAAGTGCACTATCTGCTCTGGCACCTAAGCTGATAGTGTTGAACAGTTGAACATGTCCAGTTCTCATGGACATCAGCAAGGCCAGGCAGCAGTACAAGCACTCGTGGTGTTGTTTCAGTTCTTCCTTTAGAACAGGTGCTCTATTACATGATGTCTCCTGTTGTCCTGGGACCCTCTGCAGCCACTTTCAGTCGGGGTTGGTTAGTGAAGGAAAGGGAGCTGTGGTTCAGCCTTGGAAGTTACAGTGCAATACAAATGCAAGTGGTGCCACCAAGGAGAAGTCGAAGAGACACTACACAAAGCAGCACCAAGTTCTCAAATGCATCTGTTTCCCTGGCTATAGCACGGACTGCAGAAACACAATGCTGGTTTATGGCTGAATCAAATCTCCTTTTAGTCACGCTACTGTCATTGTCCTTTGAAGCTATTTTAGTTCAGGATGCCTGCATAAGCCTTCCTTCTTTCACATAAATATCCAGTGCTAACTTTTGCTGAAGAAAATGCAGGCTCTTGGATTTTACTCATCAGCCTGGAGTGAGGAGTCCTTGCTGCTTGTGCCCACGCAGACGAAACCACAGGGGTAGAAGACCACAAGATCAATGTAGAAGCTGCTGTGGGCTCAGCTTCTTCCCCACAGTGCTGTGGTGACCTGGGCAGGGCCACGGGGAAGCCGTGCACCCGAGGCTGCCCTGTGGCTCAGAGCTGCACCCAGCCAGAACCAAGCCCCTCAGCCAGAACCCTGCAGCTCTCCTGTCACAGTGCAGGCAAGTGAGAACACCACGGCGAGGCCACAAACCTGGGTCCCACAGATGAAGAAAGGGAGAAGCTTGGTCTCACTGTCTGCAATACCCATGGCCACAAATAGGCTGGTACAGAGCAGGAACTGGTGTGCCACAAAGCATGGAAGAGTTTCCTCTTCCCCCAAGAGGCAGGGAGGGAGCAGAGCACCAACCAGACCTGGTTCAGTTGCTGCTTTCCTTATGAGGCTGTGCAAGCCTGGCCCATGGCCTGGGTTACCCTACAGTCTTGCTTTCTATGACTCCCTTCCCTTCCTGGTTGTAGACTTCGAATAATCACTAGTCAACATTGGTCAGTGAGACTGTCTCCACATAAGGTGCACCACACATCACTAAGACACCACAGAACATGAAGCAGCTCACCAAGAACATGTTAGCACAGAAATAACAAGGCTAATACAAATTTGCCTTTCCATTGTATGAAATACATTTATTTTTAATACACTTACATTTACTTATCCCTTCTCACTTGATAGAACAAAGTATTTGCTCTGAATGTAGCCACCACTTCAGCTGAAAAGGTGTTTGCCCCTCTCTGTTCCTCAGCAGTGTCACAGCTCAAAGGCTGGGACAGCCAGTTCCCACATGAGATCTTCTTATGCCAGATCATTGTGGAAACCAGCTAGGGCAGCCTCCCAGACAGGTGCATGTGTTCCCCCCACAAATCCAAAAGACAACAGAAGACGAAAAGTCCATCCAAAACAGAGAGGAAGAGGGGATGTGCAGTATCTTCAGCTGGTCTTTTCACAAAAATGTCATTTCAGTTCACTTTTTCCCAAATACAGAGGCCAGTGACTGGTGATAATTAGATAGAACAGAAAATTAAAACTATAAAAGAGGATCGGTGCTGTGCTTTGGTAGCGTCCAGTATTCACCCCAGCACAGCCAGGAAGGAAATAGTTTGAAACACCAGATGCTCTTTGCAACTGGTATTTTGGATATATTTCCAGCAGGGATTTCTTCCCTCCCCATGAAAACAGACACACATTCTCATTTAACAACTAATTGATTTATTTAACAATACAAATTTCTTTCTACTGCATGGTTTAGCAGAGAGAACTTGAGAAACAAAATTAGCTTCTTTTCTTTTTTTTTAAAGTTTAAATGTTTACACAAAAACAACCTTTACTTCAGTAAATATAAAATTTACACACAAAAAACTACATTAAAAAAGAACATAATCATGACAAACCAACAAAAAAAAAAAAAGGATGGGAATTCAGTGTAAAGGATCCAATTGCAAGGAAGGCAAGATGGGGCAACACTAACAAGGCATCCCATTTGTACACCTAGGTGTCTGAAGTTGTAGGTACAATACAAAACCAAAATACATTAAAATTAGAATTAAAACCTGTATTTTTATACCATAATATATTATGATATAAATATCTGTAAATTCTGTAGGCAACACAGTTAATCTGTGAAATACACAGTTTGCTCTCCACTGGAAGGTCACTGGAGTGCTGTAGGAGCACCGTGTCACCCATGAGTGCACTAATGGTCAGCAGTGAGCAGACTTTGATGTCCAGCCCGGCTGTGATAGCCCCTTGTTTCTTTGCCAATCTGTGCTATTTCTCACACATCCAATGACATGATGAGAAACTCTGGTCACCTTCAGCAGTGATTTCCAGCACTTCATCTCCTGGCATTAGTGTGTTACCTGACTTAGGCATATTCACCTGCCAGATCCCATTTCTCATTCCCTTTTGCACTTTATAACCTGAACTCTAAAGCTATCTTGTAGCTACCAAGAGAGACTGGCTTCTAGGTCGAGATATTTGGGATATACAGTTCTTCAAGCCACCTTTAGGAATCTGTAGAAATATTTAAAGTAGGGTGGACAATTCATGGTCAAAGGTTATGTGATACAAAAACAAGGGACCTGTATAGTGATGGTTAACTTTAGACCTAAATCTTTAGCATTTTTCTATTGCTTTAATATTTAAACTTAACATTCGGTTTTCATATATTAATTGAGCAGAGCATCTTATTGATGGAAGTGCTACATTATCTCCAAAACCACCACGTAGTAAGGGAGACTGTAAAGTTTAAAATTAAGTGTAATTTTAAAAATCATTTAAAGAAATCAAGTCTCTTTTTTTTTATAATCAATATTGTGACTGGCAACCTATAAAAGCTTAAATTATAAAACTATTAGTGACTCTACTTTTTAAACTGTATGCACTATAAAGCTGTATTTTTGTTACTTACAGATGTTACAAAATTTCCAAGCCAGAAAGTGAAAGGGGAGAAAAGTAGTCTAAAATAGTTTTGCAGATTTTGTTTTACTAACAAAGGTTCATTCCCCCCCAAACTGCTTTTGTGTCATAAAAATCTGATTAAATTTATTCTACTCCACTCTTTTCTGGGCAGACAATGCAGTGTTCAATCATGCTTTGGAAGACCTTTTTCAATGGATAACTGTAGTTCTCTAGATCAGCAAGTCCAACTTGCTTTACTCGGAAACAAAAGCACCAAACTATCTCTAACCTGGCCTCGTCCTGCAAAAAAACTTTGTAGCAAGACCGAGGCAGTCTGTTCTGAGAGCAAGACTGGCCCTGAAGCAACCAGTTACATTAACTTCTGGAGCAAGCATATGCAATGCTCTCATTTCAACTTAAGAAAAACCTGAATAGTACTAAATTTAAGAAAATTGTGGAAATTTCACTTGTTCTGTTAAAAACAAAACAGGGAAAACTTAAACAATCCACAGGTGAGCATTAAACATTTAATAGCAAACCCTTGCTTATGTATATTAATTTAAAGATTATCCACAGGGATCTGTGATACATTGGCCCTGCCTTGTTACTATAATTAAATTTATTAAAATATTAATTTAAAATAGGAAAACAAAGAAACTACTCCATGGGGAACATGTTTATTGTGTTTGAGATGATACACTGGGTGCTCTCTGAGCTACAAAGGGAAAAAGGAAATCCTTTCATTACAAACTGACAAAGGTAAAAGTTAAAACAGTTTTCACAACAGCATGTACCACATATTGGAAATAGATCTGGGTTTAATACAAATGACATAATTCCTAGTAATCTACAGCTACCTTTAATAACTTCATACAGATAATGAATTAGGCTAAAATGCACTATAATATTTGGTTGACTTCAGGAACAGTATCCTTAGTACATCACAAAATACATTTTGATATCCCAAAGAAGCAAGACTTGCAAGTAGGCATTTTAAACATAACTAATCTACAGCTACAAACTTCTACTCTTGATAGCATTTACCTTTTTGGGGGGGCAGTATCCCAGTCTTCAAAAGGATAAAAGCAGAGTAGAATCAGTATAACATATACACAGAAGTCCGTATTGTAAAGGCTATAAAGATTTGTTGCACACTGCGAAGTTGCCTTCTGCACCTTCACACTGCACAAGTAGTTTGTCATTTATGTTGCATATCTCTTGGTCCACTGTCTGGCTATCCTGTCATGTTCTGCTCTGTTGGTCAGGTACTGAGTGGCTATGCTTCCAACCAGAGGGTCAGCTGCAAAAGGCAGGAGAAAATGCATCAGAAACCATTAAACAACTAAACCAAAAAAACGAAACCAAAATGAACACATGATTTGAAATACAGCATCCTTTCCAAAATATAGTGTTTGTTAGACCAGAAAATGCTGTGAGATATAGTGGAGCTCTTATCATATGACATTTCCAAGAAAGCACACGAGGGACAATGAACAGAGAAAGAAAACAGCAAAATCTGTTGTGGTTATGTGCATAGGAATGAATCTTGCCCCAGCCAGGTGCTCTGCTTTCACTCCTGTGGAAGGGCTGCTGGGTGGAGGGGACATTCAGCGAGTGCTGCCTGGTGCACTCCTGTCACAGACCTGCAAAGGACCTGTGTGTGTGAGGGCATCAGGCCTGCAGCACCACACCAAGAGGACACAGTTTGCTTCAAAAGTCATCAGACCTTTGTACCAAAGAGGTTCATCCATTTCTCCCTGACTATGACCACTTTCTATAAATGAATTGTCACCTCAGCACTATTGCTCAGTTCCTGCCCTGACTGCAGACAATTAGCATTCATTGTGTAATGACACTGGTGGCACAGTTGTTGCTGAGAAACTGTACTGCTTCCAGAGGAGTTCCTTCCCTCCCAACAGGAATAAGGAACTCTCTTCGAAAAAGGGAGAAATCTCTCTGAACACCACCTCCCTCGTACTTGCAAGATTAAACCTTTTAATTGCTGTCTTAAGAGAAGAGACTTCCTGTGGTCCCTTCTGACGTAGGATTTACGAGTTTATAACTCAAGAGAATGTTGTTGCTTTCCTAGATAAACCACTCACTTGCTGGAGCTCCTGCAATACAGACCTTCAATGACATCAGCTTATTTTCTCCATCATACCTTTGGAAAAAAAAAGACCTAATGCTATTCACATTCTGTTGGGCTATGGGAGTGAAAAGCGCCATTGAATGTGGGACACCACATCCAATCAGGAGTGTTTAATCCTAAATTTAAAAAATACTAAATTTTATTTAATCTGCATGCAATCAAATAGACAAATTACATTCCACAGCAACTGAGTCAAACGACTAAGAGCAGACACCCAGTGAACTATCAGCTCCTTACCTGGGTTGCAGTCTGTCAGAAGAGAACAAATAGACAGAAGAACCTTTGAAATAGTCAAAGCAGGGCTCCAGTTGTCTTTCAGGATGTCCAGACAGATGACTCCCTGACTGTTGATGTTGCAGTGATAAATCCTGGTACGGAAAGTAACCTGGAATCACAGCATGAGAGACAGGGAGAGAGTCATTCAGTGCTGCCCAGGGATGGTGCCCCTTGGCTCTGAGCAGCCACCTCACGGTGCTCCCAGTTCTGCAGAGCTGTTGGGGAGGCAGCTCCACTCTGCTCATCTTCTAAACCACAACTGTTTGAAAGAGGAGTGAGCATTGACTGCAGCCACGGCTGCCTTGAAGAGATTAGGTGCATAAACTGCTTTCACACAGGCCCTCTCTCTGGTACCCACAAAAAATTTAGGACCTACTTTATAGTACCGTAGGTATTTAACAAACACACTGCATATCTGGAATGTTCTGATCACAAATGTAACTTTATTGTGGTTTCTGAAGGTGAAGAAATTGACAGAATTTGTCTGCATGTGCAGTATTAGTTGATCTTTTTCTTTCTTTACAAGTCATAAATACAGACCGTGAAAATATTTAAAGAATAACATTTGAAACTCAAGTATTGTATTTTTCTTGTTAAATTAGCAATGAAATATTTGTCTTACCCTTCATTAGGCAGGATATAATATACAGCCAAAACAATGCTATTACACTAACTAAATCCATCCTGTTTTTAAATTATTTCAGACTAATATCGATAGAGCATGTGAGCATTATTCTGCACAAATAATTATTTGAGTGCTTTAATTACACAAAGAAGATAAGGAAGATAAGGAAATTTTTCTTTTTCAAACTGATGCAGCGGGGGAAATCCACAATGTTTCCTGAAAATTCAAAAATTATCATGCTCTAAAAAAAAACAAACTTCAAGATTTGAGTGAGGAATTTGTCTAAAAGTCTGCATCACTTCATTATAACATTCTTATGTCAGAACATATTAAATGGTGTGGGTTTCAGAGACGTGTGAAATACATGGAGTGTATATTATTCTTTATGCTGTAATCGCTCTGGGAATGAAAAAAGGTATTTGATTTATATCAATGTTAGAGCCACAAAAACCATTAAATTGTACAATATTGTGTGGTAGAATGTATTTAGTTTTGTGAATGTCAGCAGTGTTTTTTCTGGTGACTCAGTCAAGAATTGTAATTCAGCAGTAAGGAAGGGGAGAAGGGAAAACTTTTAACTTTGATATCCATTAATAAATCACAATTTGTTAACTGTCCATACTATTTCTGAGCAAGGAATTGACATTTTAGTTTAAGTTAGGATTAGTTTAATTTAATAAAAAGAGCTTTTGCTTAAAAATATTATCAAACAAGGTTGCTGATCTTAGCAGGAGTAAGTAGACATTTTATAATAATGGAAATCATCACAGTAATTTACACAATTTGAAGTCACAATATAACACTCTAGTTGTCTATGTAAACTGATTTTAGCTTTTTAATATTTTGCTAAAAATTACATGATAATATTTAATATAGAATCTGGCTTATAACAGAAAGACTTTATTACACATATATTTTAGTAGCTGGAATGAAAAGAAGCAAGCATAAGGAGGTGTTGTGTTGTTTTCTACTACAATTAAAATTTCTTGAATCTTACCTCTTGATCAGAATTATCATCTCATTTATCACTTGGTGAAGCTTGGAAACAGACTGCGGTAATGACAAAATAAATTAGATAGGATTTTTCTGAGACCGCAAGCCAAGATTTTGGACCTTGTAGTTTTCAAGGGACCATAAACAAACCTGATATTCAGAAAGTGATGTGCACTCACTTGGCTGCAAGTTACATTCTCCTCACCTGGGAAAAAATGGTAAACACAGCAAAAACCTTACCCTTACCTTTGGTGGCTTGAATGGATAGTCAGATGAAAATGTGATATCCAGGAAAAAAACGCCTCCTTCATATACAGAACCTGGAGGTCCAAGTATAGTAGATCTCCATTCATAAATGTTATCTCCTTTAGGACCGGCACTGCATAAAGAACAAAGAGGAGAGAAAAAGAAAGTCAGATGTACCTCAGTGAGAGGCATTTTATGGATTTCCTTCTCCATTCCATTTTGTTTTATAAAAAACACCTGCCTATCTTTCACATTTGCCTAATTTCCAGATGGTTTCAGCGGGTTCAGTGTTTTACACTGGCACAAAAGCTGAGTACTCTGCAATCCCTTTGGAGATTCAGTAATGAAACAGACTGATTGTGATCTACTGGACTTTCACTGTCTGAAACAGATCCCCAGATCTGCTTTCTTGAGTATGTGGTTGCTCTGAGGTTCTACATCACACCCTTCCAGTGACATAATACTCATACACAAAGGAGTTGTACATCTTGACCACATTCATCTTCTCCAAGCATTTAACAGATCACACTTTCATAAAAAATGGGACTTTCAAGTATATTGATACACATTTATTGTCACTTGTTTCATAGGCCAGAGTGAAATGTTACACCCTTGGGCAGCAACACTAGGGAAGGGAGAGAGAATCAAGTAACATGGAATTGAGCTTCTTACAGCACTCAATTTGTCATTCCAAATAACTGTTTTCTTCAGGATATATTTGTGTTATGCCTCTGGGCAACCAGCAATGAGATGAAGAGCCAAAAATAGTTTATTTTAAGAAGTACAATGCTGAATGTGCTTCTCACTAGGGGAAGGGTTATTGCATAATTAATTATTAAAGTAAAGCTTTGAAAGAAGGGATAATGAACCACCATTTTCTTGACTTTTGAGCTATCATTAAGGCTATTATCACACAGTAACCATCTAACCTTGCAAAACAAAAAAAGAAAAAAAATCAAATACGTAAGCAAGTCTGGATAGAAACTAACCTAACATTCCACAAAAGGGCCTAAATCCAACATCCTGAGATCCAATACTGACTGCTATGGAAAACAACACTGCTGAGCTCACATGGTAGATTCATCACATCTATGCAGGTAAGACAGTAACACAGCACTGCAAAAGATCCTTTCAATTCTCCTCTCCTCAGCATCTTCCCAGGCACCACCTACATCACACAGACAAATGGTGAATCGTCCTCATCCTTCCCCCTCTGTGCTCCCAAGGAACAGGCACAGAGGACTGTCATATGTGATTGGACATGAAGCAAGTGACAGGGCATGGCACCACACTGTAGCCTGGGAGTTTCTGGATTATGGAATTGCTCAATACTCAGAGAAGCCTCCCTGCAAGCCCTCCAAGTGTTAAGGCTCTTCCTATGTAACGTCACCTCACGTATCTGTCATACATATGTTTGCAGTCTGTAACACAGCATGTTGGACACTCATCCTTACTGTGTAGTCAAATGTGGAGACAATCATCAGAGACAAGGAATATGAGCAGTCTGCATTATACATCTGCAATCCCCACACCAAAAATTTAGCTATTTTTACTTTAAAATCATATTTGAGAAAAAACCCAAAAGCTGAATTTGATTACAAATTCCCTTTCAATTCATAATTTTCCAAGATGTTTTTTATCTTGTAGACATTTAATGTATCAAATGTTGTAGGCCTTTCATAAATGGGACAAAATAATCATGGAATTTGGCTGACATCCTATTTAATTAAAAACAAAAAATTATTTGATGAAGCAGTAGCTATTTTCCTGTTGCCAGAATGAAAGTGGGTAACAATGGAGTGCTGGTCTCCAGAGCACAGCTAGGAAAGAATAACTACAAGTGATGTCAAAATAAAGTTCGGATCTAAAATCACTCATCTTACCTTTCTACTTGCAATGCATGCATACAAGTGGAAGAAAGATATTAGATAATTTTTAGGAAAAAAAAAGGGAAATCCAGAAATAAAGAGGTCCATTTTTGGTGATATAATGAACCATTTGTACCCTCAGTCGCTCCAAAAGATAATTTTATTCATGCTCCCTAAAAAGCAATTAGTGTAAGAACTGAAAATATTGGGGCAATAATGACAATATTTAAAACCCACACAGGCCACTGAAATATTTCAATTAATTCTTGACACTCATCAAGCTTACAGCTAATTAGTATTGTGCTTGAAAATCAAATTTCTATGGAGCAATTCAATTTCAGCATTATATGTCCTAATAGTTTAATGCAGAGTTTAATGTTCTTGCCCTGTGTGTCAGGTACCTTTCTTTCATATACCTCTAACAGCTGGATGCAATTCAATCAGATTAATGAAATAGATGACTTAAATCAGTGATATATTTCAGCCCAGTGAATCACTCACAATTAAGTGTGGTACCAGTCCAGTGCCAAACTATCTGGTAATCACTTGCCAAGTCAGAGCAGGGGCATCTATCAGCTGGTAACCACAAGCTAAGTGCAGTGGTTCTCTGCCTGCTGCTACCTGCTGTCCCCTTCCACTACCACTAGCAATGCATAAAAGGATCGGGCCATAACACGAGAAAGGTAACAAGGTCCCAACCTCGTAAGAGGAAGAAAATGCTGTGTTTGAAACCCATCCTAACTGCTGAGGAAGAACTTCTGCAACGTCACAGAAACATAAAACTGTAACAATAACCGCACTCAGGTACAGGAGAAAATTTTAAATGTTAAATCATTACATCTGAATGAGGTTTGTGAAATTTCTATTTAACAGCTGGTGTCTCACTGTCAGTGGTGTAAAAGGTACCCCTGCTTCGTTAGCAGCCTGAAAATCACTGCAATTGCTACATTATTGGTGTGAGAAGACACACACAAGATATCACAGCTGGCTCCTACAACCTGTGTATTTCCACTAGGGATCATCCTCAGCCAGCCGTACTCAACTTTGTCTTCTTTATACATACCAAGGTAATCTCTTTTGGAAGTAAACAAACCCACACTCTCTACAACTCAGCAGAAGATACCAGACCTATGCATGGCAGTCTCAGCCTCTGCAGTGATTTCCACAAGGACAGGACAGTGGGGTTACACCCACTTGGATGACTGTAGGCAGAGCAGAAAAGTGCAGTCCTGCCTCAGGCCACACCTCGGTTGAGGTACAGAGCTGCAAGAGTGTCACTGCCTTGACTCTCCCAACACCGAGTAGAAATACTGTCCTCTTGTTAGGCACTAAAGAGGCTAGTATAGGAGATACTTCTAGAGGCTGTACTTGAGCTCTTCATTCCCAGAAGCTCTCCTGGTGTTCAAGACGCTCACTGTCCTATGGCAAGCACAGGCTTCAAGCATCTCACCTTAAACCCTGAAAACTATGAGTGACAGCCTAGGACTCTTTCTCACTGTCTGCCACACTGGACAGAACACCCCAGGCAGAGCACTACAATGGGGAGCTTACATGGTTTTTTTCCCCTTCTCCTTTCGCCATGAAGAGACACAGCTCCTTATGACTTCCCCCATGGAATCCATATGGACATAAAATTATCTCCTAAACACAAAATCTTGATGGAGCAAGATCATTGTCTGATGACAACTTCAGTGGTTCGACCACACAGCATACCTGTGCAGCACACTTTTAACAGCCAGCTGCCCTCCTACATTAGCTTACAGGACATCACAAATTCGGTAAAGGCACCAGCAGTATATTCTCAATAAAAAACCCACTTGCTTAATTTTTTACAATATGCGCTAAAAACATCTCAGCCAAAATAACAAAGCAATTTAATGGAAATGACAAAATATTATTTGCAAAATTAGGGGGGTTTACTTCATACATTAAAGCTGGATTGATTTTTAAAAATAGATAAAGTTAACTGGCTGCATCTGCTTCCTAAGTAAATATTCATTGTGCCACTTTACTGAGGGATATGTACCTGATCCAGATAAGACAAAGGATTTATAACCGTGCCCTAGGCAAGCTAGTCCACTGAACAGATTTAATTTACAAGTGTGACTTCAGATTGTGAATTTGAAAAGACATGAGGTTAAACTTGAGAGGCCCATGGGTTCACACTAGGTCCTTCAAATCTAACTCTGCTGAACCCTGGCTCTCAAGTTTCATGAAGATGAAGAACAGCTTTTCCAGTACAGTGTAATGAGCATTCACACGGATGCAGCGGCATTCACACCAGAAAGAAGCCTGTTAAAACTCCTGATGCAGTGGTTACAGAAATCCAAATTCAGCTTTTGTTACAATTCATTAAATCAAAATGCATTGAAGCTGCCCATATGGAACTAGCTGCAGGATGAGAAACTAGGACAAGAATTTTCCAATCTACATGATGCTAGTAGCATGTTGCTTTCTGCACTTGCTAAATGCGCTTCTGTCAACAGCACTCCTCTGAAACACGGGGCTCTAAATTTGGCAACAGAATGAAACTTCACAGTACTGAGACTGTGATAATTAAGAAGAAAAAGGGTGAAGGAAAATGTAATTTAGCTAGATTTGATGTTAACTCTGTGTTATGCTTTATTATGATAAAGAATATAGGTCTGTAATAGGGTACAATTGGGGGTATGTGTGTGTGTTTGTTTTTTAGGAAGCTTCTGACAGTGAACTCTGTCAGACCCTAAAACAGTCTTATGTCATTTGTACCACAAAACTAAAGTACTAGTCTACATCTCAAGAAAATCATCAGGAGTGCCTACATAGCACAGATTAAAGTGGTGGAATATTTTCCCACATTCTCCTCTCAAAAGCTCTGCCCTTAGGTCTGATACCCAAGTAGGCAGAATAATAGAACCATAAAGGCTGGAAAAGAACTCTAAAACAATCACAAAGGCAGCAGCTAACAAACCAAATGAGGCACCTGGAGTGAGAGTTAGGTAGGGAAAGAGCTCCCTCCATCCTTCCCAAACTTTTATCTCAAAATGAGATTTAGCAAAAGTAAAATTCCTGAAGCTCTTCACAGTCTGCTCAATCACAACAACTCTGTCACAATAGTATAATTATAATTTTTACAGCAATCTTAGTGAAGGCAGTGCTTTAAGAGAGGAAAAAGACTTTTTTTTTATTTTTCTTATTTCAACTGAAGATACTAAGGAAAGGAAGAAGGAATGCCCTCAGGTATGATCCACAACCTCGTGCTTTATAATGCTACATCTGCAAAATCCACAACACAGCTTCAGAAACTGACTTTTACAAATCCTACTGTAAAAAAGCACTCAGCATGTTACCAGCACAAAAAGCTTCGTTTTGGACAGCAATGTCTCAGCTAAAGTTGTTGGATGATGTTCTGGTTCAGTACCACACCACTAGAGACTAATGGGGCTGCAACAGATCCTATCAGCATGTACAATTCAGACAAATACACAGATCCCATGTGTAGTGAGTCTGTCTGCCTCACCATCTAAGCTTCCAAGCTTGATGGACTCATTTCCAGTCAAAGGAGAATGCCCCAGGCTGAGGTAACTCCAACTTATCACAGAGGCAGAGATTCATATCTACCATGCAGGATACCTAGTGTGGATGCTGATGCTTGCACCTCAGACTTCCTAGACAATCAGGATAGAGATCAGTGACTCTGCAGTAGAAGGAACATCTAAGTACTCCCTACAACCAAGGTTCTCCATCTCCCTCTGGTGACACCTACTTTTCACTGACTGCATGGGGAGCCTGGCTCCTAACTCAAGCCACTAAGCTCAGTACTAGAGAAAATCCTCCTCACCCTCTATGCAGTGAGCAAGGGCTGTCTAGCTCTGTTTTCACACACTATCTTGCAGTACACTAGCCTTTTATCTAGCTACAGATACACACTGTCATGCTGTTGGTAATTAAAGAACAAAAAATAATCTCACCAAAGGATCTCTGTGCAAGCTGTCTGAGAGTTACTCAGTAAAGCCTGGAGAGAGTACAAATCACTTACCAGTAGTTGTATTTTAACGTTAAACACGGGAAAATAAAGATGCTCAGATTATTTTCTTGCTTTGATATTTTCAATATTTTTTAGAAAATTTGTCCACTACCCTTTTTTTCTTAATTCTCTTTTTCCAAGTGTGGAGGTATTCTTGTATTTTTGGTTACAGAGTGCAAAAAAGAAAATGAACATTAATTAAAAGGCATAAGTTTGTGGGTGGCTTTCAGTTCTGTGACCTGTGTCAAGCACGGACAGAAGTTTCCATTTTCTTTATTTTTTAACGCCTTGTTTACAGGGCTCTCTGGAGTACTTATTCTTAGTGTTCATATAATCAGCACCAGTGCCTAAGCACCTCTGCTTACAGAATCTGGACAGTACATCCTCTAGACACAAAAACCATACTGGTTTCACTGGCAAGAGCTACAAGCATAGCACTGGTTTTAGTGCTATTTTTCAGCACTTTTCTAAGCATTTTTTCAGCATTTTTCTAAGGTTGGACACGTGGGCTGTCTGTAGCAATGTATCAAAACCATGTTGAAACGCTGTTTGATATGGTGCTCACTGTTATTAAGGTTTACAGGTTATGTGCAATCTTTTACAAAGAAAAAATTTCAGTCTATTGTGTTCTTCATATAGCTACAACTGTTCTTATTTTACCTGCCACTGAACTACCTGCTACATCTGTTTGCCGAAAAAGGTTATTTACTGCTTCTAGCAGATCCACACAGGCTCTGTGGAAACGAGGATACACAGAGTCTAGTTCACTGTACAAATCTTTTCTTCTGTCACTTCCCTAAGGTCTATCATGCCCTTAAGACTGAAATCTAGAAATTACTGTTTAAAAAAAATAAAACCTATTTTTAACTCATGGATCCCCTGATACTTCAGCTGGTTGTAAAGCAGTGCAGGACTTGTGCCTGAGGACATGGTTCAATGCAAAGCAAATCCAACTTAAGAGCTCCTCCTGCCAGATCAAAAGCACCGTGGCTACTCAAAGCAAAGTGCTGATCCAACCTAAACTAACTTGGCCAAACTGTACACATTCAAAAAACATCAACGGATTAGCTTTGTGCTTAATCACATACCAGTTGCTCTTGTGCAGTCAGTGTAGGGCATAAACTTTAGTCTGCGTGTTCCGGCTTAGAAATCATGTGGCCTCTTTGGTTCACATCAAATTGTGCCATGAGGGGAATTTGGCTGAGTGCAGATCTGCTACTGGTCACGCTACAGAGAAGATCTGCTACTGGTCATGCTACAGAGAAAGACATGTTTTAGACTAACAGAACCTCCAGTGCTAAACTTGCCATTAGTAGAAGAATATACACTGTTGTTACCAAACGAAGCTGAGTAACAAATCATTTGTTAATTCCATCAAAACTGTAATATGTAGATAACCCAAGTAATGTCTTTTGGAAAGCTGGCAGTTTTTCCACTGCCAAATTAGTTCATTGCTACAATAGCTCAGCATTACTTTCCTCCTTGTAGCTCAGCATTACTTTCCTCTTTGTATTCCTGCTAGTTCCTAGGACTTTTCTTGCTACTCTTAGAAGTCTGCTCAGCTTCTTTCCATCTTCCAGAACAACCCTAGCCAATTATGGAGGCAGAATTCCTGTAATTTTTATTTTGAAAAATAACTAATCCCAGAACACAATTTGCTAAATTAATATAGGAACACTGAATTTAAACCATGTAACAAAATGTATTAGATTGCTTCTGTCTATGTGCTTGACAGAGGAGTTGTACCCAGGCTATACACAAAAAAGTTTACCAAACATGAGTTGTTTTTCAAAACCGAAATCTCAGGACTCACAGGCATGAAGAAAGTTCCTGCCGAACATTTGGTTTATTTTAAGTAACTTCAAATCTGCATACAAGTCCCTCTCACATGTCTACACAAGAGAAATTATCCATACTACCTATTAAAACACAGAGCAGGACAGCCAGTAAAGGGAAACATTTCCTGCTACTCTGCCATGTGTTTATAATAACAAAGCTGTAATTTAGCATAAAATAAAAGATCAGCTCCCTGTCATCAGTGCTGAAACACCAATGGTACCAGTCCCAAAACGTACTACTTTCTTGCTGTTGGTATAAAGCTCAATTTGCACTAAGGCCAAATCACTCTCTTGAAGAAATTTGACTAGCAGCTACACAGTTCACATTTTCCTTCCACTCAAAATTACTGATAAACCTGAATTTAGCAAAAATGGAAAACTTGGCTTTTCTTCCATTAGAGAGATCCTTCTGAACTCCCTAACATAAACAAAACTCATTTGGGATACAGGTATATTTTATTCTTCAATGTTTAGCTTCCATACCGATTCTTACAATTCATACTGAAAGAATCACACCGTACCTGAGAAATTGTGCAGCCTTTGTTTATGGCTTCTGTCCACAAACAAAACGGAGGCACTCAGACACAAGATCATTTGCCTAATGCCATCCAGAAAACATGTGCTGTGGAGTGTGACTGCAATGTAAATCTCCCAAATCCCAGACCACCACCTTACCCACTGGACTGAGATTACATTATTAGAAGATCATTCAACGGGTCTATGGCATCCATGTGTTTTAGACACCAGTCACCTCCATCATTCACTGAAATGTGGGTGTATCCACCTGTCAAGGAGATGAACATCCAACATGCCTGGTGCTCCCACAGTGGCACCTCCTCTGCCACCTCCAGGATGTCAGGGATTGGGCTACTCCTTCATTTCACAGCAATATAGTTAGAAGTTGCCTTTTCCCCTCTCCTCTAAAAAATCAGCTTTCAAATTCAGCAAAAAAGTTCCAGCTTGCCCACAAAGAAGTAGATGAAAGACAAAACCAGCCAGCCAGATAGCCTGCCTGCATTACCACACATTAATAGCCTGAATAAGAAGCAGCTACTTAGGGATTTAATGACCTTTAATATATGCATATTAGTTTTGTACCTTTAGTTGTTTCATACTAACTTCCTGAATGTTAACCCGTAGCAATCACTGAATATTTTCCTTCAAAGGAAGTCTGTATTTTCATCATCAAAGTCAGCTCTTGGTTCAGCCTTCCTAACCTGTTAGCACAGGCTTTCTCCCAAATGTAATTCTATCATTACTTTTAAATACTTCCTCCCTCTTGCCTTTATCCATTTCCACATCAGGCTGTACAGCCTAACAAACCAGAAAATGCTGTGCCATAGCTCCCTGTGTCAGATGACTAACTTGACACCACAGAAGCGTAATGGAAATCTCTGTAACTAGTAAAAGGGTATATTTCTCCAAAAAAATAATCCTTTCCCTGTTCGTATACCAAGGTCTTCCCTACATCACAGATACCTCCTCAAGTCTGGCTCCATTCCAAACATGCTTGGGGTCACTATGTGGACTACTGAAATTGAAAGCAGTTACCAGTTTTGAAGGGGCATGAATCTGATCAGCCAAAAAACAAGAACTCTGTTCAACACAACAGTCAAATGTTCAGAAGGCCTGTCTTTAGTCTGGTTTCCACACTGGTTAACAAAATTTCCTACATCGAGGGTTGATTAAATGAGATTTTCACTTTTTTCCCCCCCACAAGATTCATGCTCTAAAATGAACATCAGAACTCTGGCTATGGGCTTTAAACTCTGCTTAAAGCAAAATGATTACAAGTTTTACATTCAGTGCTGGGCAGGAGTTTATCATTGTTAACAATTTTTATATATCTAATCTACTACTTGATATCAGGTGGTTTCTTTTTTACCTTTGTCCTTTCAACAAAACAATTCTGCAAATAGGCTTTTGTCAATCTGAATATATTAAAGCAAATCTCTGGGGTATAAACATTCCAGGAGACCTGAGCACATGGTGACCGATGCTGTCCCACAACCAATTAACCCCAACAAAACCAGTCCCCTCCCTTGACACCTGTAGCGGTGCTTGTGAAATCCCATTCCAAATTGCTCTATGGTGCTAAATGGGTTGAGAAGTAATCCATGACTGATGCCAGGACGCCTGGAAGCAGCAGCTGGCTGCAGACTGGCATGGATGCCATCAGCACAAGAACTGCTGCAGTGGAGAGTAGGGCAGAAGTGGGTGGGCTGCAGCAGCTCAACCTGAATTGGCCTAAAACATGCTGGAATTACTCTGCAAGTGCAATTCTGCATCTGCAGTGTTCTATTTATAAAGTAGAGGCTCAGGATCCTCTCTCTAATTCTTCACCATCCTACTCTGTTCATGTGGTAGGTAAGTTGTAGAGTGACCCAACACCGTGAGCAGTAACTGTCCTGTACCAAGCATAGGGCAGGCTTGACTGGGGTGCTAAAACATTAGCCCAGCAGTATACACTTCACTGAATATGATTATTTGGAAAGTTTCAAAACAAAAGCAGTTGGGGATAGGAATCTGTTTTGTATAATGCAGAACTAGACACAGCTGAAGAAACACTCGGTACAGAGAATATATAAATGTAATTTGTGGATAAAAAGCATTAAAACCCCTGTGAATACCAGTTTTAGTTCTAGAAGCATAGCAATTCAAAGGAATAGAGAAAGCATCATGCATACAAATACACAGAAATCAATGTCTGATATGAGTTCATTTTACTCCACAAAGGTGTACTACACTAAAGAAAAATGTGAAAATGATAATCATTTCGGGGGAAAAAAAGTCAATAAACATCTAAGTGAAACAAGACTCACTCAGTAAAATCTGTTTATTGAAAAGCCAGATCCAGCCTAACTACTGCTCTCTCTAACAATATTAATTTAATGAGTAACTCTTCAAAGCAAATATTCTCTGTGGAGTGTTTGGAGCAGAGGCTGTTTGGGTTAGCCTTGGGAGAAGGGCTTTGCACCCCTCCTCTAAGGGAGCTGCCACTGCTCAGGACAAGCTAAGGAATTTGTGACCTGCACAGAACTCTGCTGTAGACCTTGGACCACTGGTACCACTGGACTAAGATATGCTTCAACTTCATTCCAAGAAAAGTAATTTTCTCCCACAGCCCAGATTCCAGGCAGCTGTTTGGAGAGTGGCCATTTACTTCCTGCAGTAGGATACGGCAATTGAGACCTTGGGCAAATCAAAAGCATATGGACAGCACTGACCCTGGGCACTAAATCCTTCTCTCCAACAGCTCAGGTTGCAGCACCAGTTGTACTGCATTCAGGAATCAGATAACGCTACAACACAGCCACGGAATAACTGTGATCTTAAGAAGAAAAGGCTCAGAGTGTGTATGGTTTTTATTTGAGGCTATAACCATGATTTATCAGTGGAAAGAATACACTTAATGTCTACCATTGCAAAGTTCATCAGTTATATACAAATTAAGTATAATCTCTTCCAACATGTCCTAATATTATATATTGATACATAACTCCACTTCTTTCATATCCTCAGTCAGTATAATTTAGTGAACATCATTAACCACACATTGGCTTACATTTGCAATCTAGAAAAAATAATGTTCTTTCTGATAACTAATCTCAATAAAGCTTTTTCTTTGCTGTAAATGCCTAATTTTAAAGTGCAGCACTGTTAGAAAAATTAACTTAAGACAGGCTGCCTGCTCATAATACTTAACAGATTCAGAGCTGAAAGGATAAACATTTTTACTAGTAGTTAGCCTGGTGGGATTGATTACTGATGTACTGTGATTTAGATGCTTAAATATTTGTAACAACAACAAAAAAGTAGTAGTAAATATATCATTTAGATCTTAACCATTTTGACTGCAGGTATTTAGGAGGATCAATATTCTGCTTTACAGACAGAATAATAAACATGACATGGTAACGACTTGATAAAAGTGACTGCATAGGTAAGGGACAGAACAGGGTACAAAAGTAGTCTCCCAAGTCTCTGACAAGTAATGCCCGAACTTCAGAAACCCCACAAAACACACTTTGCCCTATAACCAGCATGTAGATAGGTGCTCCCAAGAGACAGCTTACAAAACTAACTCAAATGGCAAGTCTTCTCTCTTGCTTAAGTCTGCCTTAATGAAACTTAAAAAATAGTAGCGGAAAATACAGTAGTAGCAACCGTAGTAGTAGTAGTAATAGTAATAATAATAACAATAATGATAATAATAATAATGAAAGGATCAAACTCTGTGGCCTGGCTCTGGATCCCTTGCACCCAGACATGCTACCTTACTTCCCTGGAGAAGGTTACTCACAAGGTGCCCAGCTCTAACAGCAGTCCCAAGCATCACTGGCATTTTGGGCCAGGCGGGGGGATGTAACAAGCCAGTCCCACTCCAGCAACTCCCAACTGTGGTGCAGTTCCTGAGGAGCACAGCAAGCTGCTGTGGGGCAGACTGAGAGACTGGCTCAGGCAGGGAAAGCCATAAAGAGCTCTTTAACAGCTTGTTCCTCCTCCCCACTGCACCAAGCAAATGCCAGCAGAAAAGACAGCCATGCAAACGGAGAAATGCTGGCATTTTTTTTGATAGGAGGTAGTTTTCCAAAGGAGTACTCGGAGTCCCCTCAATAGGCCTTTGATAATTTGTGAACACAAAGATCTTGCTTTTCAGGGTTATGCTTCATCTCTCTCCTGTCCCCCCTCCAGCATAAGCAGCAGCAGCTTTCACAGGGCAGGACTCCATAGGGGCTGGAAGCTAATTACCAGATGTCTTGTAAATCTTTTCAATCTGCACAACTTCATCCAGTTTGCAATGCTTAGCATCAGCTCTTTTGGAACCTTGTCATTCTTACTTTTGTGTAACAAATTTTCAACAAGCCAGGAGTTCTTTGTTCTCTCCTAATAAAATAACCTAAAATGTTAACACTTCAGCATGAAATTAGTGAACTAAATGCACTTTTCTGGAGATATGAGCAGAAGTACAGGCATTTCCAGATTTATGTGAAAATTTATTAATTCTGGAAAAAGTCCTTTAGGCTGTGTTTTTAAAATAACTTCAGAACTATAAAAATGAATACAAACAACAGTTGTAAATTATCTATGTGTTTTGCCAAATATATGGCCAGTCAAATGTTGTGCTTATTGAGGATAACTTACAGGAAAATCTTATAGGGGCTGAAAAGAGAAGTGGACCAAGTCAGACATTTGCTCAGATGCAACAGTTCTGTCCACAAAGTTTTACTCCAAGTAAGTTAGTGGCAATGCAGAGGCACTCTGCAGAGCACTGAGCATTGAAGTCTACAATTTACAAAAATGGAAATTATTTTCAAATGCCTCCTCTTGGGGAATATACTGAATAAGCTTAAGAGTGAAGAGTTGGTTGAGTATTTCTGCTCCTGCAGTACTGCTGACACAGGAGACTCAGTGTGATATAACCTATTTCAGTGGGATACATACCAAGTAACTATATGGATTTAGTCTGAAGCAGGAACGTAGACCCCACTCACATGAATCCTCCAGCTGGCAGAGCTGGGAGAGGTTTGAACCAACATAGAAGAAGGCTGGTAACAACTCCAAAGGTGCAGCTGTTTGCAGAGCAAATGCCTGATCATGCTCCAATTATGCTATGGAAGAAAGGATGACTCTGAACTACCTAGGGAATGTGTCCCGTGCCCAAGGCCTAGAGGCTTTTTGGTAGTTGTACAGCAGGAACGTCCTGTTTAACATCAGAGTTGCTTTATTTAAACCTTTTTGGACAAAAGAAACAAAGCAAGAACTTTCACCTTGGGCAAAACACACAGACTGCTAAATGCCACCTGCTCTGGAAAGACTGTGTCATGATTAAAACTGGAAGCGGCATCTTCACTTTTATTTGTACAAATTCTACCCTGTTATATGTTGTAGATTACAAAGTATAAAAATAAATAACCTTTTTCAGCAGTCAGTTTTAAATGTATTTAGATGCATGCATTTTAGCTAATAAGCCTCAAATACATTGTACTTCTTGGCAGTTGAAGATCACCTGCTACAAATAGCATCTTTCCCTCCTCCAAAAGACTAACTTAAGCACCTAAAGTATTGTTCTCAGGATATGATACTCAAAAGCATTTAGGAACACTGTTTATAAGAACTGACACTACAGAAGGAACAGCTATGTCCCAAACCAAGTGACACTTAAATCACAATCTTCATTTGAGCTGCTGTTGCAAGCAAACACTAGTATTAACTACAAAACCTCTGTGGCTAAAAAAGAAAAGTGGCAAACATAAAATTAGTGGCTATGTTCACATGTGGACGACTACCCAGGAGGACTGTGGTTACACGAAGCTGCACTTTTGGCAGGCACAGAATGAAATGATCCCTCCTTTCCCAGTATAGCCACAGTTCCCAAGCAGCAAAACTTGGAAACGACTGACCCATTCTACTACATTACATCCCTCATACCTTTGGAAGAAAGGAAGCAAAAGGCTCATTCATTCAAAAGAATTCAGGATAACAGGGCAGAAGAGTTCCCCCCATGTGCAGGAGTGCAGCTGCAGTACCAAAACAACAGTGCAGCTCCTGAACTGTGAAGAACTCAAGGCCCACATGGGTTTGCCACATGGGAGCCAAAAGTGTAATGCTAGATCAGCAACAATGGTTTTTTCCCCCAATCAGACTAAAAGCCAAAAACTGTTTAAAATATATTCTATGATGAGAAGCACTGCAAAATCCGGTACTATTCTCCTGCTGACAGTCAATGCTGAAGAGATGAACCAGTAATTTCTGACTTTTTCCTTACGCTTTCCTTGCATTCAATGGGAATAGTCACTCTTGTCAGCTCTTAGAAGCCTACCTTAAGCTTTTGTGTATTAAAGATAAAGAAAAGATTTACACTCATTTCCTCCAAAGTACTTGGCTTCCCATGCTATCCTGAATTCCTTAAACACTTATGAGTGCTTCTTTTCTTTAAATGTTAACAAATTTCAGTCATTATTACAGCAATTTTACAAGTGTGTCTTTGTGAAAAGATATATCTCCTAATATGCTCTGAAATCGCCAAACTACAGCACTTCCAACACACCTCTCAAACACTTCAAAGCAGGCACCACCCTTTAAAGATCTGACCTAGAGAGACCTCCAGCACCCAACACGACCTCATTAACCACTGACTCATCTGAGCCATGGAAGATGTAGCAGTTCACCTTTGAGACAAGGCACTAAACCACTTGAAGGTATAAAGACAGTGATTAGCAATATGAAGTGGAACATATCATGATGCTCTATTTTTGACGATGCTTCTTCTTTCTTTTATCCATTTTGAAAGCTTTATATATACTCTGCAGATTGTCATTTCTGTGCTTCTCAGATCAACTAAGTGGCTATGCCAAACTTTCCTATGAATAAGAATTACATTAGTCACTTAAAAATCAACTGCCTACACAGTCATAAACTAATCCACTTAGCTCAACTATACTGGAGCTAAAAATCCTGACCAGATCTGCAGTGTCATGGGGGAAGAACTTTATGGAGCACAGAAAAGGGTGAACTCAACAGGCTCTGGGGAGAGACTACCATTGGGACACACCTTGGAAACCCTCCCCAGGCAGTAGCTATGGAGCAGGGAGAAGCCATCTCACAAATATCCCAGCCTTGAAAACTTCTAATGCTCTGAAGGTCAAGCTCCACCCTCAAACCCATATAAAACCCAGGAGGCAATTTCGTAGGCATTTCCAATAAAGTGAAGCCTAACAAACTGGCACAGGCTGGATTTTAGCTTTTGAATAGTCTCTGGGCACAGTTCCAAGCAGTGGATCACAGAGTCAAGGAACAAGGTGAAGCAAGTATGAATCACATCCAAACAACATGGTACACTCGATATGCTAAGCACAAATAAACTAAACATAGCTGTCTATTTGCCATGAAAGCAGCCAACAGAAAAATAAATCACAACTTTCAAACACTGACTTCCCTCCACCTTTATCCACTTGTTTGATTAATTTTGACAAGGTTGGTCCACAAAACTAATGTACTTCTTCTGCAGACTGTACTTTTCCAGCCTCCTCATGGTTCAAATTTTCAAGCTCTTTTCACCTTCCCACTCCCATTCAGCCTTCTCAAGCTCCCTTCAGAAATGTAAGAAAAGTATGTCTTTGCTAAAATCTCAGCCAGCAGAGACCAACCGCAGTTCTCCCAGAATGTGCCTACATTTGCTCTACCTCTCTGCCTCAGTCTGGCTCAGCTGAACACCCCCAACCCTTCTCAAAGAGGTCTTCTTCCCCTTCCCTTGAATATGCCCCTAGTACTCCTTCAAACTGTTACTCTTCTTGCAATGAAGACAATCCTCATCCCATAAAGACAAAATTCCTTTCCCTTGACAATCACATAGAGTCAAGGAAGAAATACTAATTATAAATGACATAGTTATCTGCTTCATATCTGTTGAAAATATTCATCAGACAGACCGACAGCAATACCTAAGTGTCATTCGCCACTGCTGATTCCAACTCTGCTTGAATTACTCATCTTAGACTTATATTCAAACTGGAAAAGTTTTGTTTATTAAACTTTACTGCTGAACGTGCCTGAGATAATCACATAACAACCAGAAACTACCAAAAGCTAGACTATTTTTTCTTCCTGAATTTCTAGTCAAATGAATGCAATGACCCTCTTTGTACATAGCAAAAGACTTCTTCATTGGTTTCTGTCTGTTGCATCCTAATATGAAAATAATCTCTCATGTTTTTCCTACAAACTAAGCCTAAAGAGGATGATACACTGCCTCTAGATGTTTGCATATTAATCTCAAAACTACATCAGTGCAAAGCTTCTGTAGTTACATGAAATACTGTGATCTGTTAACAGTGCTTATATTTCTCCTGTCAACATTCATTTCTCCTTAAAATTCCTTCTTTTTAATACAGAAATATTTCAATAGTGAAGAATAGAAAAGGACAAGGAAAATGACAAGGAAATATTACAGGAGATGATTAAATATTCATAAACTAGGCAATGCTAAATTCAAAGTTACACATGACAACTTTATTTCTAAACTTCCCTACAAGTTCCTGACGTTCCCTTTAACTACCTGACTGTACACTTCGTCTTAAATAATTTTTAACAACTTTAGAGACATCACCTTTTAGTAAGACAAATATTTTGTATCTGTAAGTGTATAGATATAGATACCCGTAGAGCAAACTGTCTGCCAGTCAAAATAACAAAATACTCAAGAACATCTCTGGCTCATATGCTGAGTTGAGTTCATCACTAACATCCCTTGAAAGAATTATGAGGAAGACAGTTCCACTGCTAAAAGGAATTACATGTTATATAATTATTAACCTTGATAAGAAAGAAGTAGTCTTGGAGAACAGTGAGGTTTTTTTTCTAGAAAAGACATGAAACTAATGCCAGTGTCATAACATAAGGATGAGGCAAATATACCAGAAATAAAATATTACAGGTTGTATCAAGTGCACATCAAAACAGGCAAAACCAGTATCCTCAGTTTGAGAAACAAACAGAAATTTAAAGAGACTGCACAGTACAGGACAGCTGTACATATAATTTTAGAGATATCGCAAGAAGTCTGCTTAACATAAAAATACATATGCATACTCAGATTTCCAATTGTTTTACACTTGGACATTTGTAAAGTTATCCAAGCAGCAGCAGCAGCACCTTCATTCCTTCTGAGCTTAGCAGTCTGAATCGTCATTTTTTGTAAGAAAGCCTAAAAATGGTATGGCATAAAAAAATCCTGATTTCTTCACAGTAAATTCTGAGCCAAACACCCTGAGAGTTTGCTTGTTTGCTCTCAGTCCCCTGACCACACTACATTTTGTACACGTGTCATGCACAAGAGGTTGTTTCCCTGACTCCTCTCAGCTACATGACACTGATGCTACTTTTCTGCAAAGTAGCTAAATCAGAGCTTGAGACAATGCATGTCAATACTCAAATATTCACAAAAAAAGACAAAGGACTGAATAATTTATTCTGTAGACTCCCACAAGTGAGAATGGCTTTCATCTGTAAAGATACCATCTCATCATCTCATCTTCCCTCTATTTCAATAAATAACACTGTAAAACATCTTTTTATTTTTTGGTGAATACACAAACAACAGAAACATTTGCTTTCTTTTTTTTTTTTATTTAGTTTTCTCAAACACTTATTTTAGCTGAGGACTTAGATTCAAAATATGGTTGTATTACTGAAGAAGACAAAAAGTTATCCCAGCAGTGGCACATCTAACCTAAACCAGCTCTCCCTGACAGACAAAGAAAGTTCTTCACCAGCCTGAGGCTGGATATCCCTGTCTTGCAGCACAGACACGTTCACAGAAGACACATTGGCAAAAGCACACAAAACACAGTTAAAAGCTACAAAAACATTCTCAGGGATTTCTGCACAGCTACTGAATTATGACTGAATCCTTCAAGAACAATCAGGCTTCAGGAGTAAAAAGAAGCAACTCTTAAGGACGCAAGAGCAGCAGAAAAACTCCACCAGTGTGTGGCGCATGTAAATAATGGGGAAATATATTAAAGTTGCTTTTTCCAAAACTCACCTCAGTGCCACACACTGCTCTGCTCTGGGAATATATGACACACCAGTGGCTGAGGGAGGCATGAGCAGGTCTTGTCCATGGTGACTCCATGAATGAAGTCTGGAAACAAGCCAGCTTGCATCTAAATGCCACATCAATCCATTTCCCTGCCTGGCGCAGGACAAGTAACGCTGAGAAGTTAAAGCTATCTATATGGTGTTCATTGATCCAGGCCTGTGGGCTGTGCCCTAATCTGTAACTGAGAGGAGTTTTCAAGGTCAGACACTATCTCCAGACTTCAACAGGTCCCATGGGTGTTGTAACATCAGAAACTCAACACCAACAAATCAGAAAGACCCAACACTCCAAAACTACACCCTCAAACTCTATGTGGTAGGTTTTTTATTCACACTTTCCTCAGAAACACCAAAAATAAACTCTGCTGAGGTAGGGAGTAATTTGGTTATTTGATGAAGTAAACCCAACAGTATCACCTGACTCACTTGCATTCCAAGAACTGTCACCAAATGAAGATACTTGCATGGGATTTTAAAGAAAGAAAAGTCTGGCTGGAAAGGGGCCAGTACTGTTCCCTCTGCTTTTGAGAGCCTGCCTCCATATGTCCTGCACCAAAATGATGGACAAGATGCCCTATACTAGACCCATTACTGGTCTTAGATGGGAATACCTGTTGAAGGAGGGGTTACAGATGTCATTGTTCTGGCAGAAGTACCACGCGCACAGCAACAAACAACACTGAGTCTGAAATTTGACTCCAAGACAACATTCAACTTCTTTTCCGCATGTTGACACGATGTTAACTTTTGAAGCCTAATTATGATCATTGAAATTTCAATAAACTCACTCCACTGTTGAACAACAAACCAAAACATGTTATCGGGCAGGGATTTGTTCAGAGCTGCCAAGGATACACTTGGCATGTCCCACTCCTCTGTTCGTTTCAACAGGGCTGTTCCAGGACAAACACGCTTTCAAAAGATTTAAATAGTCTGGAGCAGCTGGATGCAATCTTGATTTTTACTTAGAAGAGCAGTGTACAAAAGCATGTCCAAAAATGAAACGAAGATTTCAGGTCCAGCCTGGGAGGGAGAATTCACATGACTGCTGAGGAGCTGTCAGCAGGGGTCTGTGGGAACTGGTAGAGAGGAGGGGGGCAGAGAGGACCACATTCCCAGTGGTTACGGAAAGTCAGAAAGAGGGTCAGTTTTATTATCTGGGAAATGTTACAAATGTCAGCAGCAAGAGGTCAACTAAACAGAGCCTTAAAATGATAAATGAGATCATCATAATACACAGTATTACCTTCTGTTCCTAAAGACATAGAGTTTATGTTGGCTGGAACAATTTTAGAAATATTCTATGCAGAACACACTACAGGAGGATATCCTATTCTCCCCTTTCCTCAAGATTTACCAGAGACTTCGGCTGGATCTCAGGCAGGGCATGCAGGGAGATGATTTCTCAGCTTCAGCGTGGACTAGTCACTGCTTATGTCAGCCTGATAAGCAGGTTTAGCTCTTGAGCTGTTAATGGCTTTCAGTTGCAAAGCCAAGAAACATGCAACAGGGCAGGAGAGAGGAAGGCAATAAGGAACAATAAAGATCCAAAACTCAGGACATTTTTCTGTTTAAATGCTTTCCGGATAGATGCTCCCTTGAAATTAAATGAAGGAGGTTGAAAAATTTCAGCAAAGCTATTTTAATCTGTAACTTTTCACAGGACATATGCAGGGTATATAACAGTTGGTATATTTAGTTGGTATTGGAAATATTTTGCTGGCATTGGCTATGCAGAGCATTATTAAAATGAGCAAGTGTACTCAGTCTCCCTGTGACCAAATTTTGTTCTCAGTCTGTCTGAGGCTTGACTAACGTCACTAAAGTTAGTGGAGTTGCTTTAAATCAATACACTGTATTACACTTTAGACACTAATAAATGCTAGTAAGAAATAATTTACTTAATTCAAAATTCATAAAAAGACAGCAATTTGTGCTTTAATCTAAAAATGCATACATATAAAGTATACCTTAATGTATAGTTAATGAATTAACATTAATAATTAACATTTAACAATTAACAATAATTAACATTAATAATGTATAACTAATGAATTAGTATAGCTAATGAATTAATAAATAGTGTAAAAAGAGGCAATAAAACTGAAAATGAAACAGACCTCCAGTGCTTTAGATAAAAGACGATGTACAATTTTTTTCAGATTTAATATTTGTTTTACAGAAAAATCTGTCTTTCAGAACCTCTACAATCTCTCCAAGTAAGATACAAAGTCTCTCAGAATAAGATAAAATCTCTTAGGATAAGAAACCAAATCTCTTCAGGTTAATTCACTGTTGTTCGGAGCAAAGGCAAACCCCACAATCTTATTTCCTTTCCTGGTAAACAGATTAGATCCACTATTCAGCTACTGTGTTACATATGCATGTGACAACCACTGGCATATTGCTCTAGCAGTTCTCAAGAACACATTTCTCTACCAGTTAAACAATCTTTCCCGAAATAAACACATCTTTTCCGTTATCACAAGCTATAAAGCAGTTCAAGAGCCCTGAAATGATCTTTTCATTAGTTTGAGATGCTTAAGCATCTCAGTACTAAACATCCCATATAAGCCTTATGAGACAGGAAGCGTATAAATCCTGCCCTCCCATTCCCTTAATGAGAATGCCTAATAAAAATGTAAACTAATTCTCTTGGCTGCCACTATCCTGTCTACTGAATGAAATCTTCCTTTTCCTCATTATATATTTCTATAACTTAAAAGCTACAGTATATTTATGGCTGTTTGAGATTACTCAGCCAATGCCACAAGCTGACACTAGTTTCTTAACTTCCCCTTTTTTTTTTTGCCTTGACTGAGGCCACAAGGGATTACCTACCCTGTTAGCAAATCCATCAAGTCAGTACTGTAATAACCTCACCAAAGTCCATACTCCACCAACAAAGCAATCTCAAAGCCCTTAGGTTTGCAACATCTCTTTGTTGAAGGTATATTTGAATTATCTATTTGATTATAAACATTTATGGGCTTTTAAACTAACATGAATATTAAATATGCTTAAACTGTGCTTTCCTTCCTCTGTAAATGTCTCCTAGTCCTTATTCAAAGAAATACAGACAGTGCTTCTCCCCACAACATTTGTCACTGTTAATTGCTGGGTGGTCACTTCCGCCCCCACTCTACTTACAGAGGTTCTTGCTCAGCCCTTTTCCTCCATCTCTGGGGTCTCTACAGGGAAGTAAGAGCTGAGGCAGGCAACAGCCTCACTACCCAGCAACAGAGAGAAGAGACAGATATTTCAGCTCGTTGTCATGCCAGACTGAAGCCAATCAAGAATGCCAGCAGGACCTTGGGACAATTTGAAAAGCTCTGAAAGAAAAAATAATCCTGAAGTATCCAACTAAAAGCCAGTGGTTATAAGAGCGATCCCAGAAACCCGGGAATGATGCAGAAAAGCAAGTTGTTTGGAGAACGGATCAGGAAAAAGCTGAAGCATGGACTATTCTCAAACATGGCCAGCAATTGCAGCTAACCACAGAGCAGAGCCATGCCACCTGCACCAGCCTGCTTTTACTCCCTGGGCAAAAGCAGGATCACAACATGTTTCAAGGCAAAGAGGTTCCGTGGTGGAAGCTGTCAGAAAGAGTCTGTAAAAGATGAGACTGTTGGAGAGGTGGGCTGCCCTTCACCACACAGTGCTGGAAGTGAGAGCAAGTTCGCTTGGTCCTGATTGGCTGATGAAATTGCTGTCAAGCCTTCTGTAAGGAAGTGTTTCTCCAAGCTCACTCCTGAAAGCACACATCTTGCCAGGGGCCCAACAGGGAGAGGGCTGCCAATCTGCTCTTCCCTTCTGCAGCAGACTGCTGCTCCCACAGCAGGGTCAGCACAAGAAAAGAAGTCCTTGGGCCTCAGCTACCCATGGTACTCCCAGAGGACACAGCTGGACAAACTGATCTTTTAGGTCCTTTTCCACACTCCTGCTGGGTACCCTCCCTCCTACTGCCTCACATTTGCCAAATCACAGGTTCAGAATGGACTGGCAGCCACCCAAGCTTGTTCCTGGCTCTCCCAGGTAAACACTCACTGCCAAGGAGATGTACTTTCCCTGGAAACAGCAATCCTCCCCCTCCTTGTCTCACATCTAACAGGATGAAAGTGTCTCCGTGGCCACAGAGTAGGATTCCAGGCAGAGGAGGTGCTCAGGAGTGGAGCACCTGTGAACATCAAAAAAGATCAGGAACTGAACACCACTACTCTTTTGTGGGTTGGTACAATAGGAATTAGACTATTTAGGGAACGGCCTCTAGGTCATTTGTTTACTGCAAGGGGCCTAATGCATAATTAGGCAGAGGGCCTTGCCCTTCAAAGTCCTTCTTCTTTCAGCTTGTGCTCTAATCTTTTGATGAAAAACAGACAGAAGAAAGAAACTTAGTGCTTGTATTATAAGCAGGTCAGGTCTGGTGGCATGCTGATACTTCCCTGTCTCCAAGGAGAGGACAGTGGCTTGCTGCTTCAACCTCCTGCTCCTGAGTTGATTCAAGCAGTGTCTAAAAAAAATAAAGCTACAAGCAGTGCATCCCAAACTGGAGGACAGGCATAGGAGAACATCTCATGCAAGTTCCATTGTGCAGCCCTACCCACAAAACATCCTGCACCAACCTCTCTGGCCCTGCACGACTTGAGTGTTTCCTCCCAGCAATCTCTAGCTGAACCTTCTGTTTTTTCTAACACTTCGTGTTTATGCAAAAAAAAAAAGCATTTTTCATTTTACTTGAGTATTGACATTTTCCTGGAGCACTAGAAGATATAAAGCAAGGGAAGAGATTCTCCTGAAAAACACTCTGCCAGTCTTCCTGTCCCAGGACACTCCTGTTGTCTTCTCCACACAAGTGCAGGCCAAGGAGGGGGTCTCTCTCTCTCTCAGGGCACTGGCTATCTTGCCTTGGCTGTGTTAGTCTCTGGTGTATTCATACAGCTCCTTGCAGGATCTAATGACAGCTCTGTACTAAATGGGCAGCCTTTGAGATGAAGTTAGGCCAGTTGGTGTTCCCTTACAGTATTCATCCCTCTGTGCAGCTCTGCCTTTTGCCAGCCCCTGTCAGGCCTGGAAGCTCACCTGTGCTTCACACACTTCCCCATCCTCCCAGCAGCACAGGAAGGGGAGCTCACTGCTACCACCACCTCAGTCCTGCTCGGTGTTTTCTGGTGCTGGCAGCCGCACACCCCAGTTCACATGGAGAACAGCTCCCAGAGGAGACAGGAAATTGAGGCAGGCCCCTCGGTAGATGCCCCACTGCCTGCAAGCCTGGTCTGTATTTTTTAAATATGCACATGACTCCACATAAGAGCTTGCTCAGGCCACAGCGCCCCTTACCACAGCCCTGCCCACACGAGGGCTGAGGCCCTTCTGAGCTCCCAACTTCTGGCACTTAATGTTTTGACTCTCTTCCATATTCACAAAACAGACCTGACAAATGTCATCCAAGTTGTTTTGATTTGAAAAAACACAAGTGGGATGAAATTGCCTGCAATCTCATAAAGGTATGTTTCAGGTGCTGACGGCAAGCCAAAGTGGTCATTTTTTCATTGCAACTGATTCAAAGCAAACAGAGAAATTCGCATGCCTGGCACTGAGGTAAGACATCAGATCTATTTTAGATGATCTGCAATGCTGACATTACATTGGGAAGCTCAGCTCTGTGTAGAGGAAGACAAATTCTGCAGTGACAGCAGCCACTTGTAACACAGATCCTCAAGTCTGCTTCTCACAACCACTAAAAACTACATTTGCTTCCATCTGGCATTTTTCCCACCCTCCTGGAAATGCCATGGTTAAACAGCTGGGTTTTTTCCCAAAAACTTGTGATTTAAAATAAACACACACAGTTTCTTTAAGAAATGAGAACTTAATCCGGATTTCAGTGATCACACAACTGCTGGAGGAACAGTGCTCAGCACCCAGGCCAAGCAGATACACACACAGATCACTGGCAGCTGAGTAGCCATCTCCAGACACTGCCCATTCCTGCCTGGTGCCTGAAAGGGACCGATGATCCTCTAGGGTGAAGAACCCTAAGGCTCATCTCCTCCCATCATCATGGATATGCAGACACTGCCCATTCAAAAACAGGAGCTGTCAAGATAGGGAGTGAATGAGGAGGATCTGCAGCAGCAGTTGCTGGGGGTTATAACCTGCTCCTGCGACAAAAGAGGACACTTCAGAAAGACACTCTGACTTTTTATTCCACCAGCCATCCAGATTACAGCCCAAAGCATTCACAGAGTACTGTGAATTTGACCCGGCTTTGGGTCATTGCCCATTTATGTGCACTGCTAATGAATTCAACAGCTGCAAATCAGACAGGGAAAAAGGGGGGTTGAGAACTATGACTGCTTCATCTGGCTTACACCTGCATTTCTGGCATATGTGCATAGTGCATCCAAATCATACTCTCTTCACTTTAGATAGGAATCACAGGAATTGCCCACATCACGTGGAAAATGTACTTAATTGACTTCTACCAAGGACAATGATCCTCTGTAAGACACTGAAAGGGGTTAATGCTACCTCCCTATACAGAGTAACAGCCTGAGCTCTGTTTCCTAATTATGTCTGATCTGGAGGTCATCAAGACAAGCTATCCAGACTTCTTTTTCAACCAAACAGGAGAACCATTAGTTACTGCAGATAAACTCTTTGGAGCAAAAACTGTCCTGAACACGTCTTTGTTAGGATCAGCACAACAGGATCCCCTGACAAGCATTCCAAGAAATAAGTAAAAGGTATTTGCAGTGTTGAAGAGGCCTGTACAAACAGGCAGTGCAAACGAACAAGAGCCCATGCTGTATTTCAACCCTCTTACTTACTGAGTAGTGCTAAGGTTTGCCCACCCTTCTCCCACATGGGAGCCCAGAGACAATTCTACCCTGAGCATGACACGCTTCAGCACTTACTGATGACAAAAGAAGGTGCAGTTTACACTTACTTTTACAGCTCCATTAAAAGGTGACCTGCAAATAAAAAAAAATCAAGCACATTTAGTATTATGTGCTGAATGCCCCCAAATAAACAGGATTAGATGAGCATTCAGCCCTCATGTAAAATTTAGGTGAAAAAATTGGCACCAAATGTGTACTTTGATTTTACGCTCATGAAACAGCAATGTAGCAAGTGGTTCCTCACAACTTCTGGCTCCACACTTCTGCCTCTTGCTGCTTGCAGACAGCACACTGGGATGGAAGTGTGGCAGAAATATTATTCCTTTGAATGGTATATTTCTGAAACTGCTACAAGAAAGAAAGCTGGCAAAGGCAAGAGGACAACAGGCAGGTCCCATTTGCCCTGCTTTCTCTCTCCTCACCTTGCTCAGGCACCAAAGGCCATGCAAATGCACTGGTCGGACAATGGGCTAAACCCCATGTGGAGCCATTGGTGAATCAGACATATTTGAAGGAGATGTGGTACAAATATTAGCAGTGCATTGCACAGCTACAGGTATAGCTGTAAAACAATGAACACAGCAGCTATTTCTAACTTGCAGTCATGCTGGTTTCCCCTCTTCTTTCTGTGTTTGGCCCCACGTAACTGACTCCCCTCGCTTGAACCCAGCTCAGCAAAGTGTTTCTGCATGTGTTTAAAACCCACTGACCTCAATGTGTCGTGCTTCAGTACTTTACTGGCTGGATGTTCAAATGAATGACCACTCCCACCAGTGCTCTTTTGTATCAAATTTTGTATCTTTATTATCAGTTACTGTGTATAAAGTGATGAAAAATCAGCCCATAAGTGATTTGATTACTTTATAGTTACGCCCACTATTCTGATTTAAAAACATATGGACATGGAAAAGAAGATTAAGGGTTTTCCTCTCCTGGTATTCTTATACTGCCCCCCAGCACACGTGAGGAGGCTGTTAAGCGTCATGCTGCAGTTCTCAAACAACCTTGCTCTCTCCCCCAAATCTCATTTGCCATTTCTCTGAAGAGAGGCTTCACAAAGAACTACATTAACCTACAGAAATACACTGCAGAGGTTTTCATAAAGTAGTTCAAATAAGGTCTAGCACCTAATTCCAAATCTCTTAAGTAAACAGAAGCTTTGGTAACCAACTGTCATCAAAATACGGTCTGGTACTTGCTCATGTTTGCTGGTTTCTTTAATATGGCTTTTTTATTTTTCATTATTTTGTGAAATGTGATACTGCTTTACAGGTGTCCAAGCTGTTAATGTAAATCCTTAACATCATCCTACAACTAAAATTCTACTATAAAGTCTTTAAAGATATTGTTTTGTAAATACAAGTGTTAAAACAACTAGAGGTGTGCACACTCTACATCTAAATGTGCAATTACAGGTAAACTGATTGATATTAACTAGAACCATTATTTAAACTAAGAAACCAAACAAATGAGTTATATCAATTCCTGCCAACAACAATTGTTTAGTTTTTAGTAGACTTATAAAGACATCTGCAATGGGTTAAGAAAGAATTTAAAAATAACTATAATGTCAAGCAGGAGCTCTTTTAAACTAAAAGTGCAGGTGACCTAAGAAAAGGGGGTATGTTATGCCAAATTCTCACATTTTAGAAGAGGCAGATGATGGAGCTGAACTGAAACCACTGAACGAAAGCTGTTTGGTTCATTATTTCTCCTTACCATCCTCTCCGAATAAACCCACCTACCTGATGTCTTTTTGCTTTCAGCTAAATACACTGCTGACATGAAAGGCAGGTTTCCTTTTGACTTGCCTGGGAAAAAGCATGCCAGAGGACAGTGTGCAGGCAAGGTCATTCCTCATGTGCAGGCACAGCGGAGTCATGCCAGTGCTGCAGCTGGAGCATGACTGACCACTGACAAAATAAAGGAAACCAGCCAAAAAAAAAAGTGCATGGTGTCTGCACCACAAAATAAACAACAGAATAAAACCCTAAACAGCAATTTTTTAAAATTTCATGTTGCCCATAATAACAGTGGACATCATACTTTAGAAAAATATGCAATCCCAGGAGCTTTCTGTAAAGTAACACTGGCGTGGCTTTTTGTTGTCTGTCTGCTCTGGCAGCCTCCAAACAGTCCTTCTGCTAATATTTCAGCATACAATTAAAAGAGGCTAATTGTGTACAGAGAAACACATGCCTGAAATAGTGGCACAGGGTCTAGCTGAGCCTTGGTCCTTCAGCTCACAACTTCAAGAAGTTTTCAAGCAAGCCAAGGAAGAGAGCAGAACCACAGCAGAAACTACAGCAGATTACTTGCTTAAAGCTGCAACAGGCAGAAGTAAGACTTAAATGAGGCACCCTCTCTTGAGCAATTAGAAGCATGAGTGATAAGAAAAAAAATACCTAAGACGTACACACTGAAAGATTTAAACATTTTTTAATTACTCTTTCAATTTACATTAATTTCATCTATTTTCAAACTAACTCTCAGCTGTTACACTACCAAGCAATGCCACCTAGTGATGCTAGTTGAAAAAAATCATGCTTTATTTTTTGTTCAAAAGGTTCACTCTTGCAAAATTTTTATTAGTAGAACTACAGTATCAAGAGATGTGAATTTTTCAGCACCTATGAGCATTTTCAAACCTGCAGCATTAACTTAGCAAAAAGGTCCGAACCATTTTAGTTACTCTGAAGTGATTTGCGGAACTGACAACACAGAAAGAGAGCTGGGTTAATCACATGAGAATTTAAACATGCACACCATGTAGTGTTGAAATCATATAGGGATACAGTGCAAAGCCCAATAAATGACCTTCCAGATTTGGAAAGAGCTACAGATAGTACTGCATACAGATAGTATTACCTAATTTCTGAAGATTTCTGTTGGTGTGTGTAAAATACTTGCTTAAAAAAATGTTACCCCAGCCTTACAATTTCAAGGGAGAAGAAACCCTGTGCAGGTTTAAACTTCCTTCTTGCAGAGGTGGAACCAGTCAGTCATCTGCTGGTGATAGCTGTGAGCTGTAATTAGCTTCTGCTGGAAATTGCCAGCAGATGCAACTAGAAGTTTAAATCAATTGGCTTTGCTTCCTCCTTACAAGAAAATTGGCATTTCAGGACTGCATTCCATCGTGATGGATCTAAGAAACCCAAGCCAATTTGACAAGAAAGGGAAGTGTCCCTTTTCCTGGCCTGCTTTAACCCTGAACTCACTGCACGTTCCCGCGGAGGATGTATCATTTTTTCTTTTTTTTTTTTATTTTTTTTATTCCCCAGAGAAAGTAACTATGATTATAAAACAAATACTCCACTGGAAAAAAGCCAGTGTTCAACCCCAATTATTTACACTTCACAGCTGTGGAGGTGGGAGAGGGAGAAGATACAAAAAGTCAGAAACAGTGAACAAAGGCAACATGGTGAAAAGCCAAGCAAAACCCTGAAGTTCTGCAGCTGGTCCACACTCACTCCAAACATCATCAGCTCATGACAGTTCTGCATTTTGGCTGCACCATACTGCACCTTTCAACAGTTCCACAGCCAAGGCTGCACAGGCACGTGCTCTCCCTCTGCTCTGCTGCACATCCTGCTTTCCACCAGTTTTCTGCATTTGATCAACATTTCATTATTTCAACATTCAGGGCTTGATGAGCCTGTAGGTGTACAGGCTGTGTGTTCTTGTGACCTGTCCTGGGCATGTCCTCCTTCATATCCTTTGTCAAGCAGTGAATGTTAAGTCACGACGAGTAAGTGGTACCATTGCTTTGCCAGCTTTGTATAAGCTTTGATGGGATTTAACTTCTTGTATCTAATTCGAAGGCATACCTGAAGACCTCGAACAGTACAGAAACTTCACTTCTCCAAGGCCACTGGTAATTTGCAATGACCATGTAAGCAAGTGTTTTTCAATGAGATGGTATCTATTAACTGGCTGCTGTAACTGCTCCTCAGAAATAACTTCTTAACAAATCATGTAAACATCTCCATCAGGGAATGCCCAAAGCCTCCACGTCAATGGCACACATGCACACCTGCCTTATCAAACCAAGTGGCACACAAAGAGTAAGGATTTCTGTCAGGCTGCCTTTCAGTACCCACTTTATCTGCATACTACAAAACTTAGCTGATGGTGTCTTCAGACTCAGCAGAAAGTAATGTGATTTGAGATAAATAATAAACTCACATGCAAAACTAATACTAAATACAGCACTTACACAAAGCTTAATGGAACAAGGAGGATTTTAGTCAAGCAGAAACTCCAGTGTGGCAAAGTGGCCTTTTTTTTTTTCCCCAAGACAAACTGGTCACATCGAAAACTACTAGAATTATGCAGATCTAGCTACAACAAAGTGATCCTAGCAACTGTTTTGATGCATTTCCTGAAGAGACATGCAGTGACAGCACAGCAGAACTGCCACAACCGCTCTCACTCCAGCTGCCCCATATATGTACAACTCTCTCCTAAATATCTTTTAATACTCACTTTGCAACCCTACTTAAACAGGTCAGCTTCTCAAAAAGGTATGTGGGGGTGTTATTTACCAGAACTTTTCTATCAAATTAACCAGAAAAACATACATGCACACACTCTAGTATGTTACTCTCACACAATATAAGATTTTTCAGAAAGTGGGTTTAAAAGCACTCTTAACAACTTTATTTCCTTTTAAAAAAGCCCATTTTAATATCAAACCTCTTCCAGCATGCTAGATGGCTTTAGCTAGACTCTTAACAATTTTATTTCCTTTTAAAAAAGCCCATTTTAATTTCAAACTTCTTCCAGCATGCTAGATGGCTTTAGCCAAAGGGGATCTTTTCCCCTCCAATTATTAAGAAGAAAAAATCCTGTAGATCTAATCCTGCCTAGAGGATATCTTGTTCTTTCTCTTTTTTTAAAGCTAACCCTTAATTATAAATTTAGTGTTCTGCACGAAAGTAGGATCTTTCTTAAGCTGTCTTCTGTTCTGCCTTCCTCTGAACTGCAAAGCTGTTTCCCAAGACTTTTATCATGTCTTTCTTGTTAAACAGTTATTCTTCCTATTAAACAAGCAATAGAACAAATCCTGGTTTCCTCTTTAAGCAGTGGAAAAGCAAAGCTTCAGCCAACAAATCTACATAGCCAAGAATGTTAGCTAATGTACCTTCATTGCTTTCAAGGCTAAAGTAAGTTTGCACCACATAGGAATCTCATTCAGGAGCTGAAACTCTCCAAGACATATGCTCTTCAGTGAGAAAGTGAGCAAGAGATTAATATCTGTACAAAGAGGAGCAGGGAAAACTGGGCTCACACTTGCCCAAGCACTGAAGTGCTATGGAGTGCTTAGCCCTCTTAACACCCTGGTTTCACACGGTGTGGCTCCATCCCCCGGGTGGTGTGGAGCGGTAGGACACAGATCAGCAGTCCAGCTGTGCCCGAGGTCTTATCCTGATGGGAAGCAGGCAGCTGCCAAACAGAACATGCTGCATAGAGTGCCTGCACCGTTCTCTGTCTCTCTAAGACGCCATTCACTCAAAATCCAACATCGTCCTCACCCAAAATATCTATTTGTGCAGAAATACAGCTCACAGGTTTTGCTACTCCCATTGAGATCTCAGCTCAGTATCTGTATGTTTGTTCTTGTCTAAAGGGCAGAACAAAGAGAATATTTGGCTTTTAAAATGCCTCGGAAACTACAAATGAAAAATTGCATGAGAAGTTACAGCTTTAATTACATCTCTCAAGGGGACAAGATAGCATTTTTGCGTCCCCATCTTGTCTTCTCTCTGCCCTGGAAATTCATAAGATGATTGGAGGTACAAATGTTTGTATTTGTAGGGGGAAAAATGACCTACATTACATCCTCAGCAGATCATGTAAATAACAGGAGGTAAAGTCTCACAGAATTAGTTTACATTTGAAACATTTTCAAAATATTGTTTTAGCTGGGTATAATAGACCACCATAAGATGTGACACACAGCAAACACAGGGCTGCAATTACACAGCTGGCAAACAGCCAGGAAGAGATAAAGGCCCAGGCTGTCACTTGCTAGACAATATATATGGTTATTTTGGCAGCCAAAAACGAACGCGATAATTGAGCCATGACACATTAAAAAGGCACACAATTTCCAAGGAAGGAGTTCCTGAGCGCTAAACAGGGAGCATCTATAGTGTGCTTACAGAGAATCAAGATTTATGAGTAATAACGAGATAGGACTGATGACAATTGAGTGGTGCAAAGCCAACCTTGTTTCATGCACGGCACCAGTGTATGCAGTTGTATACAACCAGACACAAAAAGACATGAGTGAGGCCCACAGAAACAACAGGAATCTGAGGAGTGTGTGGCACTGTCTTAAACTGTTTCTCTGCATATTTTTTATATTAATAAGGATTTTATACAGTAGTATTTTTATCTCCAGAAATTACAGTGCACTCGATTTGACTTCCAACATCGGGAAAAGCCACACAACTCCATTTTAAAATAAAAATATATAGTAACGCATGAAGAGTAAATAACTCTTCAGAATCATACTTTTGCTATAAAGAAAAATGACTTTTAAGACATGAAGAACCTTAACACTGACAGCAGTAGCTGTTTGGAAGACAAAGTCCAGGAGCTTTTCTAGTGTTTCACTGCATGTTTTATTAAATAACCTAAGGACACAACAAACGAACAAACGTAGCAAATGAAGACACGGTTTTAAGTTAACACTCAACAGCTATATAAAGCCTCCTATAAATGCGCTCCATCAAATTAACATGCTGACATCAATTGCATTTCCTTCTTCAGTAAAGGACTTGAAAGTCTATACACTGTCAGCCCCCAGTCCATTCATTCACTAACCTACCACAAAGTGTAAGTACTTCATGACATAAAATTACGCTTATATAAAAGGAGACTAAATTTAGGAACTGTAACAGGAAAATCCCTACGAAGAGTTTACTTCCTAATCTTATTCCAAACTTAACCACATTAAAGATGTATTCAAATAAAGAAATTGCATGTGTAGGTTCCCCAACCAAAAGTTGCAGTGCATTAAGAGAGCTTAAAAAAATTGTGAGAACCCACTTGTAGGCCCACTAGCACCAGGGATATCCTGAAGACAATTGCACAGTTCTCCATAGTGGCAATATCAATGAAACAGAACTGACTCTGGTGATAACAGCAAAAGTTTTGGAAGTGATCCCCTGCACTAAGCATCAAAGAAATTGTGGAAAAAAATTTAGAGACATTAAGTCAGGGTCCCATCAATGTAACTTAATTTCTTTTATCAAACCAAAGTATCAAAGTGCTCTAAACCACGCAGATTTCCCCAGAACAAACTCCCCACCCACCTCAAACACCCAACACTGATCCAACAACCAGAGCCAACTGGCATTGCCATACTGGGCCAAAATGAAGAATCAGCATCAATACTAAAACCAGCACAACTGCAATAATTACATAATCTACTTCTACAAAATTATCTTTAATGGCTGTGATAGTAACTTCATTAAGTGTCAGTAAAGGAAATGAAAAAACTTAAAGATGAGGTCAGAACATGCACTTCTGGCTGCTTCCTCAGGAGATGCATCAAATATGTTATTCCTGTCCAAGGAACAGTGGAATCCTGAGGGTAGCTGTTATGCAGCCCCAAAAAGAAAAATGAAATCATGACACGCATTTTTCTGACCCACAAATTAGAAGAAGCAAAAGGAGACAATTGAAAGAATAAATTAGTTGACCCTCATCTAAAAATTTCATACTATTGCATGCATAAATGGCATATTATATTAGTGAAATATATTAAAGTATAGTCTTTATTTTTTTTGGTCCTCAATACTTCAGCAGACACACTGGCATATTATTCCATAGGCTCTGCCAAGTGATGTTTAGTGGCAGCTGAAACAGGGCCAATTCACTCTCCCTCCAGAAAAGCATTTAAACACACACATGTTTCCTGGAAAATGCGAGAAAAGTGTGCTTTTTCTGACTCATGGGCACAAAGCAGAAAGGCAGTAATTAAAAAAGTAGAAACAAAAAAGGAATTAAGAGAAATAAGTCCCAGTTAATTAACATAGCTCATAAACTTGCCCCTTGCCCAAACATCCTATGAAATCTCACAGATCTTGTATCCAGCCTGCTTGTGAACAGGCAGTTATGAAAAGAGTTTCATGGAATTAAATTGCAATCAAAAAGTATATTTTCATATAGATTAGGAGAAAGTATGACGGAAAACTGTTTTAGGAAAACAAACAAACAAACATTAGGAGCTTTGCAGTATGAGAACATTCAAGGACTGTGAATAAAACTGTCTCAGGCAGAAAAGGAAAGACTGAGTAACAGAGGACGAGGAACAATACAAGTACGCAGGTTATTAACACCTACTAGGGAAGCAGGGATTGTTTCTCACTATGGCTACTTTAACTCCAATCAACCTTTGGCCACTAGTAATCAGATGTAATTGCAAAAGAAGCTTTGGAAATACAAGGAATTACTGGAAAAGTTTTTAATCTTCTGCTCCATAAGGTAGTAGCTGTAAAAAGGTATGTCCCAGTATAATGCAGAGCACTAATCCTCCCCACAATGCAGAATACCCTGGAGTAGATAATAACATTCTCTGCAAAGTAAATCCTCTCTTTATTTATACTCTGGCATGGTTACCCAGTATTTACATTTATTCAATAAGCCAAAAAATTACTCAAACTTATTTTTTCTTTATATATCACTTTTAGAAGAACAGTAAAGCTCTGAGCACCTGGACCATAATTAAATCTATAATTCATCCAGCAGCATGAAGACTAATACACAAATTAACTCCACCTGCCAGAAGAATTAATAATACTGAGAACAACTTATTGCAGATTCCAAAAATGAGAACAGAAAGGTCTTATATAAAGCTTCCATCTTTCAAACTTCCCTTAAGAAAATCTTTTTCCCCAAATTTCTATTCCAGTGGTGATCCAGACTCCAACATAAAACTTTAGAGGCTAGAAAAAAAATCAGAGAATACTGCCAGATTGAGAGGCACAGTACCCATTAGCACAGTCACTCTGAGTCATGCTACAGGCAGAGCACGGCTACACCACTGGCACGCTGGGCCAACACTGCTCCTCGCCCAGAGAAAGAGGTGCCCTGGGTTAGTGCTGTGCTATTGGCTCTGGAGCAGAGCCAGGCACCCCAGAAACATGTTCGCTCCTAATGGAAGTTTCGGCCTCTTGTGACCACAAACTGCAGCTGGTGCAGTTTCAAACAGCACCCAAGATATTGCAGTTTATCCACCCACCCTAAGACAGAACAGCACAAAGGTGTGTTTCTCTGTCCTGTTCTGCCCTGTTTGACTGTCCTGCTCTGCACACAGACCAGATAAAAGCCAAGCTTGCCCCAGCTTAGTAGTTACACACTCCAGCAGTGCCAGGATGATTCATGGTGCTTTGCACTCTGCCAGGTGACTTTGAACTGAACAGAGATGTTGCATATGGAAAGTACGAGCAGACGCTGTTCGTCTAGCAGTCACTGTTTATGGCACCTACTGCAAAACTAACCAGAACTGACCCCTCAGTTTTGTGATCAGTGAGCAATATTGGAAACAGATAACAGAATTACTTTCAGAAATAACATTCAGTGCACTGCATGGACTGCTCACTGCACAATTCAGTGCTGCCTTTTTTTTTCCTTCAGGCTTCAAAAGCCCATGGCTCTTTCAAAGTTAACAAACATGGAATGCTTCTGGGCATAAATGGATTTGGATTAAGACCTGGGGCAATACGGTCTCTCATAATTACCTCTTCTTCTTCATACACTTTCAAGAAGGAGAAAACTGAAGTGATGTTTCTGTTGGTGCAGCAGTATTTTTTCAAACAGCACTCTCATCATCCCACCTCCTGAAACCAGCTGCTATCACACTGGTGAGCACGTGCCATCTTAACTGGAAAGCTGCCCAGCCTGGATGGATGATTTTAGAGTAGAGGTATCCAGCTTATCTCAGGTGTAGGAAGAGGTGTGCTCACTGTCATTCCTGCCTCCTTACTCCCATGTTTGAAAACAAAAAGAGAGTGCGAGCACAGCTGAGTCTGACAAGCCAGATAAGAGACTTTATCGAGATTTATTCTAAGGTAAGACTCTGAATACAGGAATAAAGAAAAATTAAGCACGCTAACTTGCATTTGTCAGAAAACAAAGCAGATTTATCAAAATCTCTCTTACAGTCCTGCCTGAATGAAAAGTAGGCAGTAGTCATCTACAACACAAACATCAACCACAGTCTGTAGATTAATTCAAAGGCAATGCAAACAGCCTAAATAGCATCCAGCAGGATGAGAAGTCACATTCATTCAATGAATGACAGAATCCTGTACTTAAGCGGCCTACAGAGGTTACAGGTACTCATTAGTTAGAAGGGAATGACCAGCCACAGTCCTCCCACCCTGCTGGGACTTGGGCTGTATCAGTTGGTAGCACCATATCAGGGAGCTCAACAATGTGATGTGCCCACAGCCATGTGAACCGAGAAGCTGAGAAATCCAGAAAACTCAGTCCCAAGTTCAAAGATTTATTCTTCCAGTGTTAGATACAGCCTAGCTATTTGCAAGGACAAATACAACTTCTAGATTAACAAAGCTCTCTCTGTTTCAGACTACGGAACTCCCCCCAGTGCTTAAATGGGATAAGGACCCAGAGAATTCAAAATTTTCAAATAAAGTCTCAATTTGAGGGGTTAAATGTCACCACTGTGACATCAGTAATTACTAATCAGCTAATAGATGCAGCCAGGAAACACATTTGATCCATTCCACAACCCCTCTGCCTAACTCAATTCTTCATGTCCTTTAACTTTGCTCATCAAGTGCCATTCCAGGTACAAGCACATGCAAGGTGCAAAATTAACCACATTCCATGAAAAACAGAAGGTGACACCATGTAGAATTTAAATAAATAAATAAATGAAATTTTACATGGCTGGTGTAGGGCACAGCACCAACATGGTCCATGGGGCCTCTCTGCACCCACTGCTTGGAACAAAGTCCTGAGCCAGAAAATCTCCACAACCCAAACAAGACACAGGTTGTTGCAACCATTTCCCCTAAGGAAAGGGATAGAGATAAATTTGAGGAGAATGCAAAAACACACAATAACTGTATTAACAAGCCAATAGTAAAGAACTTTCTCACTGTTTGCTTCTGAAGGGATAGAAGGATAAAGGGGAGGAAGGTTAGATAAAGCAGAAGAAACCTTTTCCATCTCTCCAGCCAATAACTGCCTAATAGAAAGAGCCTAAAATAGCAACCCTTTTAATTGTTAAAAAAGAAAAAGCCACAAACTTTGGGATTTTTCCCCTCAGTATTCTAATACCTTTTTTAAAAAATATGCTATTGAAAACACCCGTAATGTATTTTGTAACTACAACTTCAGTGTTATAAACTCATGGTTCCACAGAAAAAGCTCAAAATATTTCCCAGGTGATACTTTTATAACTTGGCATCAACTTGCAGAACCAGCTCCTCCTTTTCACTTCCATTAGAACACTACAGAGAACAGTAAGGATCACCATTGCACAATACCAGGTCAAATATGGTTTATTAGACCTTCAACCAATAATTATTTCTAGCTTTATTTAGACATTGTATGTAAACCACAGAAAAATCACACAAAAGACAAAAAGTGCAATTAACAGGAAGTAACAGTTCCCAGTTCCTTCTTCCCAGATCAGAACTATCGAAATCTAATTCTGTACAGAAAGAAAACAAAGTGATAACAGAACATTTATCTGAGTAGTACAGCTCACAACTCTCTCTATTTCCTCCACCCCTGACCCCACCTTCACTAATTTCTAGTAAGGCACACTGGGCATTGTATGGGAACTTTGCCCAGAATGTCCTTTATATCTATGAGAACCACACAGTGCTCAGCCTACAATAGCTGGTTTAGTATCAGTAACTGCTACCGTTTGTTTGCCTTCGAACTGATAAGAAATTATTTTGCTTCTTCTATTCCTAAAACAAAAAAAACCAAGCAGGCTTAACGAAAAACAAAGACTTTAAATAATGCTAGTCTGCTGTATTACCATGAAAAATAAATAAGCCACCCAAACCACTTTAAAGTAAAATGCTTTCACTGTGTTTGTTTTCAGAGAAACTTACAAGTAACTGATTTCTCCACATATTGATCTATTTAAGGTTTGCTGCTCTGTATTATCAAACAAATCACTGCTCTGTTTTGATGATGTCCCTTTCACTTCCATAACTTGTGGTGTTTCTTTTTAAACTAAGTTGTGGTGTGTTTGTTCTGATATAAGTAAGGACACAAACTGGAATTCTGGCCTTCGGTAACTTAAAAAAAAAAAAAAGGCAGCAAATCAAACTCAAAATACAAGGCAGTCAGGTTGTTGCTACTGCAACTCTTCACACTACCCTATCAATCCAAGCACTGTGGAGGAACAGGAACATGACCTAGGCACTACCTGACTGTATAAAACTTGTATGGGTATCATACAAAATACATTCTCCAGACAAGCAAACACTTTTGCAGCCATAGGCTGTGCTTCAAAAAGTTTATCACGAGAAGATCACCCTCTCAGATTTGAGTAATGTTTAATCATGCTTCTAGAATTGTAGGTTGTATAGTATTTCTACCTTCTGCAGAACTTTGTTACATCACTCAAACTATGCTTAATATGCAGTAGATTGTGCTGCATAACTTAGATCATTTAGATTTGCTTCCAAGGGAATACAGTCCTTTTTACAGTGTTCAGTGCAAGTGATTTAGTCTCTGAAGACCTCCATTTGCTTTAGCTTTATAGGTATTAAACCAAAATGCATTTCCACCCCCCCTAAGTTTCTTAAGTCGAAAACTTTAAACAGAAAATCTGGCATTTGCATAAGGGTGCTGGTTTACTGGACTCTCAAGGACTCTGTAGAGGGAGATGTCGCTAAATCTGTAATGTCCCACTAACAGCTTCTGCCATTGATATTATTGAAGCAGCTACAGATAAGCCTTGGGTATCTATGAACAAGTTAGGATGAGCACAGATGCACAATGACAACACAGAGCTGTGTGTCAACTAACCATCCCTGCACCACTTCATTTATCCCTCAGATCCTCCAGCCTGGATGAAGTCTCTGATGTTAAGATACCAGGAGGAAGGACAAACACTAGCTAAAGTATGAGCAAACCCCAGGCACTGACTGCACAGTAGACAAGTCCTTTGTTTGTCAGGAAAGGTGTATCAGGGAGGAATCTGCCCATTGTCTGCTACAATAGCTGCAGCTTCACAGCAAGAATCTCCATCACTGAACATATCTTCTATCCCACGGCTACTGATGTATTGTTACGCTTTTCTCACCCTCCAAAACTCACTCTGCTCAAAGCATTTACAGTGTAAATGCTTTAGTAAAATCGAAAACAAAAACAGCTTGCTGATGCTAACCTTTCCTTACAGAAAGGAAAACAACCATGTTTCTCTTTGCCATTTGTTTTCCATTTGTCCAGTGAAATCTGACCAGCTGATGCTCTACGGATTTACTCTGTCTTCAACATTTTGGTGACTTCCATGTCTAGGTTTCAGAGTGAAGTGATAACCTGAGTTCAAACCAAAACCACCTCACTCAAGCTCAACGAACCGACCTGTCAGGCCTAAGAACCTCTGGCTTTTAGCACCCTGTACTGCTAATCCAGTCACAGGGTGGCTGCAGTGCTGAGCTACCTTTGCTCCAGCTGTGTTAATCGAGCTTCCCAAAGGCAGGCTGGCTTCGCACGGAATGTGCACTTGATTTGATTACCGATTTCCAGCCCTGCCACTGACGGGTTTCTGGCAAGGGAGGAACTCACCTCCAAGACAATTGCGTTGTGAATCCCTGAGGCTGGCCTTTAGCTTTGCCGTCTGTTCTTTGACTTTGTTGGCCACTTTCCCAGCGCCTGCACCCTTCTGCATGCCTCAGAGAGGAACTACTGAAGTTTATAGCAGCATTAACTCATCAGCTGGAAACCTGCCAGGCTGCTTACATTTTCACTACAATCGTCTGGGCCCTGATTCCAGAGGGTGCTTCGAGACAGGATCCATGGTCAGAGGCAGTAAGCCATACAACAGTTTTTCTGATGTGCTTGGATCCATTTGGAGTGCTGTGCACAGACACACTAGGGCTTATATATGTACTGCAAACTGCCTCTAGGAAGGGAAAAAATGTCCCTTGCTTTTGTTTAGCTCAGTGTTTGAGGTACTTATGTGTCTGTGGAACAAAAGCAGAGAATCCAAGCACAGTACCAAAAATCAAGATCTACTGCACAACCAGTGCTAGTTATTTCTCAAAAGGTGATACACCCTGGAGAACCAAAGACATGTATCTAGTTGATTTCTAGTTAGCAGAATGTGACAACTTCGTGCAATGAAAGTAGGACTGGACCCAAAATTAAGACAAAGTCAAAACTGGGGGAAGGGGGAGAGAATAATAATCATAAGACATTTCCTTTTTTTAACTGACAACAAGACAAAATCTGTACGCTTTCAGTGACTTTTTTAATAAATGCTGTTGCTGCTTGGAATCAAAGAAACTATATACTTTCCAGGACAATTATACTACAAAACCCTGACCAAAATATAGTTTTTTAAATGAGGGGGAAAATCACTTCCCAGTGAGCTTTCCTTTAACATTATCATTTAAATCTCGTATCAGGGATAGTTTGATCAAACTGGTTTTAATAGGTCACTTAGTCCATTTCCTGCTTAAAGGTAGAATCAACTGTATCTAAACTGCTCCTGTCAGTCATTTGTCTAAACTTTGTTCTTAAAACCTCTGGCGATGCAGATGCAGCCCCCCTTTTGCATGCTATCTTTATAGCCAGGTACTCGTCACATCTAAATTAGGCCTCTGTTACAGCAATTTAACTTGCTCTCTGTAACCACCAACTCTGGATTAGCAACAGTTGTATTATTTCTTTTGCAGCAACTTTCTTCTACATCCAAAGATCTTCTTCTTTCTTTCTTCCATTCTTCAAAGTGCATGATCCTAGAGTTGCTACACCTTTTTTGAAGAGCTGCTCCTCATCCAGCCTTTCTTTCCCCACAGATTTGTGCAGCTGATTATGCCTACTAAAGTGGTGTGCCTTGCAGTTTTCTCATTATTAAATTACCTAGTATTTTTGAGGTCACTTCCTATATTTGCCCACATCACTTTGCATTCTAGTCCTGTCCTCCCATGTGCCTACAACCCCTTCCTCCCCACTGTCAACTGCTAGTGCAGTATTTGTATGCTCTAGTCTAGTATTCTTGTCAATAATGAAAACACCAATTGCTAAGGGCTGCAGGATGGTCCTCTATAGACCCTCTGTACACATTCTTTCAACCTGAAAGTGACTCACGGTAACTACAGGTCACTGTGGTGTTTCATCAATGACATCTTTCCCCTGATTTGTTTCTGAAAGTGATGCTTTCAATGGTAGTTTCAACACTGTCAACTAAAGTTTCTAAAAGATCTGGCCAGTCTGGTTTTGCAGTGAGTACTATAAAACTAACAACTGCCTCAATCACAGTTCTGAACTAGCTAACAGTATACTGCACTCTCTGCACAGGGAAAATTAACCCAAATTAATGCAAGCAGGTTAGGACTTGTTTATCACTAGCAGTTCCTGGCTCAAAGTAAGGCATCATTTTAAAGTAACAGCATCATTCTTGGCTACCTTAATGGTATAGGTGCTTCTGTCTGAGATGGCAGCTGGATATCCCTGCTCCTGCCTACTTAGCCCTGAACTCAGAAAACATGCTAGAGGTATTTTTCATGATGTCTGTATTACCTATCTCGAAATGTTCCACCTCTAAGCAAACCCAAGTTACCCCAGCTCCAGGAAATATCCACACATCAGTTTTACAGGAAGTCGTCAGGCAATTTTAAATAAAGTTTTAATGTAGTTTAGCTAATTCTCTTGTATTTGCACTTTATTAATTTGAATTAAAAGTAGGTGTCCCAACCCTGTAATAGTAAAGAAATTGATACACAGAGACAAGTCAGTCCGCGAGGGAAAAATTGTGCTAGGATCTTGCCACACATACTGCTTATCACAAACTAAATACATATATAAATACATATATATATATGGCATATTTCAGTCAGTTTTATCACAGAGCCTGAAGAGCCTTTGTACAGTTATACAAATGAATATTCAAAAAGTAGATTTGTCTTTAAAACTAAGGACACATTACTTGGTATTTTTTTACAAATTTTTGAACAACAATGCTTAAAGAATAGTTTAAAAACTGGTCTGTCAGGCTTTTCTATTATTTCCAGATAAAACTTAGACATAATGAGCATCATTTCTTTAACACAGTAGCTGAATGAAAACTGTTTGAACTATTTCCACAACTCTAGAGTAGACAGAAAATCACGGATTTTTTTTTTTTCATTTTGACAGAAGTGCTAATGAAAACTAGTGAAATATCTATATGACCTTTTGACTAACACACAGACATTCAGGAGCATGTAGTACTGCACTGTGAACACTGCTCACACAAGTGTCAAAGCTGCAAATCTGCAGGCATGAAAACTTACTCCCATGAGTAGATATGTTGATTTGTGTTGCATAACTCTGTCTTAATTATGCCACTGAGAACACTTGCATGAGAAATTCACTCTGTGGGGGCTGGTAAAAAACCCTTGGTTTATAGCTTGCAAGAGGTCGATACTAGCACAGAGGAAAAAAACCCCAAAACTTGAGGCATTTTAAGTTAGTGGATCTGTCATAGCTCCTCAGTTGAAATTATTTTAAATATTCTCACGTTATTAAAACGTTCAGGAGTTACACAATCTTCCACTACTGCATTTTTTTAGTAAAAGCATGTTAAATAACAGTACATGCTAGCTCTACTTAACATTTAAACGTTTTACTGAAACGCCTTTCTAAATTTGCATCATCCCTGCTCCTTAAGCAGTTTCACTGACTACTGACAAATACGGCAAAAGCCACTCTGCACACACAAAGAAGGTTGTTACTACAACTGGACAGAAATACAAAAATACCAGACTTCTGATTGCTGTGCTAAATTACACCACTCTTTTCCTCTCTGACCCGGACTACAGCCTTCAGCTAAGAAAGAGAGAGGCAAGAATGAGAATGGAAGGAAATGCTTAGGAGAAATAATTCTAGACAAATCAGGGCTGATTTTAAATCACTGTGAGCCACTGACTTATATTCAGCAAGTAACAATGAAAGAATTGCTTTAGAAGGAACTGCAGGACTATGTTCAGAGATGGACAATACTAAAATGTAGAATTTCAAAATTCATTTCAGAGTTGCTTCAAACATGTTCTTATGGGAGCAGTGAACCCTCTTCATTGTAGTTTCATAACTGCAAACTTCTGTATAGGTAAGGAAGTGTTAGAAAAAATCGTATGGCTTGTGTTCTCAGAACCATTCTGCAAACTTCAGCTTTCTTTTCCTGTAGCAGGCATTTATTGCACTCAGTGGTGACAAAGTGCTGGGCATGGAGAGACAATCAAAAGCATAATGTGACAGAAAATACATTATCACAGAGTTTGGGTGATGTTTTTTAAATTTTGCTCATTCAGCTTCAGCACAGGCATTTTTGCACATACTAATAACATAACTCTCTCTTACATAACTTAATAAACTTCTTCTATAGGGAACCATTTAGTGTTCACAGTTGGGGTTTTCACTGCAGAGGTAAAACCAAGAAAAATTGATTATTTTTTTCTCTGTGAGACTCAGTATCTAACAATATGAAGATATTTGACCAACAAGAAATTAACAGAATAAACACAAAACCAAGGGACTGTCATTCATCTGAAAAGCCTGAGTGGAAAAAAAAATAGTACATGTGAAGATTTGGGCACACACTTGTGCTACTGTATAGAGGCCTGCTACTTGACTGCATGTAGAATATTCTTTCTTCTGATTTCACAAAAGCAACAGAATGCCTGGCTTTAACAAAGGGGAGATGGAAACTTACTGCATTTGATAGACAAAGGAATGGATTGACTTATTCATATCCTGATGTGTGTTGCAAAATGCTTTGTGTGAACAATGCCTACTCTGAGGGGATGGAGGAAAAAGCCAGCAGAGTTCATTTGAATCACCTATTTAAACTGTTTAAGCAAACTTGGACAATTTTTTTTTTCTTTTTCCCCTCCTTGGGGAGCCTTCAGAGTAATCACATGAATCTGCTTCACTTTCTCACTGGAGTAGTCACCTCCATGGCAGAAGTGGAGCAAGCCACAGCTGTGCAGTAACATCTTCAACAGGCACAACTGTTTGCAGAGTAAACATTTGCCTATAACCTTACTGTAGACAGAGTATGTTAACAAAAGGAAGGATTCTACCAGCTTAACTGCGGCACCTTCCTCGCAAACATAAGGCTGCATTCGCTCAAATCCAGTGCTGCCTCTGCACATGGAAGAGCTGCACCACCAGCACAATGGTTCACTGCTTCTCCTTATTTCAGACAGCTCAACTGAAAGAGCTTAAATTGCTGGTCTGAAGAATACCTTCACAATATTGCTTTAAATACACACTGCAGTGCTTCCACGCTGATGGAATAACAACCACAGTAAGACAGTTACAAACACCTGGATTCATGGGTCCATAACTAAACCAGTAATAGCATTCGTCTGCCAGGGTTTTGCAGGCATTCTTCTTTGTGTCAAACTCCAGACCATGGGGTTGGCAACACTCTGCAGTGTAGAATTAGCCCAAGATGCGGCAGTAACGAAAGGGACAAATGCAGTCCTTAGGAAGCAGAAGAATCCTGTATTAAAACAAAACCCCTACACGTCTTGCTGCCAATTGTGCTTAGTACACATACTTTGGAGTGTTATTTTAAAATAAGTAATTTTAAAATTAACTACTCATAAATCATCAACCTAGTTGCAAGTCTAGGAGAGGCTACAAACAGCAAAATCATCAGCTGATACCTTTTGTAGTATTGCACAAGAAATCACATTAGTTTATATCAGCATACAAGATTAAAGCCAATTGACAGAACAGGATATAAAATACTTAAATTCTCCCACTTGCCTGGGAAAGATGCAGCATTTCAACTCAACTCTTTTTAAACCACATGAATTATGCCATGAGTGGATACACTGAATTTGGTGTTTGCATTCATTTCTGACAAAGTTTACACTAAAGTGGATTTGTTGTAAAATGGGTTGTAAACTATAAACTAAGCTGACGTGAGTGTTACTAAATTCAACTTCAAAAACTTTTCCACAAAGATGAACGATGATTAATTTTGGAATGGAAATGAGGAAGAGTGAGTAAAGAAGATTGGGAGTACACATTTTTTGCTATTGTGGATCAGCAGGGCAGCCAGGAACAGCTGAAAGAAGCTGCAATCAATCACAGTACCCCTGGGAATGGCCCCAATCGTGCCAGCCCTAAAATCCAGGAAGTACAGCAAGCGTTGGAGCCAGCAGTGTCCTGCTCAACCTGAGCCGCAGCCTCCAAGTTCAGCAGGTGAGAACAGCAGCCTCAGATATAACCTTAACTATAGAGCAGTGACCTCTGATCTAAACAGTTTTATGCTATGAGCTGAAAATAGTTATTCCAGATATGTCAAACCTATTTAAGAGCATCTCTGCAGCCCAGATTTACCATGCACTACGTGCAAGATCTTTGCAGCATTTTCCTGAGAATGTGTAACGGTGGGGTTTGGCACACTTCCACACCTTGAAGTATGTATAAGTGCTTGGCCATGGTTTGAAACTGAGCTGCCTAGGAGCAATAGGGCCAAGATCTTTTTAGCTTTGCTTTATGCTATTAAAAGCACAAAAGAAATTAAATACAGCACAGTGCACCAAGTAGCACAGCTTTGAGCTAAGCCAGCAAAAGCAAGAAAAAATGGAATCAGATACCTGTGTCCTAAGTTTAACTATGTGTCCTAGTGCTATGGTGTATGTTGGACAGTAACTGCCTTGTTTCAGTCTCTTCCTTTGGACAGGAGAAAACATGAGTAGAAAGCAGCACTTAATTTTTCTCCAACATCTTTAGTGGCCTAAGACCAAATTTTATTGGTTTGGATGTGTTATCTTTCTTGAAAATCACACTGAAATCACAGGAATTTAGTATTATTGCATGTTAAAAGTAAAGCTATCAGCATAGATTTTAGGTTTTATACTTGGTACCCCTGAGATGCAGTTCGTATTCAACTGCTCACAAACATGACAGCATGATGCATGACAATGTGATTTTTTCAACAGTTCATTGTCCAATTAACAGAATCAGAAATCAATCTTTCCTATTGAGATAGGCAAGCAAAAAATTACTATTTAGTCAGTTTTACTGTGCCTGTCATTCTGCTCTCCCAGTGCCTAAAACAGAAGTTAATGTGCAGCCCAGGCCTGCTCAGCACACCCAGGAATGGGGCTTTCTTGGGGCCCTGGTATTTTTATAAAACATATGTTACAGCAATAGCTGTGACTGTGGGAAAATTAACTGCTGGGGAAACCTACACCTCTTCTGCATGATAATCACAGTGCAACCAGTCACTGTCATTTTAAAGTAGCTAAATCAGCCTCAGGTCACTCAGATGGGGTGACTCCATGGGCAGTTGCATTGGCAGGTGAGAAATGGCAGCAAACATCAGTGTTTAACATGATATGTGAGAGCTCAACATATTCAGTATTTTTACTGTATCCTGTTAAAGTAACATTTAATGTTTTATATGTATTAAAATACATTATTGTATTTTAAAAATTGCTAATTTTTTATTACTTATGTAACTGAGCAACCAGAAGGACTATCAATATCCAAGAGCATCAGCTGGCAGTTGTATTCTGGTGAAGCTTGAAACATGTGGACTGCAAATGATAAGGGTGTGCTCTAGAACCACAGGACAAACAACTGTGCATGAAAAACAGTCTTTGGGAGAGCTTATGACACAAGGTTTTTATTTTTACAGCATATGTGAATATGCCCAAGTTATACAGGCTTTTAAATTTATTTTTTTTTTTTACAAATTCTTCTTCTTTTACAAGAAATGTAACAAGTAGCATTCTGCTGCTTGTTGCATGATGAACAATGAAGAGGTGTCATATGCCTGCTGTGTCAGCCCGTAGCCTAACCTGTGCTACTACACCCTATAAGAAACTATGTTACAAGAGTCAACTGCTCTGCACAAAACACACAGCTGCATTTACCTCTGGATACCAGATAGGCTCCCTCTAACAAGTCAATTTCAATGTAACACTAATTGTCTGGGCATTGAAATGCTGTTCAGATTGTTCCTCGTGAAAACCTCATGTTCTGTTACAGAAGTCTATTTCTCTTATAAATATTTTTAATTTTGCAAAAGGTAAAAATGCACTCATCATAAAGTTGTTATTGAGTAAACCTGTTAAATTTCTCTTTAAAAATACCTACGGGGAACAGAAGCATTGACTTCCTCACTGGCAAAAAATAATATTTTCCCCTACACTCCGTAGGAGAGAAACTTGAATAATTTTAGGCACATTGGGAGGTTTTCATCATTCTCAACAGCATTTCTGGGCATCTGGCTGTACCAGCTCACAAGCAAAATGCTCTGCAATATTCTTGTGCTAATACGAGAGAAACAAGCCTTTCCAAGGAGCTAAGTATCAGATGGTTTTGGAGAATGTGAAGGTGGAAGCTTCTCTTTCTAAAAGCTGTAACTTGCTGTACCAGAAACCGCTACAACTATCTTTTTGGCAACTCTAAGGCAGTGTCAGTGTTCTATTTCATTTAAACACTTTCTCTCCTACCATGCGGATCCAAGTACAAAATGCATGACCAACACAGAACTAGATCCCAGTAATTTATTAAAAGTTATCTAAAGCAGTTATTTAAAACCAAACAAAAAACACTTCCCAAAAAAACTCTGCAAAAACAAACAAGCAAAAAATCATGCCCAAAGGCAACAGATATTTACTCTCTCAAAAAAGCTCACCTTTACTGAAGAAGGAGAGCCAATGACCCTGCATGCAAATACATCAGACTGCCATAGGTAATCTACAGCACAGTCCTCAGGATAAAGCACCTTTACCACAAACTCAGTATAACAGTGCTCTGGTTAGTCCCTGCGCTCATGGATTAGTGAGACAGAACAGCAGCTCACATTTTATCAAATTCGCAAAATGTGCACCGAACCTTTCCGACTATTCAAAAGCCAAACGTTTCCAACATAAAATCAGAAAGCATTTCTAGTATTTTTTCAAAACATATACAAGGCTCACTGTTACACATGAGCTATTAAGATACCTTGCAGTCAGAAATCTTACTGAGATGCATCAAATGAAAGTAACATTATTTAAATGTAGCTTTACTGAAAATCTGAACACTGGATGCTCACAGCTAACGAGAATTTTTATGCATCCTTTAAACAAAAGTAAAACATACAAAGATTTAAAGAAATTAGCTAACTATGCTACTATTTAACTTTCCTACAGATCAAGTGCTCTGGTTCCCAACCGTCACTTTATCTAACACCAAATCACTCAATCTTCCATGCTTAAAATTTCATTTTCTAAAACCTAACACAAGTGTATCCCAAGTTGGGAACTTCCTTAAAAATATTCTCTATCAAGAGACTACAACTTTGACCAACAGACACATAAATTTAAAGGCAATACTTCAAGGCAATCTAACTGTTACACAACATACTAAGAGAAAGCATATAAAAATCACATATAGTTCTTTACTTCAGAATGAAACGGTAACTCTATAAACTTGGCACTCAAAAAGCCAGTTCAAACTACACAGAAACACTAAGTTGAAAGCTTCAGCATATTTTGAAGTTCATATAATTGTTTCACAAATGCAGTGACCAGCTAACAACAAACTGAATACACTTTACTCTGTACATCAATTGCTAATGACTACACCTCCAACACGCAGACAAAATAGCAAACTTCAGTTTCAAACGTTTCCTATGCTTATTCAATCTGCCGTACACAATTTTTGTCTAACAGTCACCAGTCATAAACACTAAGTTTCCCGTTTTTTAACCTGAGCACATTAATCTCCTACCACCATCCACAATTTAAGAAGCCATTACATACCTGCAGTTAGGAGGAGGATCAAGGGTTATTTCAGCTAGCTCCTTCTGGATTCTGTTGGTGAAATGAGAACAGACACAAAGCATTTGAGATAGTCTATAGAATAAATCAGGGAATTACACTGCCCTCTACCACCATGCAGTTAAATGCAAGATTGGCTTTGCCTTCAGTAATGCTAACATGGCTGCTTCCTCTTTGTTCTCAGAGGCATAACCCAAATCCCACAGCTGAGAAACTTTGCAGCTTTTTTCCTGCTACACGCTGTATGTAAACAGAACACTTACAACTGAGTTGGGTAGAAATGTCCCACAGGTATTCAGAAAAGTAACTCTTTTCCACATCCGAACACTTTTTACCAGAGAGATTTTCTTTTCAAGCTAATATGCAAATGAGGCGGGGGGGAGCCTGCACGGGCAGATTTGACAATGACTTTAAACCAGTGCTACAGACCTGTGACTGAGGCTCGAGTGAACCGCGCTGGCAGCAGATACACCCTTTTCACGATATTTTACCTCCTACTTCTCAGTGTGTTTAAAAAGTGGATTTGCAGATCTGCCAGGCTGTCTCTGTTACTCGAACAATCTCTCTGGATCAACTTTGCTTGTCTCCACACCTTCTGCTGCCTTTCCTCCCCCAACCTTATACAGTAGCTTTATTTATATGACAAAAAGTGATATAATAACTTGAAATAATCTGTGCTTAGCTTTACTCTATTACAACCATTCCCAAGGAGTTAAGATCTGGAAAACGAACATCAAAAACATCTTGTCAATTTAACATTTTAGTCAGGTACATAAGGGGTGCAATTTCAAAAGACACATGTTAAATTCCTCTTAAAAATATCAAGTAAGACTTATCTTCACAAAAGGACCCATATGAACAATGCTGTGAGTTTCATGCCAATAGTAAGTGTTAAAACAGGAGCTAACAGAAACTGCTCTGGATGTCCTTGCACTAGTACCAATAAGTTCAGTAAGCCCACTGAACTATCTGAGATGTATGGAATTAGACTTGCAACAATTAAGAGAAATAAAGGCAAGACAGGAAAACTCAGTGTCAAAAGCCTGCATCTCAGGCTTTTCAAATAAAGATAAGTAACAACAAATTACAAAGCCTACATAGTAGTTCCAGAACTTTTTTTTCTTTAACCAGTCCTATTTCAAAGGGTTTCTTCAACAAGCTCAAAAGTCATTAAAGCCACTCAGTCATTCTCTGCAACAATTCTGACACATTTCAGAAAGTATTTACTAAATTTAAGTCAAATACAAAGTATTTGTATTACTAGAGTGTTTCTAAAAGTCTGAACTACAGCATTCATGCTGAATAAGCAAAATTTGAAGGTACTACAGCTATTTTACAACTTTTCCTGTTACAGAATACTTATAAACATTTGTAAAGAAAAGCAGCTCCAGGGAAAGGACTGAAAAGTTGTTTCATCTCCAAAGATCACTAGAACAAAGGGATTTAAAGTTTGCATATTTCACACAGCTGATCTTATGGAAAAATTACCAGAGTACACATCATGAGAGCCAGACTGCCAGTAACCTTACATGCCAATAAAAGTGCAACTAATGGAACTAAACAAGATCTCTGAAGATTCTCATATTTAAAGGTAGAGGCTACCTGTACAACCTTGTGGTTTAAATCCACAGATCCTAAGGGAGAAAATTCAGCTAAGTTTCTCCTGAAAGAACTACAGAATGAACCCATTGCTTCAAGGTGTGTAAGACTCTCCAGCATATCAACATGAAAAGCGAGTCATGAGGCCCACATTAGCCACTGGGGTTTTGCGACTTCTGTAATTAGAGAGCATTACCTGTCATCAGTCTACAGACTATAATAAAATACACTAGGAGGACTCCTCCCTATACCAGTCAGGCATGGAAATCTAACTCAGAAAAAGACAGCCAAAGCTGATGCTCTGTCTCGCATTTTTGCAAATATAAAATGCATTTAAGTGTCCACCCGCCCAGTAAGCCTGTAAGTTACCAAGTTCTGTAACAACTCTTCAGAAGATGGATGACAAGTTTGTGTAATTGTTACCCCAACAAAGCTTGGATTAATTAAAACACTGCTTGGCAGGCTACTGTACTACCAAAGTTGGTACTTCACTCCCCTTCACGTAACTTTACAAGAAGAACCGCACTGCCCTGAAAAGTGCAATGCAAGTACTGTGACTCCAAATACTGTGCAAAAATACTACAGAATGTTTTACTCTCCCCTTACCTTTTTGCACTAGTAGATAGCTTAGCAGTAGTTTTGCTGGATAGTTTGGTGTTCTTCTTCTGCTGGGTGGCAGAGGGTTTTCGTTCTTCTTGCTCTTCAGGTTCAGGTGCAGGTGGATCCCTCTGATCAGCATCTGAACTACCACTGCTGGTACTTGGACTTTCATCGTCTGACCTCTGCCTATCACTGGACATCGTGGGGAACTTTTTTGGGGAAGGAAAAGAAAAGAGGCACAGTTAATACAACAGGCAGGACTCTCTCCTGTCACTCTCCAAGTTCCACTGACCATTGCCTATCACCAGACATCATAGGGAACTTTTTGGGGGAAGAAAAGAGGTAGAGTTCATATAACAGTCAGGACTCTCTTTTTCCATTCCCCAAATTCCAGAGAACAATTCGAATAGGTGTCAACTCAGTTTCAATGAGAAATTAATCAAAATATACGTCTTTGTCTCATCCCCAACGGCTGCAGTTTGACAGCTACAAAGCAATATTTACACTTCAGAAAATACAGATATTTCCAATTTTTAAACCCACTCGCATTTTTTTCATACTTTAAACAATATGCCAATTGTCGACTTTGTTCTAAGGCATGAGACAGATTTAGCAGGGTACTTAGGCAATGAACATTAATAACTTATGACACATTGTAAATAACAGACCTCACTGAAAATGTTTTTTAAAAAGTCACTAATACCCTGTAAATATTTACACTGGAGCAGAGCATTTTATTGGGTCCAAACACCAGATCCCCCCTCTCCCCCTCTCTCCGAGAAAATACATTGCCAGTAACACTTCGGTTGATTTCCGATGGAAATGTACACTTGCTCTGTGCATTTAAAGGGCTGGCGCGGGGGGGCTGGGGCGGGGGGAAACGGGGTTTGTTTTTTTGTTGTTGGTGGTGTTTTTTTTAGGAAGGGGACAAACCCCGCGATGCATTTAAAGCCACTGGGGCAGCAGCAGCCCCGGTTATTTACATGGCCAGCAGCGAGAACTGCATTTGGCCACCACAGAGCTGCCGGAGGGGGAAGAAGCATAATTCAAACTGCACCTTCTGCACAGCTCTCCCCTCCGCCGCTCCCCGCGCAGCTCCGCCAGGCAGACCGACATTTTTCCGCCGATCGGGAAAGGCGGGGGTTGGGGGGGGGAGGAGGGGGTTGCCCCGGCGGCCGGGGGGGCCGAGGAGGAGCGGCGGGAGCTGCGGCAGGGCTGGATCCAGGCGGCCGCCCGGCCGCGCTTTGTGGGGAGCGCCAGCCCGGCTGGGCTCGGCTGGGCTCGGCTGGGCTCGGCTCAGCTCGGCGGGCGGCGGCGGCGGCTCGCCCGGCCCCGCTCCGCACCGTGCGTGTGCACCAAGTGAGGCGTGAACTCGGGCCGGCCCCGCGCCCCCGGCCGCCGCCAGGCAGCGAGCGCCGAAAACAAGAACAAAGCTCCTCTACCAGCCCCCCCCGCCTCCTCCCCGCCTCCCCCCACCGCGCTCGCCCAGCCGCCGCGGCGGCCGTCTCGCCCGCCGCTCCCTTACCTTCGCCGGCGTCCTGTCCCGCTGCTGGGTCGGAGGGGCGGGATGGCGGGGGGCCGGGCCGGGCCCGCGGCGCCCGAGGAGGGGACGGA